>NC_086355.1:8331142-8638017 GCF_036324505.1 Eleginops maclovinus
CGTATGAAGACAATGAACCACTTATTAGTTCAGCACTCTGGCGTCTCAGTCCCTCTTACTCTGTGACCAGCTGGCAGATTGCACAGCCAAAGAGATGAAAAGTAACTCTCTGCAATTCGCCGGAGTGGTACTGATGGAACCTTTTAAGAGCAGAATTGCTTCAGTGAGTGAAAACATGGCCAACACTCATGGCTGATGTCATATCCCAGCTGTTACCTCAATCAGGACAGGTCCCACCACGACTAAGTGAGTCTCAGTGCGACGCATTCCACGTAACACGCAGTTGCTCGATAAAGCACAGAAAGCTTTTTGAAGCTCTGTGTCTCCGCTGGTACTCTTGTGACCCCAATGCCAACTACCAGGTCTCCAAAGGCCTGCTGGTTAAAAAGAGCCAGGCTCAATCAGCACATGCTTAGACTGGTGATGACTCCCCTTCCCTTGTTGCTGTTAGTTTATCAGTGTTCCCTTGTATCACCCTCGATTTTCCGTCCTCCATAACAAACGGCACTCCCATGCAGCTGTTGAGAGGTTGTCCCTGATGTCATCTTAATAGTGCCCTACCCCCTCTGTTTAGCATCCATCTTTCAGCATGAGTACCTAAGCATTTTTGTTTGATGACATCTTCTTTGTGTTTTTCACAGTTCAGGCCGTTGATTGACCACCTTCTTTTTTACCAGCTCTACTATGTGGAATGTTGATTTTGCAGTGAATTGTGTTATAATGGCATGAGGGACTGGGAGTCCGAGCCGCAGCAGTGAGTCTGCTGTCTTCTAGTGTCAACAGCCATTTTAGCTTGCTTCTCACCGAGAAGGGCACCACATGGCCAGTGCACACATGGAAAGGACAAACAGTTATTTGATTTTGACAACCAGTGCCAGTGAGACCTCAGCCTGACTGCCAGTGTGTGTGTTTTTATAAGTGTGTGTGTTTATGAGAGTCTATGAATGTTATTGTCTGAGCTTTCCAGAGAGTGTACCAGAGCAGAATGGCCAAACACTTGGTATACTCTCCTTCTTTCTTGCCCAGGGCAAGGTAAGACATGTTAGCATTCATAGACACAAAACACTAGAGGCCAACTAGCTGAAAACAGGAAGCAGAAGTGGACAAATGACATGCACAGCACAGTAAGCCTCATTTGGGGTCAGGGCAGGGGGGATATGGACGAGTAAAGGAGAGTTACATTTGTTGGTGCATTGCGGGGCCCGGAGTGTGTTGTTTTACTGTTAAATGAGTGGCATTGTTGTTTTTTGTGTTATCAAGTATTCAGTGCTAACACTCGAAGTGTCACGTCAGAGATACAGGTAAGAGAAAAAAAGAAGAAAACTGAGACAAAGACGGAGCGAGAGAACTCCTGTCAGTGCTGACTTGATTAGGTATCACAATCTTACAAAGCAGAGTTTACTTATTTACACTAATACTCTTCGACAGTTCCTGCAAATTCCTCCAATGTTGCCAAATGCAACTGTGAAAAAATATCCGAACCCCAAAACAAGAGGAGACTCTATTATTATTTTAATTATGCTCTTTTTTGTTTCATTTCCCCCAGCTGAAAGTCAGTCGAGGAGCCTGTGAGTGAGAGAACAAGCGTGTGTGTCGAGTGTTGGGAAGCACCCCAGTGATTCTTCAGCAGGTACAAAAGCTGGCATGTAGGAAATAGCTCTTATTAAAGTCAATACATATACATATTCCTGATGCATAATTTATGGCTACTTCTGTAGCATTAGAGCAAGCACTGGAGAATAGCTTCTCACACTACTACGGTTTTGGATTTTTCAAAGCATTTAGAAAAGGTGCACAAAATATGCCAAAATCAGGGCGGGGATAAAAATGTAGCATGTTTTAGAAAAGCATTAATACTCTTTAACTGAGGTCATTGTCACTATTTCAGTTATGAGATGTGTGTATTTACTGCATCTGTTATTTCTTTATTTAAGATTTTCACTAACTAGGTATTTGACTGTAATCTTTTAACGTTAAATAAAAAAAACTGCACCGAGTAGAATACTGTTTCCATTTTGGTATAAAGTGAGAACCGTCTCGTTCCCATCTCACGTGTCCACTGTGTCAGACAACAGGTTAATGGGGCAAAACAACTCAATTAAATAAGTCAACAGTTTGTGGTTCCCATCATTAGCGCTGTAGCCAAGCAGACCAGAATATTGCACATTCCAGACTAAAGCAGGCCATCTGGTCCCTGAGTGCACAAAACATCTCTTTCACATTAAGTGTTTATTGTTTTCTTAGATTGATGCCGTTAATATCAGCCTTTCAGAATGACAGATTAGCATCACCTCCTAATCAGCGCTATTAGGAGATAAATATCAGTAATTTAATCACTACCGCAATTTCTTTTACAATAATAAGATTTACAAATGCAAGTGATTAAGTGATTAGCTTACATCTCTGAAGATTACAATCCCCTGGACTTTGGTGCATCTGGTTATCTGAAGATTACACGGTTTCACTTCAGTCGGCTGCCTTCATGTTTTTGTGAATGAGGTTTGTGCTTGACCAAAGCGTAAAGCAGCTTCTAAATGACCTCCAAATTCCTTCAAGTGATTTTTTTTTTTTCTTAAGTGCACCATTTTCTCAGTGGACAAGCAGAACAAGTAATGCACACAAAGGAGATGAATGCCTTACATGTTTTCCAATTGAAAAATTACATACACTTGATAAAATAAAGCCAGGCCGTGGGATGACATATCCAAACAGTTATCAAGGATTTCTTTGTTGCTAGGCGAACACTCGCCCTTGGGCTACTCCTGGTCTCAAAATGCTAAAGCTCTACCTTTTTTATTTTCTAAGTAATTTGTCGGTTAGTGTTAATTTCCTAAATGCAACATAAAAGGAGCACCATGCGGTGAGAAAAAAAATTAAAGGGGAAAATCATAAAAACAGCAGAGAATCAGGCAAATTGCTTCCATGTGTCTGTGGCTGCCAGAGCTAAAGGAAGCGGAGCGCTGCCTAAATGCCCCTGACCCGCCGAGACTGGGCCAATTCAGTTTGAAAGGCCCCGCTCTCTAATGAAGGCCTAATTTTTATTGCCACTCCATTGACTTCAAAGCAGTTCAGGTTGCCAAACATAATTTCACTGGAGGTATTTTCAGGTGCACTGCAAATAGTTCATAAATAATTTCCCCATTAGTCCAGGCGATGCAGTTTTTGGGTGACTGTTTCGTCTGTTATGTCCCTACAATGCCTCCCCTGCCTCCCCCCAGCCCCGACACCACCACTCACAACAGCACACCAGGCAACAGCCCTGCATCCTTCCTCTATCCCTGCACCCCCGGCAGCCCCTAACCTTAGTCCTCTAGGAGCTTAAGGAGTCAAATACCGCTTAGTGGCTCTGTTAGTTTTCTGTTGAAGCAATGAGACAGGCTGGCCATGGCTGGGCGCTGTCAATCCTTTAGTAAGGAGCCCCACAGCCGGGGAGACACGGCTCCACCATTACAGGATTAGTGAATTAAAATAAATCCAACCCAAAGAGGCCCAATCACCATTGGTTTATTGGTTGTGACCATGCTGTCACTTTAAATGGCTACCTGCTATTGTGCAGGGACTGGCGTATGATATGCAACATTGCCACAACTTGCCAGGCTGATCGGGAAGTGTCCAACACTTAGTTTTAATAAGTCCATCAAAGGTTGTGATTTTGTGTCAATTTACCGACTTTGGCCCTGCAACCCTTATCAGAATGGTTGAGAAAATAATTATGGATTTCACTGTATTGTTAGCATTGAGGCCAGTTTTGAGTGGCATGGGGTCTTCAAAGTAACTGCCTGTGTACAAGCTTGTCTCTAGCATGGATAGCAGCAATGGGCACTTAGGGTAGTACCTTTAACCATAGAAACCTAAAATCAGATAATACTAGACTCTTAATAACAGTCTTTAAAAGATTGAGTCACTTTTAAACGTAAAATGTTTTAGAGCTATTTTTTTATTTCCTTAAACAGAAAACACCACAGGGACATTCACATTTTAGTATTTGTATCTAATCATACTTCTTGGGGATCCCTGAACTCCCTGTTTGACATCCAGGGAAAAGGAGAATTTCCTTTGGCATCGATATAGTATCCCATTACTTCAGTGTGATCATTAAAATGACTAATCATTAGCCTTTTAAGGTGTGCAAAGGCACCTATCCAAAATGTGATGTTTGCTGTCACATCAGCATTTTAATGGATAGTGAAAGCCTCCCAGGATTCTGCAATCACAAGCTTAATTCAAAACAAACTAATAATAAAAAGAATCAATGCCATCAAAGCACATATGTTTCCCATTTCCAGACATTCTCAGAGAAGCAGTGGAATCTTGTGGGGCCGTGCCTTGACTTAGCAAGCCGTTAAACTCGTTTTTCCCTTTGTCCAAGGCTCTGTAAAGAACTTCATAAAAACGATGAACCTTTTGATCGGTAATAACACACAGAAAGCTGCACGGGCCAAGATGAGTTGGACGACCGGGCACCAAACGTAAATCTCACAGACAGAAATACTAAGCTGAGTGCCCATTAACCACCCCCTCCCCCACACAAACTCACATTTCTCCTCCTTTTTTACATTTAGATCATATTATTGTTCTATAATTACGTTTCCCTCCCTGCAGCAGAGCAGATTCTTTGAAGAGGGAAAAATGGAACACTTCTTTATTTTTAAGCAGGCAGGTATTTTTCAATAAGCTGGGGTGTTGTCTTTGTACACATAACATGTTTAACGTGAAAACAGGCCATAAATCACGACAGTGATAACTGATTACTCTCAACTCCTTCCCTCTCCCTCTCTCCCCTCTTTCTCTCTCTCACTTCCTATCCATATGTTTGCGCTCTGTTGCTCAATTTATCCATATGAAATACTCCGCCCTCCACCCAGCATTTCTGAATCGGTGTACTTTGTTGTTGTGGTGGTGAAATGTGACAGTACAGGCATACTGTATGTCTGTGCCCACTGATAGTATGACATTTAATGGGGGCAGTAAGATGAGTGCAGGACAACCACTGCTGTTCACTTTTGAAACCCAATACCTAGCAGCATTAGAGAAAACTCTAGTTTTAAATCAAGGTTAAAATCATGGCCGAAACATAACCAATCATGGTCCTCTTAACCACAAAGTACTAAACATAGAGCATTTTATTCCTCTTTTATGTTTGATGTATTCTTTTCAAATGGAAAGTGCTCTTAGTTGGTCGGAATTTTAACATTTAATGGCATAACTCCTGTTCAGTGACTGCTGATTAAGTTAAATACTCTATCCAACTCTGGGATAGTCAATTACTGCCCACATTTCTTGATAAATAAACAGATAAAATAAAATAAAATCATCTTAGAATGGGTTTCTATTTAGTTCCAGAGCTTTGTGGCCCAATCGTATTTATATAAATACTGTCTCATTAGCATTATATTTAATACATATGCAAAAATGAGGCCTTGTTGTTTTTTTACCTCGTCATAAAAAGTTCGCAATTTTTGATTCAGCATTGTTTAATAGCTTGTATAGTCATCTTCTTTGCTGCCTTGTTGGCACATTGCTGTGGTTTTCAATGCATTACTACCACCTGTGGATAAGTGTAAAGGTTTAAAACCATTGGCAGGAATATTGCTAATGTGTATAGCGGACAACTGTTATAGAAAAATATCATGTTTTTTTTTTTAATGAAGGTGTATATTTGTGACCTACTTTTAAAGATTTATGCCTTCAGTAGGACTGAATGGACTCGTGGCTCAGAGCCACAGACAGGGTAGAGCAGTCGTAAAGTATTGCAAGACGGATTAATGCATTGTTGGCTTTGGTCTTTTCATGAAATAAAAAACCCATAAAAAATAGAATAACTCCAGTCTTACCCTTTTAACACTCATGGTATGTTTTGAAAATGGTGGCTTGACTTTTAATGAAGTATGCTTTTTGAAGTGAATGGCCTTAAACCTGTAAAATCACACCATCATATAAGCAGTAAAAACAAATTCAAAAGGTTTACCGTATGCCTTTTGAAGCTATTCAGCATAATCTTGTTATTGAGGAGAAAGTCAAGCATAATAGCCATTTAATAGGCATTCATGAAAGAATCCGGATAAATGGGCATATAAAATAGACTGTTGTTCTTCCTGCTTCTCACATTGCTGCTGTGTTTATCTCTGTCAGTCTGCTGTTTGGGATCTGATCAATAACACAAGACTGATGTGTCTCATGATTCATGACTACAGCCACTCTAATTCCCTTACACACACAAACCTTCATTAATGAGTTGTTATTGGAAGAAAGAGAGCCCTTGGTATCTGTTAAACACACACGGGTCCTCTTAATGAGCTCTCTTTCTCTCAACACACACAGTCGTCTCTCTGTCAGCTCTTGGGCACAGTCCGGCCCCAAGCTTCAAACTGAACAACACTCCTGAAACACGGTGGAGAGGTGCCATTGTTCCGCTGTTTCTGGTGAAAATGTTCCTAACCATCACCATAACACTTGTCTCAAGTGCAGTGCCAATAGTCCTTGAGGAAAAATAAAAAGCACCTGCTTTGGCTGCAGGGACATTATTCCCCTCTACTGTTGGGATTGAATGGGTTTTTGAGTCAGTTTGATTTTTTTTTTTACGAATGGAGATGTGTCGAGACTGGCTCTATGTGCTCTAGCAGGCCCTAATCCGGGCCCCAAGAGGCCCCTTGCCGTGTCCTTCATCCAATTCTGTCGACTCCCAACAGGAAATGAGGGCTTCAGGGGGCACTGGTAGGGAGACGGGAGGCTGAGTCACGTAGAGGGGCACAGACACACTGCACACCCAGAGCAGATGTTAAAAAAAAGAATCCAGCGATAATATTTAATGGATCACTGGCAGAAAACAAGGCAGTTGCCAAGAAGTGCGTTTTCTTTGTCTTTCTTACAATTTCTTCCAATCTTTCACATAAATCATTTTGTCTAAACCCAATTTACAGCTTAAAATTTGCACCCAGGAATTACTCGATCACCAAAAAAACAGTTTCAGTTCAAAGGACGCTTTAAAAGTTCCGGGGGCTTTTGTCTACTTGAGAGGCAACCATTAGACGTTCCGGACATAATTAATCAGAGAGCGCAGCACGGCGCTGATCTGCATCAAACACTCCCCATTTCCAGATATCTCCTCCAGATTTTCAACTAACACTTTTTAAATCATAAATAATCACACACAAAAGACACTCAATTAGATTAGTCTCCAAAGTCCAGGCATTATGGGGCAAAAAGACATTCCTCTGGTCCTTTGCTAACTATCAAGCTAAAGCGTAATTGCTCTCTGGTGACTTCATACCAGTTGCAAGCTCGGGGTTTAACTTGCCTTATTAGGGGATTTTCAGAGCGGCGTGAATTGAGTGTTTTGAGTTTAGACTGACTATGAAAGAGAAGATTGGAATCATCCATAGACAATGTACGAAGATTAGATTGGCCCTTGTTTTGAATATAGTGCGTCATGTTGTGAAGTTATCAGCCCCAACATAATGATGTCTGGAGATGGTGCCCGCAGTTTTCCATTAGTTAGTTAGGTTTCCGGAGGGGGGGAGGCTCTAGTGAATAACAGCGAGTCTTCAGATGCCTACTGAGAGATTTTATGATGTTGTAGCTTCATTTGATATGTTATTCAAGTGGCATGTTTAATCCATGTCACTGACCTGTACATTGGTTCCTTTTGCTACTTCTTAGCATGATATTCAAGTAATTCCCCAGTTCAACACCCCTGCAAGTCCCATTACTGCCTGCCAGAATAACCAGAACCCTAACTCCTTCTCCTGCTCTGTAACGATTACAATTAAGATTAGAGCATAAAAAGCAAGTCAGGTGACAAAAAACATCATAATTTAACTGCTGTTTGTTTCCTGGATCCAGGAGAAGAGCCAATATCATTTTTATTTTACGACCTTGATTACTGCATAAGCTTTTCCATGTGTTTATTATTGTAACCATGACCACAATGGTCTTCCAACAAAGTAAATACTTCAACCCAAAACACAAAGTTTCCCTTACCTCAACGAAATACTTGTTTCTACCAAAACCATCATTTTTCCCTCAGCCTAACCAAGTCATTCTGATGCCTTAACCAAACCAAACTTCACCGAAGCATTGATTTGTTTTTCAGCAGTGATAGACCACATGCAAATAATTTTTTGTTGTTGTGTCTTTTTAAAAGGCTTTGACAAACAACATCTTTTGTTGTTTAATTTGGAGTTTTTTCATTTTAAATTCTTGTTGATGCCATTTAAAAAGCTACTCCCTGGGAGAGCACGAATACGTCACCAGATCCAATCAGCGATAATGGCAGTGATTGGAGTGGGTTTGGAAGGGGTGTGGGATTGTTATTGGCTGGTAAAGGAATCAAGGAATCATTGCACTGAAAGGAATTCCTCTACCCAAACCCCAGATTTTTTGTTTCTTCCTCTGCCAACTGAGATTACTGCATAAGGGTTTTCTCCCTGCCTCGTCCCCCCAGTCAAAGAAATTGCATTGACCTCTTCTATCTATTGCTTCCATATGCGAGCAGTTATCTCTCTTGCAAATGGAAATGAGACCCAAAATTGCAACAAATGGGGCCATGCCACTGAATGCAGATGTTCTCTGCTCCTCGCCCAGAGTACACATGCCCGATCAAATTAACTTTAACCCCTCCGCCGACAGAACAGACGTCTCTTTTACAAACCCTCCACTCCAGCAATTTGTTTTGAGTCGAGGCCCGAGGAACAACTGTATGTCCACACGTGGTAAATAAGAAGTGATGGTATCAAACACCTGGACCAGGCAGAGTTCAATGTTACCCCTGCTAGAGGGTCTTTAAGTCCTCCCCTTCCCGTGCATGGGCCCAGTTTGGCCTCCTGGTCAGCTCCCTCTCTTTGGGTTTCTCCATTGCTGCTGGCTTTGAGGGGAATCTGCTGTTTGACGGAGAACACCTGCTTGTGGGGTGATTCTAGGGGGTCGAAGCTGAGAAGCTACAGTGATGAAGGGATGAAAGAACAGCAAGAGAGAGGAGTAGAGGGGGAAGATTGTAAGAGGCTAACAGGTGCTTCCTCTCTGAGATTCTGGGAAAGGCAAAGCTCTGGTAATGTATGTAAATGGGAGCAGGCTCTTCAGGCCTGTATCCCCTCATCGAGTCTCTCTCTCTCTCTCTCTCTCTCTCTCTCTCTCTCTCTCTCTCTCTCTCTCTCTCTCTCTCTCTCTCTCTCCACTCCCCCTCCTTCTGAATAATAAGAAAGCCGTATGAAAGTGGCCTCACAGATAATTTACCAAATTGGTTAAATGTTGCTGAGAGCCTGGAGTGTTAATATGCTTCCATTCAGAGCAGGCAGAGGTCAGAGGAGTCACTGGTTAGCAGGAACCAGACAGAAACAACAGCGCTCTGAAGATCCCATCCCACACAATGCCCTTTAGGGTTGTTCTGTAATGACCAGCATGTCTGAGCACATTTAGCACTTCATAAATCCACATTGAATATCAACTGTTTCTTGTTTACTCACACACAGACCTCTGGCCTTGACGCTATTGTTGAAGACTTTATTCTTCATCTTTGTCTCATTTTGTGTGTGTTTTTCGCCTTCATGCATGTACATGTATATCTATAGTGAAGCAATTTTTATTTTCCTTCCTCCCTGCCACCATCTGCTCTCCTTTAGGGACCCTGATTATGGCTAATGAGTGTTTCCAAGCCCAGTCCCTCATCTATCTCCACAGACCCAAAACACTGAACATGTCCCTGCTATTTCTCCACCCGTGGCCCTTTCACTTCCACACATCCATCTCCCTTCATCTCTCTCACAACACACAGCAGCAGCAGCATCACCGCGGCTAAATCCATCCCATCTTTTATAAGGCTGTCAGCTTAATGCACACAAATATTACATACGTGTAGAAGGCATGCGGTATTGGAACATACAGGTGCTAACTTATTTGGCCGGGTCTGTTCTTGGTCCGGCCTAATGAGGAGCAGGTGAGTGGCTGTTGCTTTAATCAAGTGGAGAGTGGGCCGGGAACAGATTTGCAGCTTGTTGAAAGGCCAGTCCTACACATGGGCTTCATTATGGGGTTAGGGGGAAATCAGTCAGGAACAATTGTTTTCCCACTCAGGCTGCTAAACTAAAATAGTGTTCCCTCTTTGAGTCTCATACACACCTACACAGAAAGGCACATGCTCGGAAAGATGATCGATTCACATTTCTCAGAAGACAAATAATATCCAGAAGCTTTCTGTCTCATGTGTAATTACCAAGCACAGGCTTGAATCACTTTGACATTAGTGAGGACAGAGTGTTTAAAAACTTTGCCAGAAAACAAAGTGCAAAGGGAAGTTATTCATTTAGGTACATTGTCATTACCATATGTCTGATTGAAGCCCCTATTTTTACTACCAAATATAATTTGAAAACAAATATAGGTATTGCATTATATTATAGAAGGCAATGATATAACAGCTGCACAAACATGTTATCAATGTATTATCCTGCAAACTGATTTATTGCACAAGGAAGGAGCTTCAAGGAAGTAGAGGACTGTCATCAGTTCATGCACATATATGCAAGTGCTGCAAAGTGTTACAAGTAGGTGATTAAATTGTAGTCCAAGCTACTATAAATCTGTGATAATCTGCACCAACAAACTCAAAAATATATCATTTAACTAGCTAGTTAAATAATCTTTTAAAAGTTATTAAAAACAAATTATTGGAAGGACTTAATTTGTGAAAAGTGCTGAATTTTCCATTAAAAACAATGCAATCACAATTACTGATAGAAAATGTTTTCTGGTGTGTATTCCATAGCCATAAACACTTAATAGTACAGCACATAGTACGGTTTTTCGCTGCACAACAATATTATTCAATGCAGATGTTTCCTTTGCATAGTTTGTTTGTGTTTTCGTCGCAGTCTGCATGAGTGGATGAGGGTTACACCCGTCTGTGGGACAGCTAAATACTATCACAGGACTCGCCAACAAAGTCATCAAATTTCATATCTGACTGGAGCTAGCTTTGAGTAATCCGTTTAAAAGGAAATGTACTGCACAAAATATATTCAAACCGACTACATGACAAATTCTGCAAGCAGGATTTGTCTCACTATGAATCAAGCTTTGAGTGACTAAAGTGGGATAAACAAAAGGAAACAAAGTATGTTGGTGGGCCACAAAGAGCTGTTTGTGATTTATGGACCACTGGGGAGGTATAAAAGCACATTCACACAAATTATTCCAACAATTCAGACAAATGAGCAAATAACTTCATGTTAGTCTTGACGGGGATATATGACTTTTTCTGGAGAGTTCCAGCATGGAGCCCCCCTCATTTCCAGTTTAAATTGAGTGATCCTTAAGAATTATGACGTTAAGGGACTACCATGAAACTGAGGAGGCTTATGTTTAAAAAGTTAACATCTGCATTTGATGAATAGCTTCAACTATGCTCTAAATATGTCAGGTAAATAGTGACTTTATTATTAGACAAATCAGCATTTGATTCCCGAATTTGTTTGTAGATTTATTAAATGTGTTCCCTGCTTACGTAGCCCCTGAAATCTGCACAAAATGCAATATTTCAGTGAAATCTAAGATTGAATAAATAAGTCTCTGTGTTCAGTATTTTATATTTATTTAGGTTCACCTTATTTGTTATGTTGCCTTGACAGAGACAGTGGCTGAATATGTAATACTTTAGTTTTGTTTATCTTTTTCTAAAGTAAATATCCACAAAATCCACAGAGACAAAAGCCCTCCTCCTTCTGTTCTACTTGTCGGTTCCTCGAAGATTTTTCATCATCCCAACTCCCCCAGCCTTAGCAAGGCCACAGAGCTCTTACTCAAAGCTTTTACTCATGCAAACCAAATCGCTTTTCTGCTTACCTTAACAAACTCACTTGGCATTCAGTGTTTTTAAGTATTTGTATTCTCAAGAGGGATGTGTAAAGCAGGGCTGGCTTTTTGAGTCCAAACAGTAATGACTACTCGGTACTTAAAAATCATATGCTTTATCCTGTAGTTGAACTTTCTTTGGTGAAAATGTAGAGGAAGTGTTTGAGAGACAGGGTGTGTTTGAAACTTTGCATGCCCATGTGTGCAAAACTCAACAATCTCTGCATCCAAAAGTTGAAAAATGTAACTCCACCTAGCTCTGCAATCTGCAGGACTTTTAGTCAACTTCGGAAGGTCATCTCCAAGTAAACGCAACGCCTGGTTTTGCATAAAACTCAACGGCAGATCTATGACAAAGCTGCTTAATGTGTCACTCCACTGACAGGCTCCCATCAGTCCTCATTAAGTCCAGCCATGTCAGGGGTGTCAGCTGGAGTCTCTCACCACACCAACACCGCTGCCATATGAAAGCAGGTGACAGGAGGAGTTACTGTCAACTTGCACCAACCCCTCTGTCAGCCGTTGTGACTGAAAAAATACTGTGCAAAGATCCAATAACAAGGAGTGTTGTGGCCGGTCATTGGCAAAAAGCCGGGAACAATTAGGAGTGTATTTTTTTCTCGCAAAGGTCTCTGCTTGGAGTCAGAAGGCTGTTAAGTCATTTCAGAGACACCCTGCACCTGTACTGCGGCTTTGTGAAGCGAGGGGCAGGCGTGGGAGTGTGAAAAGAAGTTCTCTTTAACCTCTGAACCCTGACCTTCACACTGTTTCAAAGTGTAAAATGGGTGGCAGAGGAAGACATGGTTTTACGTTTGATGAAGAAAACACGGGAGAATGTGAAAACCAAGGAAAAGCAGCAGTTAAGTTTATGCTTGTTAGCTGTGCTGGGAGAAACCTGATAGCTGTGTGACAATTCCAGATTTCCGTGTCAAAAGGTGCGATTTTATTTGGATTTTTATGGTTGTTTTAAAATGCATGAGGGAGAGTTGAAACGGTAGACATGCTTTCCATAGCACTGAATCGCTTTTACACTCAAGGCTTTTTTATTTTTTGCGTAGTCATCTTGGGTCAAATATCATTTAGTATAGGAATAGCAGAAATACAGAGCTGCACTCAGAATGTGCCTCTCTGTTACCAGTAGGTGCAGCTGTAGTTCAAGCAAGCAAAATAGTGGAAGAGACAGGGGGAGTGGGGATGATGTATGGTCTGAGTTTAGTTGGAGTTAATTGAGGGATGATATCAACAGACCATGAACATTTTTGGAGAGCTGTTTCAGAGCTAAACCTTCTGTACCATAAGGAGCTGGACCACTTGGCAACAGACATGTTAAGGTGGACACTGGGAAACAATTTCCCTGGTCTCCCATTGAGCCTGATCAGTTTTCCAAGTAATAAGGGAGAACAGACGCTGTTAATCAGAGTGAGCGTTTTTTTTCGCTTGAAGAGGAAAACTGAACAATTCTGAGTCACAGACATTACCGGTTTGCCTTCGCTACTGTATCTGACATGAGGTGTGAGCATTATTTAACTTCAGGATTTACTATTTCATGGAAAGGGTTCATAAATTCTTAGTACATGTGTCAGGTGATTTTTCTAAAGACCTTTAACATCCCTAGAGAGGGAAGTTCCACTAGAAGGGTCTGCAAGTCGTCCGAGCATGTCCACTTCCTGTGGTTACAACCACGTTTCCTGTTTGGCTGGTGGCCGTCTTGGTACGGTCCTGTATGATGTGTAACGGATTGAGCAGCAAAGTGTCTGTACAGGCTCCTACGTGTGTGTGTGTGTGTGTGTGTGTGTGTGTGTGTGTGTGTGTGTGTGTGTGTGTGTGTGTGTGTGTGTGTGTGTGTGTGTGTGTGTGTGTGTGTGTGTGTGTGTGTGTGTGTATGTGTATGTGTATGTGTATGTGTATGTGTATGTGTATGTGTGTGTGTGTGTGTGTGTGTGTGTGTGTGTGTGTGTGTGTGTGCCTGCCATGCAGACCATAAAGCTGTCTAAACTTAAGCAGTGATTAATACACCCATCACTTTCTAAATGCTGCCTGCCTGTTCTGCAGCCTCGGCCTCCACAGAGCAGACCAATGTTTGCCTTTCCCAAAGCGCCCTCCCTTTACGACAGCGCGGGGTCAGAGGGAGAAAAGAAGCATTCTTTAATTTGGTGATTAGTCTGTGGACTCTTTGGGGTGAAAGAAAAAGGATTGGCCTCATTAGCTTTAATTGTCTAATTGCCTTTCATCTAAATAGCGCGTAATTTTCACTTCATGGATTATACAAATACCGTAAAAGCACCTCTCTGTTATTTGTGTATCTTGCAACTCACCTCATGAGTAGAAAAAGCAAATCCTGCTGTCAGTGCCTGCTGAAGTGAGAGACAAGTGTGTTTAAATAGTGAGAGGAGTGGAAGGATTGGAAAGGTGGTACAGTGACAAATAATAGTAGTTTCATAATCCTATTTCAATCTATTCTTAAAGGTCAACTTCCGTGTTAACTCAGAGAAACTCTCCTGGGTAACAGTCCTGTAAGTTTATGTTATGGCCAGTTTTAATTATTCAACTTTCTGAGGATAAATTGGTTTGTTTGACAGCTTAGCGTAATGGATTGCTTTAAATACTTCAATACTAATTGGACGCTATTGCTTTTGAGAATCAGACGCATTACGTTAGAGTTGTGTGTGGGTTCAGAAAGCTTTGTTGTTGAGTGTTTATATCAAAAGAGCACAATTCTTGATCATTTCTTTCAGAAGTTGCAGAGTAAACGTCAACCCCCGTGATAGACATTGATTAGCAAGTTACAGGAGTTACTCTTGAAAAATATGAACCAGCATCTGCTGTCATTTAGCTCCAAAGCTAAAGTAATGTTCGAAATAAGGGTCCTATTGTTTCAAAACTCAATTTTGGTGGTTCATTTGTCACTGTTAACCACTGCAAACAGCTTACAGTGCAGTTCTAGATTGAGAAGCCTGTCAGCTTAAGCAACAGTAATGGAAATGGAGCTTAGGGGGGCAACTGTTATGATCACCATTTTTTAAAGCTAAATTATTAACTTGGGCCTCCTCAAATAGAGTAGGATAAAAAAGAAAAGAGTGTCCCCTGAACGAGCTAAGGTGTGAGTGCAGAAGGCTGTTGTTTGGAGGGGGGTTTCTTATGCATTAACACAGACATAAACAGATCAGCTTGTCTCCTATACACCGCCTCACTCTGAGTCCCACTTTCTTGTGTGTCAAATCCACAGTAGGCATCATCCCTCTGAAGCAGAACAGGCGCTGTAAGTGAGCAGTCTTTCCTTCATTCACACCCCCCGTTCTCTCCCCCCCCCCCAAACAGAAAACACACTTATCTATGCCGAGGCCACCTGCCACTGCAGGCCTGTCCTTTGTGTGGATGTCTGTATAAGCCTGGGATTCTGTTACCCTGCTCCCCAGGGAGAGCACACTGCTGTAGGCAGCCAAGCTACTGATGGACTGGATGCTTGAACATGATGACATACAGGCTAGTCAGTGAGGGGTACATCCCATATTATATGCACTAAAGCAGGGGTCTTCAACGTTTTTCAGGCCAGGGACCCCAAAACTGATGGAGAGTTGGAGCAGGGACCCCCTACTATTAATATGGCATACAATTGTGTTTTATATTAAACGGGGCCTAGTGCAGTGTGTAAACATAGATACTGTTATTGTACATTCAATACTAAGCTATTCAAATAATACACAGGTTAATATATTCATGTTTTTATTTTAAACAAGTGCAAGGTACAGTGTGGCCGTACCACTGCCATTTATGAACATATATCTTGCACACAACACAGGGCTATTAAAATAAATCACAATAAAAGTTTGAACTTTAAACAAGTGCAAGGTGCAGAGTGGCTGTGCCACTGTCATTTATAAACAAACACTGAGCTATGAGATTTTAACACTAAACATGCATGTAGATGGGACAATGAATCCTCAAACCATCTGTGGATGGCACACGTACTCTCACATCAGTGAGATGTCTGACCCTGATGAGCAGCACACAGCTGATCCAGCCTTGGACGGATGGAGGTTGTCAGGCAGAGGGTCATATCAGCCTCAGGCTGCAGCCTTGACCTGTATTTGTTTTTCAAGTAAGTCAGTGAGGAAAATCCACTTTCGCAAAGATAGGTTGTGGCAAAGGGCAAAAGGCTCATCATGGCTTTTCCTGCCAATTGCGGAAAGTCTTTCTGGCAAGAGATCCAGAACTGGGTGAGTGGTTTTGTGTCATATATGTGTCTGAACGTACTGTCAGTGGATAGTTCGATTAGCTGATCCTCCTCCGTCACTGTCAGGTGTGTGCCGTCTGCTGCGTTGTCTGTGAATGGAAACAGTATCCATGTCTTGTCCCTGCGCCAGGAGTCAGCCTCAGAAAAGTAGTGCCCAAATTGTCCCTCGAGCGCCTCCAAATGCGCAAGAATTGCGCGTGTAATGGGGGGCGAGAGCACAGCAGAATCTCCCAGCTCATCCACTGATGGAAACATGGAAAATATTTCCTCCCCGATGCGCTCCCTCCACCTTTTGATTTTTTTTAGAAAGCCTTCCATTTTGTCATACAGTTGAATGGCATGGGTATTGCGGCCTTGCATTGAACTGTTCAGTTTGTTCAGCTCAGCGAAAACATCAGCAAGATAGGCAAGTTTGGTGACCCAAACATTGTCACTGAAAAGTGCAGCCAGCTCTGTGCGCTTTTGGAGAAGTAAAAACTCCCGAATAGACTTGCGCAATTCCAGCACACGTGACAACACTGTTCCACGTGAAAGCCACCGAACCTCGGAATGGTAGAGTAGCGCAGTGTGTTCTTCTCCCTCAGCAGCACAGAGATTCGAGAAGAGACGTGTTTGCAATGCGCTCTTCTTGACTAGGTTGACTACTTTCACTACCGAGTCCATGACATCTGCCAATTCAGCGCTCATATCTTTGGCAACAAGTGACTCCCTGTGTAGCATGCAGTGCGTCCAAATCACTTGCGGAGACACATCCCTTACAAGCGCGATTAGTCCACTTTTTAAACCAGCCATGGCTCTTGCACCGTCAGTGCACAGCGCAATACATTTTGTCCACGGAATGTCATTCTCTCTGAAAAAAACATCGATCACTTTGAAGATTTCAGAACTAGTTGTGCGTTGAGGGAGGCACTTACAAAACAAAAATTCCTCCTGCATTTCCTTATCATCGACAAAGCGCACAAACGCCAGAAGCTGGGCGTCCTTCGACACATCTGTTGACTCGTCTAATTGTAACGCAAATGCATCTGCCAACCTCAGCTTCTCTATCAGTTGCATCCTCACATCAGATGCCATCTCGTCTATACGGCGAGCTATGGTTGTGTCCGACACTGGAATGGTTTTCAGTTTATTAATGTCAATATCATTTCCATACATGGTTTTACACATATCGGTTGCTGAAGGCAATATTAAATCCTCTGCAAGTGTGTATGGCTGTTTCTTCTGGGCAATCCGAAGAGCAATTTGATAAGAGCATTTCAAAGCTAGCTCCCCAACTTTGGCTGATTTTCTGATCAATGTCTGTTGACCTTGGAGGGATTTGAGGCTAGCTTGGAAGTATTCAACAGGTTTGTCTTTTAAGTGGCTGTGTGTTGTCTCCAAGTGACGCTGCAGCTTTGATGGCTTCATAGATTCATTTGAAAGAACAGTAGAGCAAATGACACACATTGGAAACTCAATGCCATCTGTCTCCTTAAAGGTAAACCCGAACTTCAGATAATGATCTGAATATTTTCGTGTCTTCTCCCTTTTGCGCTTACCCTTATTAGCTGCAACATCTGCAGGCGCAGCAGGTTCTGCCTCGTCACTTGCATGTTCACTGGTGGATGGTATCTCGCTTGTGCTTGTTGATTTTTTCGCTCGAGTTACAAAACGATCCATTTTATATGTATGGTCTTCTCAATAATGTTGCTGCGTGCATCCCTGTGTCTGGGTCTTCAGTAAACTGGGGCCTGAATAGGCTCTCGTCCAATCACGGGGAACCTGACAGAGCCAGCGCATAGACATAATATTATGTCTATGAGCCAGCGTGTGTCACACGGCCTCGTGATTGACACATCTGCCTCCATTTTTCCGTTCGCTATAATATTTTGGATTTGTGTTGTGCATTTAAAGACATTGCAATTTGTGGGAAAAAACGGTTTGTAAAAAAAATATATATATATAAAAAATTGTCTAATCAACCAAAGATTTCGCGACCCCCCTGCAGTACCTCCGCGGACCCCCTGGGGGTCGCGACCCCCCTGTTGAAGACCTCTGCACTAAAGGATAATAAAGTAAATGCTATACTTCTTAGTAACTGTTTAAAACAAACTGTTAAAAACTAAAAATGAATTAAATGAACATGTATACATTTTCCAGTCCGTATTGTTAAATATTTTTACATCTATGTATAGATCTATGTATGTGTCTATAAATAGTAAGCAACTTTTTTAAATACAGTATAATTATTCTTAATGTTTGTGATTGGTTCTAATACGGGCGGCGGTGGCAAAGTGGCAAAGGGACTTGGCCTGGGAACTGGAAGGTCACCAGTTCAAGTCCCTGAAAGACCAAGTGCTACCGTGGGGTCCCTGAGCAAGGCACCGTTCCCTACACTGCTCCCCGGGCGCCGTACATATGGCAGCCCACTGCTCCTAACACTAGAATGGGTCAAATGCAGAATGTAAAATTTCCCCTCTGTGGGACGATTAATAGGTCAATTTCTGGCTAAATCAGGCAAAATCGATCAACCATGCCCCTTCAGCTCAGTTTTAGCGAGGTGTACCTGATACGCTCTTGACTAAGTGTATAAAACCTTTCCAGCCAAACTTTCACAAAGGTATCTGTTGCTTGGTATCTGCCAGTTGCAGAAACACCTTTATAAAGAGGTGTCTGTTAGCGGAACATGATTTTTACAAGTGACAAACAATATACCAGCACAGCAGCGGGCCAATTATATGAATTGATTCTGAAAGTAATCCTACTCCTATGTGTCTCTGAAACATTGCTGATTTGCTTCCTATAAGTCTACGACAACTGTCAGCTGGTGATGTCACTGGCATTTTGTCAGTGAATGCGTAGCAGAACAGCCCAGGTTTGAGCCGATTAACCGAATAGTGGCTCTGACTTTATTGACGGAGGTAACACACTCTATATTCGAAGGGACACTCGAGAAAGGTTGTTGACTGGATTGATAGAACAGAGTTGGAAACAAAGTAAACTTGACAGAAAGCAGAGAAATTGGATCTTCACTGCCAATATTGTGACTAAATCCACTGACCTTGAAAGAGATGTTTTTTGTAAGTAGGCCTTAAAATCAGCCGACGACTAACGCCATGTTGACGCCCCGTTGTACACACTGCTGTACTCAAAACTGAGTTCAACGCAGTGGAAATACCAAGTGTGCTTTGAAGGGTCGTGCTAGACAAGCTGAGAGGATAATAGTCATAAACAATAATGAATTATACGGCACATGGCAGGACCTCATTAGTGGTTTGTGTTACTGGGTAGTTCTGTGATGTTGTGGTTCATTTGGTTTACACAGTTGTTGGAGTGCAGATTGATAAAGGACGCTGATGCTCCTTTCAGAGAGTCGACGTTCACATACTGTAGCTCCAAAGATGGAGACAAACATAATCTTGGGGCTTCACCTTCTAGGCCGGCTGTCAAATGTGATTGTAGCGAAGTCTTTTGGGGCTATTTTACCTAAATTAAATATAATTATGTAATCATTGTGGATATCCAGCAGGATGATATACATAAGAAGTGTAATGACTTGTGCATGTCTCTATTAAGGAGCTTTCAATCTCAGAGGGCTGAATGGGAAATGCAGCCCATCTGCTGAACAAGGCAACAGGGATAGAGATGATTGCATCACAGGATCATCCATTAGTGCTGTCATCTGGAATTCACCATGGGACCACAGTGCAGTGAGCCGCTCTGCTCGGACCAGTTCATTTAGCAGCACACGGCGATTACAGCAGTAACAGTCTATCAGCGGGTCAGATGTGCGGGAGGATGGCACTCCTCTCTGAGCAGCATGGCAGTCACAGTATGATTGAAGCATCTGTTACATTATTATTGGAGAGGCACTGGTTCTACTTTCCCCCCAGTACTCATTCTGATACATGGAGTCATGCAGAGTACCTATCTTATACTCAGGCACATTTTAGATAAAGCCAGTGAAGGGGCTCTAGGACGACCACATTGGTCAACCACCTCTTTGGTCAAAACTGAAATAATAATAATAACAACCATTGAATTTGCAGACATTTTATTGTGGTTTCTGGAAAATGAAGCCTATTGACTTGGTGATCATTTAACTTTCTGCTAGAGCCGTATTTGTTAAATTATTTGGGTCATGATTAAATACCAAACAGCAACCTGCGGTGCTGAAAGAAAAGGCCAACCTCGGAGTACCAAAAAGTGCAGTTTCTTGAATGGACAATTGAATTTGGCTCCAAAAGCAAATTCATTCCCATAAAATCCCATACTAAAATGGCCTACTTTTCAGTATATATACAGTGGGGCAAAAAAGTATTTAGTCAGCCACCAATTGTGCAAGTTCTCCCATTTAAAAAGATGAGAGAGGCCTGTAATTGTTATCATAGGTACACTTCAACTATGAGAGACAGAATGAGAAAAAAAAATCCAGAAATCACATTGTAGGATTTTTAATGAATTTATTTCAAATTATTGTGGAAAATAAGTATTTGGTCAATAACAAAAGTTCATCTCAATACTTTGTTATATACCCTTTGTTGGCAATGACAGAGATCAAACGTTTTCTGTAAGTCTTCACCAGGTTTTCACACACTGTTGCTGGTATTTTGGCCCATTCCTCCATGCAGATCTCCTCTAAAGCACTGATGTTTTGGGGCTGTCGCTGGGCAACACAGACTTTCAACAGGACCTTGAAATGCTTCTTACGAAGCCACTCCTTCGTTGCCCTGGCGGTGTGTTTGGGATCATTGTCATGCTGAAAGACCCAGCCACGCTTCATCTTCAGTGCCCTTGCTGATGGAAGGAGGTTTTCACTCAAAATCTCACGATACATGGCCCCATTCATTCTTTCCTTTACACGGATCAGTCGTCCTGGTCCCTTTGCAGAAAAACAGCCCCAAAGCATGACGTTTCCACCCCCATGCTTCACAGTAGGTATGGTGTTCTTTGGATGCAACTCTGCATTCTTTCTCCTCCAAACACGACGAGTTGAGTTTTTACCAAAAAGTTCTATTTTGGTTTCATCTGACCATATGACATTCTCCCAATCCTCTTCTGGATCATCCAAATGCCCTCTAGCAAACTTCAGACGGGCCTGGACATGTACTGGCTTAAGCAGGGGGACACGTCTGGAACTGCAGGATTTAAGTCCCTGGCGGCGTAGTGTGTTACTGATGGTAGCCTCTGTTACTTTGGTCCCAGCTCTCTGCAGGTCATTCACTAGGTCCCCCCGTGTGGTTCTGGGATTTTTGCTCATCGTTCTTGTGATCATTTTGACCCCACGGGGTGAGATCTTGCGTGGAGCCCCAGATCGAGGGAGATTAGCAGTGGTCTTGTATGTCTTCCATTTTCTAATAATTGCTCCCACAGGTGATTTCTTCACACCAAGCTGCTTACCTATTGCAGATTCAGTTTTCCCAGCCTGGTGCAGGTCTACAATTTTGTCTCTGGTCTCCTTTGACAGCTCTTTGGTCTTGGCCATAGTGGAGTTTGGAGTATGACTGTTTGAGGTTGTGGACAGGTGTCTTTTGTACTGATAACGAGTTCAAAAAGGTGCCATTAATACAGGTAACGAGTGGAGGACAGAGGAGCCTCTTAAAGAAGAAGTTACAGGTCTGTGAGAGCCAGAAATCTTGTAGGTGACCAAATACTTATTTTACAGAGGAATTTACCAATTAATTCATTAAAAATCCTACAATGTGATTTCCTGGATTGTTTCCCCCATTTTGTCTCTCATAGTTGAAGTGTACCTATGATGAAAATTACAGGCATCTCTCATCTTTTTAAATGGGAGAACTTGCACAATTGGTGGCTACTTTTTTGCCCCACTGTACATGTTTACAGCCTGGTACAAAAACAGGGTGCAACAAAATTATAATTTGACATTGCATAGTGTGCAATACTGCATTATTGGTCTTTTTCTAACAGACAGGGAATATGATATTATTTATGTGACTTATACATGATGTACATTTGTTTATACAACTATGATATTAAAGGAAATAAAAGGCCTATTGCTTACTACAGTGTTTTTCAGCTTAAATGAGTTGTAATGATTATAACTATGGTTTACTAATTTGTATTTATTCACCAATGAAAGGCCATTATTTCTATACAGTATGACATAAAAAAGCAGTGTCTCTAACAAAAGCACAGCTAATGGCATGAAATGTGCATGTGTTAGAGTCTTTGCTGTATGTTCGTTGTCACTTCATACATGCCGTTTATAAATTCTAACATTTCATGGATTCTGTGTGGCAAAAATAAGCTCCATAAGTTCCATTTACTACATTTCTTCTCAATAAATTGTATTCTTTTGTCAGCTCTTGTGCATTAAGCGGCTTGGCCCGCTAACGAGGTTCTAGTGGCTGTTGACTTGAATAACAACATGTTAGTTACTGAGTGGAGAGAAGAACAAAGAACTTCTCCTCGTTACTGCTGGTGCCTGATTGTACTCCGGCTTTTTTGAAGACAGCTCTTAATATCATCTCATAATCTGCCATCCTCTCCTCCAGATGCCCCCGCCGCTTTCATGTCTGACTGTCGTTCAAAGACTAATCATTAATGTGATTTATTTCTCGCTGTGTATTATTTTGTTCCTCTAATTTGTTTGGGTTTTTCAGCATGGGTGTAAATCAGAATCAAAGGGATTGCCACTGCTTTTCTCTGTCACCTCTGTTAATGGCCTGTCTACTGGAGGTTTGCGCTGAGAAGAAGCAGACCTGCTGTCTACCTAAATCACCTTTCCATCCTCTCCCCTCATCAAAAACACAAAGAGCCCATTGGCTGCTAGCACAAACACCTTCTCTGAGTGACCCCTAGCTATAAATCAGCAGCTCTGTGCAGTCGCAGGGCCAAAAAGTGAAAATTGGCTACGGTAGAAAACAAAATACAATCATTAATCACCATTACGTTTGTGAAAGTTTTGATACCAAAAATATTATAAGTTGACACGTTAACCAGCAATATAGTTTGACACTTTTTAAGATATAAATGGGAACAAAATCACATGCATCCGGGAGATGAAGCTGAGTGAACAATAGAGCGGGGATGATTGTCATCTGTCCATCATGTGAGGAAGGCGAGCAGCTTTTCAGATGGCGTGATGTGTAATGTGATTGGACAGTGCTGTGACAGTGAGCTGTGACCTTCAGCTGCCTGCAAATTCCAACCCCACCTTCCAGGGTTCTTGGAGGGATGCCAGTGCTACTGATCAATGGGGGCATTGGCACTCATCACGTCAAATCCACTCCTTGTCCATTTCCCGTCTCTTTTGTCATCGGGCTTGCGCTTTCCTTCCGCTAGTCAATCACTCTGAGCTATGAACCTAGATATTCAAGCGTCGGAGGAAGAAGTGGTGTTCACCCTCATTTTTCTGCTCACATGTAGTCTAGGCTGCTGTTTTTCATCATCTCAAAGCACTCCACAAACTCTACACGCAACTATGCAAGTACTACACACACACACAGAAAAAACAACACTTGGAGAGATTATTCGTGAAGGCACATAGCCACGGCAGCTCTAAATGAGAATTTCACCAAACAAACACAATCAGGCCCCTATTACATTTCTCTTTCATGATGCTGAAAGGAAATGCAAACGAGATTAGATAACACAAAGGCCACAAGGCTCATTTCTCTCCGGTGTCTGGAGATGGCTAAATGCTCTAATTCCCCTCTCCGCTCAGCTCCTCAGGCCAAGTCCCCCTTTTGTTGAACCCAAACCAACTGCATTAATGTAATGTAAAATTGCCTCTCGCAGGAACGCTTCTTTTTTTCTTCTTTTTTCTAGCACTTTTTTTCCCCATCCTAAACCTCTTGTTTCTGTTAGACTCTTAAATTAACTGAGCACAAACCACTCTCGCTTTAAGTGGGCATGGCATTGTTTTGAACCGTGCAATTATGGAGAGATTTGTCTGTCTGCCAGGGGTTTTGATTCATGGTGCAGCCTTGGCAGTTAGAACAATCGGAGGAGTCTGAACGGGATCTAATGGATAAGTTTGGACTGAGAACCGGCAGCGAGAGAAAAGAGTGCTCAACTGAGGGCCTTAACGCCACAGCTGCTTGCCGGCTCACAACAGCAGCGATAAATGGCAGCTCCATAACTTCCCTTTGATTGGAGCAATCAGCCTGAAAAAGTTTCCCATATGTCGTAGTAGCTGAGCTGAGACGGTGGGGGGTGGAGGGGAAGCAACAAAAAAAAAAGTAGTAGTAGAAAACAGAAGTGGGCTAATTTAGAAAAAGGCTGATAAAACAGCAAGAAGAAAGAAGAGTGAGAGTCTGAATCTGAGAAAGATAAGTGCCAGGGTTACAGCCAGGACACAGGCCACAGGGAGGTTAGTATGTCTGGCTACAATTAGCCAGTCAGAGAAGAGATTGAGATGATGCTTCGGGGAGCTGTTGGTCCTCGGTCATTAGTGATTATTCATTCAGAAATGACTGATTCTGAAGGCAAAGTGCGTCTGGTAGTTTACTAACACATGTTTCCTTCCTTCACTCGCAGCCATTCAGCAAGCTCCCGATCTGAAAATACTTCAAGGAGTGTTTTGATGGACATGTTTATGTGGGTTTGATTTCCTTAATTTTCAGCTGGCAATACTGATGGCCTTAAATGAAGTGTGACATCAGTGACATCGAGTACACTCATATCAAATTGAACTTTGTAGCACAATTTGCCACAATTCTTCCTCGGTTTGCCAAACAGCATTCTGAGGAAAGCATGGCAGCACTCTGCGTTAATGTGGGTTTGCTTAGGAAATCTTATTAACTCTGAGCACTTTATGAGATGTGGTTACGATTGTTTAATTAAATAAGCATTAGGGGGTATTTTCAAACTCATAAAGAAGTTATTCCATTTCCTCTGCTTTCAACAATCCCTGAAAATGGTGTGATAATTAAAACACTGTAAGTGTTTCATAACACGGAGCACATTTAGCGCCTGACATTCATTTTTGCACAAACACAGGGTTTATTAAGAATACAACTGGCCACAACAAAATCTTTCAACAGTCAACAGTCATTTTATTTAGCTGTTTTCTGACCTTGCTGACATACATTTGTACTCAAACAGAAAGAAGAGCTGAAATAAACTAAATATAAAGCCACATAAGCAACAAAATACCCACATCACAAGGCTTTTATGAATCTATATGTATGTATATTATGACACCATAAAAAACACCAAATACTGAACTGTTAGTATAAATCCACATCTGTTCCTGCAGAGTTTTGTCAGCCCCTCAGTGAGCTAATACTTTGTAATTTGTTTGTTATTGCACCTGATGTGTAACTTGGTGAGCAAACACAACATCTGCAACTTGGTATTTTGTGCAAAGAACCTTCAAAGCCTCAATCATTCTGCATCCTGGGATTAGGTTCTTACACTCACACTCAGGCACACAGATGTACTCAAGAGTCTCTGCAAAAAGCATGTAGAGTTGAATTTGAGTGCTAGAGCTGATGAATATAACCATAAAAGTAATAATTGAGAATGATCGTGTGGTTTGCTAGCATTGTGTGTTCGCTCATAGCTCGCCCCAGCTCCACTCAACATCTGATGACCCGACCTGCAGAGCTGGAGCTCCAGATGTGGAGCCCTGCAAGGTCTCCCACACCTGATTTATATCCTGCTCTTACAGCAGTGCACATGTGAGCACACACACATACAGTACAGACACAAACACGTATGCACACATGAAACTGTATACACATACACAAGTGTAGAGAACACAGACTCCCACACCCCCACATTAGCACAACTCACAAGCGCTCACAAATAAAAACAAGAAATCAATGTAACCTGTAATTTTTACAGGGCTGATTTGAGTGTGTGTGACAGGCCAAATCCAATAGCTGCAGCAGGGCTGACAGGCCTGACATGAGTCTTGCCTTGCCGGCCCCTCAATTATGCATGGCCCAATGTTTCCCGGGATCTTAATTGAATCACACTGTCTCAAACTTGTTATTTCTAATTTGTTGCATTTGATTTCTGACATCAGCGCTGCTGTGTCATGAATTATGCAAACAGGAGGACCTTTAATTGTGAGTGTTATTAAAACAAAACTAATTGCAGATGATTAAAATGTGACTAGGAAGCAGGATGTCGGGGGCTTCACCCTGACATGGTTTCGCTACTACTGCCAAATAATGATTAGGTCTCACGGCTGTCTGAGCTGTTGTTGTTTTGTGGTTGTGACTGTAACCTTGGGTGGAACATGTCGCATGGTTTAATGGAGGGACATGATGTAGACTGTTGGTGGACGGCATGCCGCACACAGGGCTCCCTGGTGATATAATGCAGCATGATGACACACATGCACTGATTTAACAACACACATGCACATAATATATCCACACCATGGGATAAAGAAGAATTGGTATAATTCCGAATTCCAGCCAAATCACACAACTTCCCTCACTTTTATTGATTGTGCGTCATGCATTTGGAATAGTTCTTCTACCAGAAATTGTTTGACTGTCTCCTAAATACATAGAAAATTGCTTTTGATATTGCCGCCTTAGATGCTGACAATATACAGAAATTGGCGTAAGATGAGATCTCCTTGGAATTCATTCTGTTTAAATGTATTGTCAGACAGAAGTAATAAGGCATTTTGATTAGATACATGGAGAAAGCCACATAAAAGTAAAATAAGTCAATAAAATGTATGTCTGTAACATTCCTTAAAGATTACCAAATAATGAGGACTTTAATTTAAAATGGTGTGTTATACATTCTCTTCTAGGTTGAGTAATAACCTTTTTGTTCCCTACTATAATATGCTCTTGCTCTTTCAACCTCTATTTTTGCAACTATGAGCAGTTGAGCCGAGCAAAATAAGACACCAAGTGAAATAATTGCGCAATTATTCCAATAAAGTCAAAAGCATGCATATGTAAGGTTGTAAGTGGCGAAATGAACCCTCCTGCTCGACTCTATAAGAGATGTAACAGTTGAAATGTGCCTGCAGGGCAACAGCTCAGCACCTGACTGTAAGGTAGGGATCCTCACGGCTGTGTTCCATACGGGACGTCGGAGATGTCTGGAAGTCATTTCCACATGAGAGGAGGCGGGAGGGAGGGCACACTTTAGTTTCATGAATGCTCAATCAATTCAATAGGACAGCTTAACTTTCTCTTTGCCTCTCAGAGCACATTTATAGGCCCACAGGCGTTCACAAGCTGCAGTCAAAGGCTGACTGTGCTTCATACAAAAGCAGGATAATTTTACCTTTAGGGGGCAACAGCTGAAATCTGTAGTGAAAGAGGGGAAATAAAGACAACAAGCTAGTCATAAGGTGTTTTTGGCTGGAACAAATGTGATTATACATCCTTTTGTTGGGTGTGATACCTGACGACAAAAGGTTTTTATCTCAGGTTGTTTTACCCATGGGGATGTAGAAATTTCAACTTCAGTCTGTTACTACAATGTTGTACCCATTCATGGTCCCCAGAGGATAAAGCCTGACTTTGTTGACCTACAGAGTATTCCTTTTGGGCCACCATGAGGTTAATATTTCAGATTTTGTATTAAATATCTTTACAGTAATGGTTTGATATCTACAAAATGTGATACAGACATTCATGTTCCCCACAGGATGAATTCATTTTAATCACCAAATATACTCAAGACTTAATCCAATGAAGTCCCTTTTTGTTCATATCACCAAATGTTAAGATGCTAACATGCTTAACTTGTTGGTAACACTACCTGCAACACCAGCATGTTAACACTGTCATTGTAGGCATGCTATCAAGCGGACATTAGCATCAAGCTTCAAAGCAACACTCTTTTACAGCTTCACTGAGTCACTAGTATGGCTAAAGACTCTTATTGTTGTTATTGTAAAAGATGAGGGTAAACATTCCGGATATGTTTTTGGACCATATTGTCATAATCCTTCAGATTTGGCTTAAAATGTCTTTCCTTTTCTACTATAAAACAACTATTCAGCTCTGATAGCTTCCATTAGAAAAGGACTGTGTATATTACAGAAGGGATGACACAGTATCGGCCTCAAACTAATGCCACTGAGCACTGAACATTTGGTAAAATGCTCCACTCCTAGCTAACACAATCATCTATAACCAGCCCAGGTCCAGGAGATGAGGCAGGGAATATATACATTCCCTTGAACTCCCAAACCCTACCTGTCAGATGCTTGTGTCTCAGCGTGGGCCTAAAAAGCTTTATTCCTATTATGTATGCATGCTAAGCAGTGGGTGACGTGACCTGCCAATTCCAAAAGTCTATCTTTGCATAAAAGTCCACGTCAATAAGGTGCCTCGGTGGTTGGCTTTCTGTCTATATGATAAAGTAGCTAAGTATATTTTGCCTGTGCCTCCAGGATGGCTGCAGAACCTTGTCTGTGGAGATGACAATTAGAGTCACTTTCCACCCAGGTTAGGCCAGACAGGCCCTGTCAACCACCAGGAGAGGGGAATGGGGGGAGACAGAGAGTAATATGTGTACCACTCTGATTCTGCCTCACCTCGTGATCCTTGCACTGACCACCACGGCGAGGGCAGGAGGCTGAAGTGGGGATGAGGAGGGACAAAAGAGGGAAATCGCGGCACCTCAGCAGTTACTTTCTTTAAATGGTTATGAGCTGTCAGTGAGTCATTCTTATATTTTTCAGTTACTATGTTTTCTCATATCAGTTTTCATGGACTCTCAATGTTCTCAGACCAATAAAAGTGCCAAAGGAATTATCTGTGAGATTGAAAAGATGCATAATATACAATCTAAAGGGAGATTATCCGGTGCAGTGTGTATGAGACACACTAAACACACACTGAGTACATTTAAATATGCAATGGGTAAAATAGCTTTTCTATGTTTTATTGCCATGCAGTCCAGCCAAGCAGCCATTACAGCTGATGTGCAAGAGACTCAGCAATGATCTCAGATCAGCTTTGAATCTGACTCACACTCAGCCCCAAAGTCTTCTTAACAAATCTAAAGTAGAGCAGGCTGTCAAACGTTTTGGCACAGCAGTAAATCTGTCAGGTTGGAGTGTGAGAGATGTGCTGCATGCCTCTCTGTTGCAACTTCCCCCTGAAAAGATTAATAATTTACATGGGATTACTCTAAAATTCCACCATTTGCCACAAACCTGTGTAACACGGATTTGTTGAACTGTCATAATAGCACATCACTCAGAGTAAACAATCATCGCCTCACCAAGAGCTGGTGGTAAATGTCTCTCTGAGAAGGTAAGATGGAGGAGGTGGGGAGGTATTCATTCCTTTCTCGTGGTTTACCCATCGAGTGGCTCTCTGCTAGCTGGGAGAGAGAGAGGGAAAGAAAGAGAAAGCTGTAATTGCTGTCAGTCTCTCCTGAGCACAGCCTTAAAGGCAGCTGCTGTTTCACAGCTGAGGAGGGAAAGGGGTTTGGGCTGTGTGGCTTCCCCTGTAGGCCTCTGGAGGATTTGGTGAGTTCTCTCCCCCTTCTTGTTTACCTCTCATTGTCAACAGCGGCACACAGTTATTAGGTGCAGGGGAATCAGAGGGCTAAGAGCCTATCACACTCAGAAACAGAGACACAGGTAATTGAAAAGATTATCCTCAACATGCCAGCTATGATTTTGAGGGTTTTCAAGTGGTGAAAGTTTCCCCTCCGAAATATTTCACACAAATATCAAAACAAAAGGCTTTCACCAAAAACATCAATGCAAAGATTTTGACATGTCTGTGTTTACTCCAGATGTCTTGTCAAGCACTTTATATATTCATCCAAGCACCTCTGCGTTTCCATAGATCAGCTGCTAACCTGACAGACTGTATCGTCACTTTGTTTGCATACAAGGTGCTAGCTGCCCCAATCCCCCAACTCCACCCTGCTACGAACAATCATGTCAACTGTGGAGACCTTCCATAAAGGTATGCCAGTTTTTGAAAAATAATAGAAGTATATACACATGACATACTTCTACATTTCTCAACTATCAATACGTTCCTAAAGGTTGTTAATTACAAAAGAGCACATTCACAATCTCCCCGACAGATCCTGGCTGACTTAATCCCTCGTTATTGGCAAACATTAGAATTCGCTTTAAGTGTTGCCCGCAGAGGTCAAATCCCCTCTTAGGGTGAAAAGCTGCAGGAAATTGCCTGCATTAGGGAGATGTATTGGTGTGAAAAGATCCCATGACATGCTGCTGAACAGGTCACCTCTCTGCTATTTGTTCCTGCCCGCATTCCCTTTCCCTCGCATTCTGTCTGCTTCAGAAAAGAGTAGTAATACAATTGTCTAATTAGTCTACCTACAGGAATGCAGTTTCTAATGATTGGGGACATTAAGCAAGTTTCATTATAGGACTTTGTGGGATCAGTAATTGTTTCAAGTATTTGATGGATGGATGTAACACAGCACTTCCAAAATCCTGTTCTATGCTGATTTAAGGTTTTAATTAGTCCTGTGCCTCGATGGATGTATTTATGTTATTCACACAAACACCCCGTATATCACCATCAATGTGTTACAGCAGGCTGAGCCGACTAGACTTGCTTGTCCAGTTTTGCTAATAATGTGCTGACTGTTGCTTTGTCATCTTGTTTGTCGCTCAAATAAGTGAAATTCAGCCAGAGTTGCTCAATGCATTTTAGGCTCAACACGCTGTCACACAGTGTTGTCACTATACCTTCGACTCTTCTGTTTACTTGTTTTTTTATTCTTCCTTTTGACTTCTCTTCTCAAACAGGCCTTTTCATCTTTTCCGGAGTTATTTCCAGAGTTGTAGTAGTTTCTGTTTTGTCACATTTAGCACTATGCATGATCCAAAACTTAGAATACAATTTATAATACATGTAGGCTGTACAGTAGGTGCTAAAGATGCCAGTATCTTACAGTACTCAATGTTTATCTTCACATTGAGGAGGCAGAGATCTCTTGCTTCAACAATTGTCCCACTTAACAATCTTTATAGCAATTTATTATAAATTAATTCTGTGTTGATGGCATGCATCTTAGCATGAAGCCCAAACTACTGACTACTTCCTAATACATTTTTTATAAATTTTAGGAACGAATATATACTTTTATTTAGAGATTGTGTGGCTTGGAAAATGAGCTGTAAAAAATGTGTTGTATCGAATCCAAAGTTGATGCTACACAGCTCTGGATAAGGGCCTTGTTCCGGTCAGCCTGCTGTTTGTATTTTGCTTTTCATGTTACTGAACCATAATGCTAAGCCCAACATTTACCCACAATCCACCTAACATCCTCCTGGGTTTAAGGATTCAGAATTTGCATGTCCTTTGTTTGAATTTCAAATACACTGAGGGTTTTTATAAATGTTCTAATACGAGTGCAACAAATTCTGCTGAATATTAGTGGCTCTGGAAGATGTTGCCAGACCAACACTGGTTCTGATGTCTTTAATAAAAATCATATTTAAATCAACTTTTCTAAACAGGTCAAATTGAAGACGTTTACTATGACTGCAAAAAAAACAACTCACTCCCTCAGATGTTTATCAACACATTTGAATTAGTTTTGAAAGTTAATGAGTTTTTAAGCAGCCTCTGGGACTCCCCGTCAATAAACTACAAACTCATTTTATTTTCTCTTTCAAATTCCCATAAAGAGTACTTCCCCTCCAATGCTGCACAGCTTTACTTTGAAAAGCCTTGACTTTGATAAGAAATGAATTCACGCTTTGGAGAGACTCAGTGATAGCAGGATGTGATGGGCTCCTCTATCTGATACATATTCTAATTGCTGAGTGCTGACCCCTACTCCTGCTGATGAGCAGCCGGAGAGATTTTGACCTTGTGGTGTGTGTGAATCGATGGGAAGTTGATAAAGCCAAGTTCATTGCTGCCTAACATAAAACAAAGCTGATTTGTTTACCTAGCTAAGCCCGCGCGTGTCAATCCCATTACGGAATGATTTATAGACCAGCACCCAATGAAATTGTTTAAAGCAGATTAGGTAGAGCCAACGATCACCACTAATATGACAAGCTGATATGCTGTGACAGGTAACCAAGCAAACAAGTTCCTGAAATTCAGATTGAATTAGAATCCTAATAATCCTTCAGGGAGAAGCAGATTTAATCAGGAGAGGAGAGGAGTAAGAGGGAGGAAGAGAAGGGAAGGAGGGAAGAGAAGAGGGCTGAATGAAGGATGCTGGTTCTGCAGCCACACAGGGGAACGTCACCTCTTTTGTGATTTACTTGTCATGAAGCATCACTCAGGCTGTGTGAAAAGGAGAGTGAGAAGAAAGAGAGAAGCAGAGAGGGTGAGCTGTCTCCATACTAATGTATGGTCAATCATTTGAACACTGCTTTGATAAAGGAGATCCTTTTCTAAAAAAAATACCCACATTTTAATTCTCTCTTTGTCTTTCTTTACACTCCTATATGTATGTGTGTGCCTGTGACTACATTTCCAAAATTAATTCAGTTAAAAATCATATTATACTATCGAATATCCCAAGAGGAAATATTTGTTTTTAGCGTGATACAATATGCATGTGGTGTATTGTGTTACATACGAATGTGGTGCCACAAATAGAAATATTAATGTAATTTAATGTGCAAAGACTCCTCTAAAGGATACAAGGAGCCGGTGTCCCTCTCAGAATGATAAAAGACTCCCTTAATGGTATGGATATTGTGTTCCAATAAAATCTAGTTTAAGGTCATAGTACAACTGGAACATCAAGTATTTAAAACTCGAAAAGTAATCAGAGGATGTAGTTTAAACCTCGCTAATATCTCTGAGAGTTTCTACATATTCATCATTTGTCTCTTAAGCCCCTTTTCTCCACACATGTCCTGTTTATTTGAAAATAATGAGAACAAAATGAAGAATAATACTCCTTTTCCTGGACACATTAAACTGATTGTATCTAAATTATGTTATTAATGTTTAACTAACGTGCATTGTTTGGACATTTGAATATGCATGATAATCATTACATTTCCGGGACAGAAATTTCCCAGATCTCGCTTCACTACACACATATATTATGCATGTTTAATATATCTGGTTCTCACAAAACACAATTAAAAACTTTTGATAGATATTATTCTCTCAGCTGAATATTGGTCATCACAATGTAACCAAATTAATCTGCTACATTTGTGCATCTTGTGACTGTATCTGCGCATTTCTAATACATGAAAATGTGTTTTAAAAAAGTAAGATGAGGGAAGGAAAAATCAATTTATTCGGGGCTTAGTTACAATCTATGAAACATGGACACATTTGTAGCATTTCATTCATCACAACATCTTGACAAGACAGAAGCAGCCTCGCTCAATCTCCTCAGAATTATAAATGTATCTCCATGTGCATATCACAGACTAAAACTGTTATCAAAACTTTTTCTTATTTTCCTTCCTTGATTAAACTTCCTTCCATAAGTGTCAGCATTCTTTTTCCCTGTGATGAAGGGACGTGGAGCGGGGGAGAGGATGTGGGATGAGGGGAAGACAGAAAGTTTCAGATGGGGACCTAATTAGAGAGCGCACAGCCCGGTTCTCTCCCTACTCCTAATGAGGGGGTTTGTTATGGTGCGGCGAGCAGCGTGTGTCACGCCGAGGCCGAAGTGGAAGAGTGTAGAGCGCGGTGCGACCGACAAGCAGATCCCCAGCGCAGTGTGATTCTACACCTGCAAATCCCCAACACATTGAAACCAGGCCTCGTTTGATGTGCTATTCTTTTTATGTTGGAAAACGGGAGGGACCGAGGAGCAGGGACCTAGTTGAAAAGAGGCAGGGGGGCTTGGGAGGATTGCCGGGGTCTATTAGGCGTTTTAATAATGTTAATTAATGAATAATAGGGTTTGTAATGAGCTACCGGCTGCATTTTATTCATGTGATTATCTCACCCGCTCTCTAATTCTCTCTATGAGCACTGTCAGGGGAAAGGCAGCGATCAAGTGAAACACAAACACACACTTTTCCTTCACACACACAATGGTGCACATAGAGGCAAAAGCTGAAATTACCACAAAAAGTTGAAAAGAGATTTGAATTCAGATTGGACAAAGTCAGAGGGACCAGCACTGGTTTGGTCAGGCAGTGTTTGAAACCCCAGAGGAAACCAGCAGGCCTCCGCTGACCTCCAGACCTCCTCCACAGGAAATGAGAACATTATCAGACAGCAATTAGGCCAAAGGGGTGATTTACACACACACACACGAACACACCAGTGCACACATGTATGCAGAAACACACACATACACACATGATTTATAGATGTTAAACAGGTGGGTCTGTCTTTTTCCCGATGGTCTCTCCTTCCTGTGGTGTGAGAGTCGTCCAGAGTGAGAGAAGGAGAGCGTGTGGATTGACTCTCGCCCCGTCTTTCTCTCTCTCTCTCTCTGAGTCTTTAATCTTTTTTTCTCCTTGTGGATGTCATCTGCTTCAAGAGGCTGAAAAGGCTCAGAGCAACCACTAGTGGGCCCCAGGAAGTCGTCCTCACACCTCCCACCCTCTCGCCACCCGCTCCAACTGACTCCCCCTCCCTCTGTCGCTCTGTCTCAGCCACACACACTCTTGTGTTGTTGGGAGGTCCTATACTTATACTTGACTTTGAATACATAACACTGGGTGTGGATTGAGCCAGTGATTGACCTGTTTATTTGTTAAAGAAAAACTGGTGGAGAATGAGAACGTTTTGGGTTTTTTTTCAAAGATTTGTTCCTAAATTCTCTATGAATATGAGAAGATAAATAAAATGTGTTTACTTTTTAGAAGCCAGTTAACACTTCACTCAAATGTTCAACATCATAAAACGTTGACATTGACAGTCGACACGTGTCCAAAAAGATGCTACACACACAGACACACACAGACACACACCTGCAGCACCTGACACTTTGCCTGCTAGCCCAATTCCAAGCCATTTCCAGCCCATCTCCCTTCATTTTTTATTGATTTTAAAATCAATAGCAACTCCACCGGAGCTGTCTGCGTAACACGGTGTTACACAAAACCTGCTTTTTCGGAGGAAAGAACTTCAAGCTACAACTTCTGCTGAATCTCCCCTTGCACTTTAAGCTATATAATGATGGAAATAAATTAATGAGGTCAGTCTGGTGACATTATATGCAGTGACTAAGAAAAGAAATCAAGTGTGAACTAAAAGCAATCACAGAGCTCTTCCTTCAGAGAGAGAACTCGGAGATTCCCAAAGCTGGCTCCATCTGTTTGCTCGGTGGTTGTAATGAAGTTATCCGTGGGCGCTGGACGTCTATAAAACCCCCATCCAGGTCTGTAAAGATTCTCATTAAGCCCTTCCTCATTGTCAGCTGCAACACAAAGTCGGCCAACATTGTTCCTGTCCTTTCTTCCGCTGCTACTCTGTCCCTCTCTCCTCTTTCTGGGAGCCGGAGAACAAAAGGCAGCCCGGGTCCCAATCAGCGCCTGATGAAGGGGGATCCCACTCAGGTCTTAATCAGTGCTCTGTTTAATAGAGCAACACTTCCCAAATATTATTAACCTCATCTGTCTGCATTAGGCCCTAATGGCCTCGCTCTCTGTGTATTGTCTTTGCAGCAGCTGGTAATGTACATATATATTAATCCACTCTCTCTTCTCCTCCGCCGAGAGATTTCGCAGCGCTCTCAGAACAAACGGTGCCCTTCAGAGAGCGAGGCAGACACAGGTTAGGAAGCCACTAATTAAATGTCAGACTTGACAGATTAAAATTATGAAATTTAAAATCTGCAAGTGGCTCTTTGTCATTGTCAAATTAAGGGGTGCACTGTGTGATGAAGGGGAAGGGGACGGTGAGCTCTAATGGATTGAAAGGGAATGTGCTTTAGCAGCAAGCAGCTCTCAGTGAATAAAGATTTGCCGCTCCAGCCTTAGGTGGCATGGCTGCATGTTGAATTCTTCCATATTCTCTCAAGTCTGGAGGTTGAGAGGTCACCCCAATGCTGCCAAGCCCATCCTGACCACTTCATTTAGGGGTTTCATTCCTCTGGCAACACAAATACCTGGCCAGGAAGCTAGTGCTCGGGGAAAGCTATTCCACCTTTGGCTTGCTGTTTCTCTGCGTTAAGCACAATATAGGGAGACATCAGCAGTCGTTATCTCCTCCATGACGCGTCAAATCATTGAGTTTTGTTAGGAAATAGTCAGGTGGAACTGTATTTCTGAAAGTCATCTGGCTTTGGTTTTTATTATCTTATAACTAGCAATTGTCCTTCAGATTCACCAGATAAGGTACTTGTAAGCATGTTTTAACCACTCACTCACAGCCAAAGTGCATCTTACAAAGAGTCAACTGGCAAATCATGCTATTATCCCTGCAGTTACAATTCAGCATTATAAAAATACTACATTTTTCCAGTTAATTGTAGGAGCTGTTTTTTTATGGATTTATTGTAACCTGTTTTCAACTACTCTAGATCCCTCCTGGTGAAGGATCATGCAGGAGTGTTTCTAGATATATTCTACAAATACTGATGATTTAACACCAAATCAGAGCTGTTTATTTACACTCATCCGAGGATATGGGGTTCAAAGAGTTTTCAGGTTTTATCGGGTCTTTGGCCCCGGCAACGTCGAGGTCACGTACTGTAATAAAGCTCGGTACGGAGCAGAGGCAGCAAACACTCAAATAGGATCAAAACCCAGGCAGGATAAGAAGTGACAAGATCTAATTAAATGTAATTACTGGAGCTGTAGTTTCATTTTGACTGACAATTTTGATTAAGGTAGCTACACACACTTAAAGCTAAAAGCAGAGGCCAAATTGTATCACAGTAAGAGTGTGAGTGTGCATGGGACCTTGACTAGCTAATTGGCTTAATTAAAGCGGGGCCAAGAGGACTGTAACAAGCTCAATAAGATGAAGGAACAGGTCAGCGTCATGGTTCTGGTTTGTGTTGCTGTGTGTCTGTGTGCATATTATGTGTGTTCATTTAAAAACTACAGGAAGTCGGTGAAAACCATGGCTCTACACTTGTTGGTTCCTGCATTTACCATATATTTTCTATCTTTTATTTCTGTCTGGCCATCAGATGACGTCTAACATGCAGTATATGTAAATATTTTTAAGTACTGTATCCAAGCACAATTTCAAAGCACCTGTACTTAGGAATGCATGACAATTTAACACTGTTTTTCAACATAGACTTTGGGATAACGGCATAAGATTATGCTTCTTTCATTGATTATCTCAATGAAAATGCAATATAACTTTTGGTTCGGATAGAAAAACGGCTCCACTTTCAAATGTACATCGGCAAAAGCGTTCTGTTTCTGCTAGTCGTATACCTTGAGCATCTCATATCAAAGGCACTGCAAAAGATAATAACATGCACAGTATTGGTTTTCATCACAATGACCTGGTGACATTGTTGTTTCCCTTGCATGTACAAAGTTTTTGTTGTCAAGTCCAATAACTTGGGATGCCATCAAACAGTAACAGAATTTCATCTGCAAAGCCATGCCCCAAATAGCAAAACTATGATTATAAGGCCCGGTACTTTGAAAATAACAACCATTATTAATCATGTTAAAAATGGCAATCAATTTGGCAAAATATTTTAAATGAGTTTGATGATTTGCGACTTGATGTCATCGAGCTTCACTGCATTATCTGAATGTGAGCTGACACCTTTCAGACTGGTGTGTGTTCAAAAGGTTATGGGGAGCAATGAGTGGCAGGAACAACAGTTAGCCTAAGGTGCTTCACTTTTATAGTCACATGCTCTGCTGTTAAAACACACACACACACACACACACACACACACACACATACAAACACACACACACACACTCTCTCTCAGGTTTACACAAAGAGACACACGTCTTCCTTGGGGATGAGGCTCATCTGCCTACCCTCTGGTGCTACACAGCTTTCAGCGCACCTGCAGCATTTGTTTTCTCAGACTGTCTGTCAATGAAAGATGCTCAAGCCTATTTTTCAATTTACTTAGTTCTGTTCTTTTGTTTAAGATATTACTTGTCATATAATAAAGGACTGAATGTGTATTGGCTTAACACGATTGTAGAAGTAAAGGGTAACAGTATATCCTAACCCTAATATAAAGTATGTCTTGGCAGGACATGTTCATCTTGATGACAAATGCTTTATTTGTAGACATTTTCAGATTTTCTTTTCTATTAATAAGTAAATAAATCAATTTTGTTGATAATATTAATTTATGTTTTTTATTATTCCAGAAGTTTGGATTGCCTCTTCATTGATAAAAAGAAAATAAATGTCATTATTATAGATTAGGGGTTATTTGACTTCATTGGCACTTGAAAATGAAGTAGCCAGTACATTTAAGAAAAGGCTAAAACAGAGTTTTTTTGTTTAGTTTTTTTTTGTTGCAATTTTGAACGTGTCTTTCTGTGACTGCACGCTTGCATGTGTGAATGTAAATGTTGTTAATCTATGTGTTAATCCCTTTCCATCTGTGCAAGCTCCACTGCTGCTCTTTTTCAGTGGTGTGTGTGTGTGTGTGTGTGTGTGTGTGTGTGGGGGGGGGGGGGGGGTCAGCCGGGTCAGCCCTGACACCATCTTTAACTGTTATTTACTGTGATTCCACGACAAGGCAGATACCAGCTCCTACGACTCCACTGATGTATGTTAAGCGCGCTCCAAATTACCAGCCTGATGGATCTATTGATGGCCCATTCCAACCTGTCACCTAGTCTCCATCAGCCTCTCAGTTATCCCCCCGTTCCTCCTCCTCCCCCCACTCCCTCCCTCCCCCCCACTCCCTCCCTCCCCCCCCCCACCCTCCTTGCCCTCCGTCCCTGTGGGTCTGAATAAGAAATGAGGTAGCAGGCAGATAGAGACCTTTGTAACCCACTGTGTGCCGCCTGCTGCAAGACAATGGCCACCACTGACGCTGTTTCAAAAGTGAAGCAGGTCTGTGTGAATGCACAGCTGGATCACACACACACACACACACACACACACACACACACACACACTAACACACATTCATGCATGCACAAAGACACACGTTTATGCACTCGTCCCTGGAGAGACAAGAAGGGCAATGTAGACCATGACCGTGCCTGCTAACAGCCTCCTCTTATCACATCCTGTCATTTATTATTCTCTATGCAGACTCCTGCTCCAGATAGTAGACCTTGTCATAGGGGAGATGAGGATCCCAGAGGTATCTGTTACAGGTCTTGTAATATGCTGTCACCTGTGTGCTGCACTGATAATATCCAGCAAGCATTGATTGAGGGGAACCCAGGTTAACATGCTTAATAGTATCACAATTTCAAATGATCAGGGGAGGAGGAATCCACTCTTAAAAGAGTTGTTAGTGCTGCAAATCAACAGCTGCTCAATTTACAAACTCCCCACAGGCTTTTCAAAAAACCTAACGCAGTATTTTAGAGTGGAGCTGATGATGGGCCCTGTGGTCCCATTAGCCGAAAGATAAGATGAAGATGGTCAATACTGTGTGTGTGTGTGTGTGTGTGTGTGTGTGTGTGTGTGTGTGTGTGTGTGTGTGTGTGTGTGTGTGTGTGTGTGTGTGTGTGTGTTTGTGTGTGTGGTGGTGTGTGTGTGTGTGTTGTGTGTGGTGTGTGTGTAGCTGGTTGCTCTATCAGATAAATACCACACTGAATCTAGTTGCGCTAATTGACTCTCGCAGGCATTACTGGGATTAAGTTAGCAAGCGTCCAAAGTTCATTACGCAGATAAATGCATCTCTTAGCCTGCTAAAGAGCCTTCCTGCAAACTTAACTCCCACACAATGCAAGCTACAAAAAGAAAAGGTTTCTCGTGTACTGAGATGAAAAGGTTAGAGGTTTTATTTGTTCGCGCTTAATCACCATTGGTGGAAAGTAACTACATACTTTCAATACCTCCAATATTACGCTTTTTTACATTGATATAAAGGAGTACAAAAAAGGTTGATATAATTCCTTCAGGTAGCGAAATGTAAAGGAGAAAGCATTAACCGCACCTTGCTGCAACCTCAAAATGTAAGTCTTAATAAATCAATAAATAGATTCCGATTATATAAAACTCTGACAGAGGCCCTTTTGCAAAATCAGTACTTTTACTTTTGATATTGCAGTACAAGTTGCTGCTAGTACTGTACTTTTCAGATTGTGGTATCAAATGTCTTCACTGAAAGGTGGGACTTTGAGTGAATTAACAAGCATACAGTATGACACATGCATTATTACAGATCTTTCAAACTAAAGTGATTCCCCTCTACAGCTGTTGATTGTTTTGATGTCATTATAAATCCATGACAAAAAGGCACTGCGATGACATTTGAGTTGATTATGGCAAAGCAATTTAACATGTGATCTTTGATAGCATTCGAAAAACTTGCTCTCTCTCCCCTCTCGCGCTCCGTATATCTGCAGTGATGAGTGACACAACAGCAGGTGCTCGGAGAACCGTGGAGAGTGCTTTCATTTTGCCACTTATACGACAAATTACCCAGACAATGGACCTGGCGAGCCGGGACCCTAATTCAATTCCAACTGTTGACTCTGGGCATTCGCCTGCATGCATTCGCCAGCCCCGGGAAAAGGAGATTCCCCTCCACAAGAAGAAAGAAAGGGAAGAAAAAGATAATCTGAACGCAGTCAAACAAAATGAAAGGTAATATTCATTATCTGGCCGAAGATAGCAGCAGATGAACTGCCCTAATACGAGCACAAATATGATTTAGAGATCCCATGCTTCAGTCTGCCCTCTACCCGAAGGGATTAGGATCAATAATGTTCGCCGGCCCCGGCAGAAACAGAGAGAAAGGAAGAAAAGAAACATACATTTCACAACGGGGGAGCAAGAGAGCACAGCACCAGAGCTGTAGTCAAATTTCGCCGGTGTCAAATTAATTTCCGTGTTATCTGGAAATTCAATTAGAAGGGACCCCCCCCCCCTCTCCTCCCGCCTCTCCTTTGTGAGTAAGAGAGTGTCGGACATCCCGGCGTGACAGATTACACTGCTCAGAGTGCATATCAGGCCGAAGTGTTGAGGCCCACTAATCCGCCCTCTAATTCTCAATTAGTGTAAAATGAGGCCATAAATCACGCAGACAGGCCGATCGATGGAAACGTTGTTTTAGGAGTGATTGGCAGCCTCCCCAAAGGTTACTGTTTAAGTTGGTTTAAGGTTACAGCTCTCTCCAGGCTGGAGGCAAGCGTGTGTGTGTGCATGTGTGTGTGTGTGTGGGTGTGCGTGTTGGCTTGGCTTGTGGTTGGGAGGGCTGGGAGGGTCGAACTCAATCTATATGATGCAGGGCCTCGGTCCTTTGGGGATACAGCAGAGGGACAGCACCAATTTTTAGCCCATCAGCCGTCCAATTTTTCTCCTTTTCATACCTGCTGTAGCAAATGAGAAACAAATTAAATTTCACCCCACTATCTCCACAGAAACCATTTAAATCCTTTATGGAAACCAAATTGTCCCCAGACAAATCGCCCCTGGTTCTGTGGAAATACACTATGGCGCTGCAACCGAAATAAATTTGTGTCACTCTGGATATGGCATTGTCTGTAATGCCATTCATTGGAGGATCCTGGTGAAAGAGAGAGGGGAATAAAATAAGGGGCACTTTTGGAGGAACAAAAGGGGTGAAAAAGACCCCAGCTCACATTCCCTTTCTTACTCTCCTCTCCATCTCCCTGTGTCTTTCCATCCTTCTCCTCTGCGCCCACTTTTCCCCTGTGCGGTGTTATTAATTTTCGGCCAGAGTTTTTGCATTCATGAGGTTGAGATTGAAATGGAAATGAGGGTTGGCTGAGTGAGCGAAGTGAGCAGCCTCAGCAGTGGCCGCGGCCAAACGGGGGCCCCAGCGCGGCACCACCGCTCAGCCGACACGTGTCAGAGACAGAGGGGACTCGGCGGCCACCATCTAGCCTCTCATTCCCCCAGATTACCAGCCCCTGACATCAATCACTGCATCAGGGAAACAATGCATAAAACGGCCCCAACAAGGGCGATGAAAAATTACTGACAGTGCAGGAGTGGAGCGCGTGGAGGGAGGGAGGGGGTGAGGGAGGGAGGCAAGGACGGAAGGAAGGAGGAGACCTAGTGCCATTCTACCTTCACCGAGCTGGATGATTAGTCACATTCACAGGGGAGGAAGAAAGAGGTTGAAAAGGAGAACATGACAGCAAAAAAGGACATCAAGCTAAAGCAAAATGAAAAGAAAAGCAGAAGAAGAAGAAGAAGAAGCAGAATAGAGAGGAGGTTGCAAATTGGGAGGCCATATTGACAAGATAACAGTTGAAATTGCTCTAATGAGGTGACAAGGATGTGTTCCCTCTGAGCGTACATTTTGATATTAGGCTTAATTATGTAAGATAAAGACTCAAAAGGTTGGAATCAGTCTTTGAACAGTCTTAAAGTCAAGTCTGTCTTTCCTTGTTTACCATGAAAAATAACTTCATTTATATGTAACTTACATTTTGGGCACAGCAGAAACTAATTATACAAACCAAATTAAGATGTGACAAACATTTCAATTTGTTGCCTTTTTACACTCTGGGCAGACAAGGAACAATATAAGGATCTTATTTTTTTCATCACTTAACTTATTAACCCACTCTTCTGGTCTTCCAAAGCTCTTGCGGGAGTTCTGTTTGGGTTCTAGATGCTCTTCCTTCACCAGATAGTCCTTTGTCTGCATACTCTATGGAATCATGCAGGTATTGTACAGCCTGTTTAAAATCTTTTGTGCTGATCAGAGTGAGAATGAACCCAAACAGTAGCGTCGCACGCCTTACAACTAAAACAGTAGGCTGTTTGTCACTAAGAGTTATCCCTTCTTTGGTACACATATTCCTTTGATCCATTGCTCATACTTATTGTTGCATCTTTAATTCATCTTAACCAAAATTATAGGTCTGGTTTAAAGTGGTGTGCAGAAAGAAAAACCCCATAATGTAATTAAAAGGGAATTAGAAGTGATTATTCTGAGTTTGCTTCGTCGGTTTGAATAATTGTAGCGAGGAAACTCTTTGGTATTTTAATAGTTTCTTTAAACAAAACCTTGCAATCTGTCACATATGTTGACTTTGTCCAGCTAACATTTTTCATTGCTTTTCTGAAAGGCTGGTTGTCTGGCTTTTTGACACGCAGGGTCACTTTTTACGACAGTTTCACCTCAGGTTCACGTCTAACCCAATCGGGGGCATTATTGATGACATCACCACTTAGGGATCCATTTTTGGGCCTGTGGATTTCCATTTCAACAGTGCCAGACTGGTCCATTATTATGATCATTATTAACTGTGTTCTTTTTTCTTTCTTTCTTCCCCCTGCAGTTGCTCGGTGTCTGCTTTGTGTCCTCAGCAGCGAAAAAGCTAATGTGCTGAAAGGCTGGTTCTTGTCTCCCCGAGCTTATTGAAATCATGTGAATGCCATTTGTGCTTAATCCTTCTGGGTGTGCCATGAAGAGAAGAGAGTCGGCAGCTCCTGAGGAGAGATGAGAGGACCTCAGGGGATTCACTTTTTTTTCCGGCTCGTCTGCTCAGTAAGAGAGGGAGAGAGAAAGAGAGGTAGAGCGTTAGACAACTGACAACCTAACCAAAATACGCCTCATAATTTGATTAGGTTACAATGACAATCTTTATTTATAGTCGGTCTCAGATGCAGGGAGGGGGGTTGTTTTTTTTCATAGCGGCAGATTCATATTAACTGGTGCTGGTTCTAAATAAAAATAAGCAATGTAGCTAGGGGCTAATTACAGACAATAACATGTCCATCTGATCCTGGCCCCGACTGCTCCCAACTCTCGTTTGCCTCATTAGGTTTGGGATCACTCTTTTTTTTTTTGTGAGTGGGTCGCCTTCTCCTAAACACCAGGATATCATGTCACTGGAACACCTTCCATATGCATGAGAATTACATCAGAGACGTCGCTGTTGTCGAAGCTTTTGAAATAATAATGCGGCAAATGAAAACGCCTCGGGATGCTACAACACCTCATTACAGCTCAGAGTAGTTCTTGTAAAGAAGAAAACAGGCTGGAATGAATAGGAAGCATGGCGGCGCTTGAACAACAGTGGTATTTATATTCATCCGTTTACATCAAATTGTTGCTTCCCCACAAAAGCCTGAAACAGCAGCGGGGTTTGAACTCTGGGTTAATGAAAAAGTCCCTGGCGTCAAGTTACCTGCTCGTCTGCAGGCGAACCCGTCTGTCGAAACAAACATTTCATTTGTGCGCCACATGTTTCTCAGACAAGACCCTAGTAAAAGTTGTTCAATAAATTTTACCGTCTGTTTTACAGACCTCCCCTTTCCCCCCTGTGTCATTTTTTTAATTGAAAGTAGATTCTAACTCGGCTATAAACATCATTCCACCCAATCAGGGCTGGTTTAGATCAAATGGTTGTTTCAATGGGCCGCATGCTTACAGATGCCTTCAACCTCGCCTTGTCTCACAGGCTCTCGTACTGTTAAACACTCTGGCACTCTTTTAAGGCTGGGAGATGGCTGTCACTGTATTTTGTCAGCAAAGCATAATATTTCTTCAGGAGTTCTGAACCTGGCACTCAGCGGGGTAGAAATGAAAATACGGCAGTACATAAACGGAGGGAGTCAGCCGTAAATCACCTAACACGCAGAGGAGGCAGCAGGTAGACGCGCTGCTGGCTGTCACAGCGCTCCCCTGGAAAGCAGATTGGACACCAGCCATCATGCTTTAATCTAACTGCACATAATAGACATGTCCCTGCTCTTTATGACACACACGTATAGTACAGCATACACACACACACACACCAGAGAAATGAGCTTTTAGACTTTTCCAACTTGTGCTATTTAAATGTGGCTTATGTTTGTTTGTTTGGATGTCAGAGGTTATTCTTTTGTGGTATCCTAAAAGCGATCTTTGAAGCTTTAAAATTAGCGGTTCAACACACACAGACACACTCACACGCACAGATATTCTTCAAAGGTCGGTTCTCTTCACTGTGATATGAAGCTGTTTTTTTCTCTGACATGCTGCGTGTCAAACGATAATCTTATTGTTGGCAAGACTCTTTTATGGCGGTATAATTTTATTCTTTCTTTCTCCTTTCTTTTTTTAATTAAACAGTAGATGTCTCGCATGGCTGTGGGTTTGCAGCTAAGTGCGGTTTGAAAGCTAACACCAAACAGATGGGGAAGTATTCATATTCTTATGAGAGGAGAATTTATGCAGACCACTGAAACAATAGACAACCTTATCTTACCCCTGCGTGATGAATTGCCCCAATGAGCTGAAACACTTGTGTGGTTGTGCGGAGATTAAATACATACAGGTCATAACGATGTTCTCCATTTTTCATTCAGTTACATGACAGATTAGGTTTCAAAAACATCCCTCAAGTGCAGTATTATTATAGAATCTGCTTCTCAGCTCATAAACCAGGAAAGATATTCTTCATATTCAGTATTTTATAGTGAATGTCACAAATTTAGAGACGTCAAAAAACTACTTACACCTTGTAAAAAAATGAATGACATTCCGCTTGTAAACCCACACTGTGTAATATGTCATTTAAGGCAAAAAATAGTGTTTGATAAAACAACAACAACAATCTCAACACCTCCTGAGATTCAACAAATCATGTAAGGATGTGACTAATGATGCTCTCATTATGTGGGTGGTTTATTCTAAAGCACTTGACGGTTTCCTACCAAATGAGTTCTGTATTCAGCACAAAAGCAGCCCTGATTGTATAGAGCCTCTTATATGGCAAGTGTCCTCAGAGGTCCGACAGGTCAAGTCATCAAATCTGGCTTTGAATTGTCTTTTTTGTTGGTAATCCTCCACCTGCCACCAATTTGAGACTGCACCTACTTGTCTGCAAGCACTTAAATCCACTTTGAGAAGGTGCCACGTTTAAAAGGTGGCTTAGGGAAGTAAAATTGACAAAATTAAAATAAACCAAACAGCCACTTGCTTTTTTTGATTAAGCATAAAGGCGGTTTGCTAATGAAGTGCTTTTCTAGTGTTGCGCCGCCTGCAAAAGTGACAACCGCTCCACAGCGCTCCACTGGTCCCTGAGGGGAGGGAGACAGATGCAAGCTGATTTGAGAGCAGGCACCGGGGACAGTAAACCAAAACCAATCGAGTTACAGCTTCATTACATAAAGCCAGAGAAGGTGGTTTAAACTATATGAATGATAACCCAATATATTGGACATTAGCAGCCCAGATTGACATGTGTCAGGGGGAGAGGGGTAGAGAAAGGAACAGATGGTCCACCCCGTCTCTGTGTCCCTGCTGTAACATGGTATATCTTGTCGAGGGGTGACTTGTATTGATTGAATTCCTGCCCTCAGACACGAGACCTATAACTACATGTGTCGGTGCTGCTGGTAGCTGTGGGAAACCCAACACCGGAGCACAGGTTGTGCAGCAGGGTGGGGAGTGGCCTTTTATGATAGTCTAACAACCAGCCCCATCTGTCATCTGAAATCAGGATTTCCTGTTGTGAGGGTCTTGCAGGATAGAGCCTCATTATCATTTACAAATAAAAGTAGGGATATTAAAAAAAACATCTCCCTAAATTATCTTTGTACTCCTGATTTTTTTGCATCTTTCATCAAATTACAACTGAGATTAAATTCAGCATCTTAAGCAGATTCAAAGCCTCATTCTGCAGAAGATGAAAAGGTTATTTATTATTTTACTTAAAAAAGAAACCTTGGATGTGATCGTGTTGTTTGTGTTTGTGTTTTGTTATCCTGTCAGAAGGGTAATTGTTGCGGTTGCAGTAGATCAAGGTCTTGTGAGAAAACAGAAGCATTGAGTGGATGCAGTTATGCTGCAAACCACAGTTTAATCACGAGAGCACAGAATGACCCCCCCTCCCCCCTCCCACAAACAAACCACTAAATTGCATACAGAAGGCAGCAAAAATGTTTCTCCCTTCAACAAACGGTTTATCATTCGGTGTAAAACTATGGAATGATGTTATATAATGATAACCCTCAGCAGTGATCTAGTGCACCGAAAGACCTTTCTCATCAATTATCTGTTATTGGAGCCTCTGTATCCTGTGTATTGTGATATTCGTTTACGTTTGATGAATGTTGCGCTCAGCGGGTGTTTTGGTCCCCAGGATATCTTTCTCCCACTGATGTACTTATTAATAATAAATTGAGCGAAGAATGTGTGAGTTCTACCTCCCTCCTCTGTGATTATAGAGACAAAAGAGTGTTTGAAGTATCCATCTTAATACAAAGACACTTTATTAGATAAAGCTAACTTGCCCAAGACAAATAGTGACGCCTGTGCACAGGAGCAGCAGCAGTTCCTTATTTGCCTTTAGCTGTCTCTTTTTCATCCTCTCACCTTTTTTCCAACAAATTGTGAATTTTACCCATAATTTCATCAAACAGCGATTATTGCAAGAAGGGCAAGACCTCTGCCGTGTCAGGTCAGGAGAAACTAGGAAGTAGGATGTGGTCTGAGGGGGGCTAAATAACTTTCTGGCAGTGTAACCCACCAGAGGTTGTCTGCAGAGTCGTATGTAATTCATTCATATTACCACAGTTGCCACTACGAACCCCTAGTTCCCCACACCCCCTGCTGTTCTTACACCAACAATACATAATCTTCATGTGTCAGACATTCAAATGAAAATACAGAGAGTTATTTATGCCTTCATCGCACCTCTTGGATATGTGTTTTTCTCCGGCTCTATCAAAGAGCAGTCAGTCACCTCAGCCTTATAAATCACCCTCGAGCTGCACTTTGTGAAAACATGCCGATTAAGTTTGTGCAACGTGGTCGGCCGGGAAGGCAATAAATTTCCCTAGTAACAAAGTTAACATTGATTCAGATATAAGCACTTGTCCGTGTGTAACAACGATAACCTTTTAGTAGATTTGGAAAACATATTTGACACCCATTAAAATAACGAATGATTTTTCTCTTCCCCAGAGGAAGGTGTAGAAGGTGTGTTTGGACAGGAAGTGGGGGGTTAATATGCCATGACTTCACCTCAGCCCTGCATCCTGAGTCCTCAGCTCTCCGGCAGCCCGGGATAAAAAGCACAGAGCAGACTGCCCATTAAATCAAAGATTAAAAAAATGATGTCGGCATTTGACAGCAGTAGGAAGCAATAAACTGGATAACATTAAACAACTAAAAACCAACATTTTCTTATAAATAAACATATGCCTCTACTTCTGATTAATACACTGCCTGGCCAAAAAAAAGGTCACACACTCTAATATTCGTTGGAACGCCTTTAGCTTTGATTACGGCAGGCATTCGCTGTGGCATCGTTTCCACAAGCTTCTGCGATGTCACAACATGTATTTCTGTCTTGCATACACTTTTCACCAAGATTGTATTGATGACGGGAGATTCGGACCACTGCGCAAAGTCTTCTCCAGCACATCCCAAAGATTCTCCATCGGGTTCAGGTCTGGACTCCGTGGTGGCCAATCCATGTGTGAAAATGATGTCTCATGCTCCCTGAACCACTCTTTCACAATTTGAGCCCGATGGATCCTGGCATTGTCATCTTGGAACATGCCCGTGCCATCAGGGAAGAAAAAATAATAACCTGAAAATTCAGGTAGTCAGCTGACCTCATTCTTTGGGCACGTAACTGAACCTAGACCAGACCAACTACAGCAACCCCAGGTCATAGCACTGGCCCCCCACAGGCTGGTGACCTTTTTTTTTGGCCGGGAAGTGTATAACACAATGATAAATCAGCTTATCAACACTTCAAACCTAGATTTGGTATCTTTTTTTTGCTTTCAGATATGTTTGTTAAGGAGAAATTAAAGAGCTTAAAAGGTTTCCACAAGAATCAATGCTCTCTAACATTTCAGAAAAAAGCTAATTCCATATGTTTACAAAGGTGACTTTAAAAAACGCAAACCCTCCACGTGGACATGCCAAATCTTGCATTCTGTATCTGTATTTCCCACGCAGATATTGTAAAATATTTATTATAGTGTAGCAAGCAACCAGTAAGTGTTTGAAAGTATTTTCTTACTCTCAACAGCTAGCTTAACGTTAGCCTGTGTGACGTTTTTTGGATTGGCAAGTGCTCTCTGGGAATTGCAGTTCAAAAGGTCACATTAAGAAGCACTTAGTAACATCAAATCAGTGAGAATTATTTTTGTACAACTCACCACCCTGGCTTAGATGATTGGATAATTGTAATGGGATTTTAAGTATTCTGCTTTCACTACACACGTTTAATGGCTGAATACTGATGATATATGATATCTGTAGTTATTATTCTCCTTAGTCTTCTGTAGTCCAACATACCTGAACATAGAAGTGATACAGCTCTGATTTGGTGTAACATTTGAACAAATGATCAGGAATCCATAAACAATATGTTCTAATTAAGAATGTCTTATTCTAACACAGATATATTGAAGCAGTATGACTCTTAACAGTTGACACCTGGTTTAATTCATTATCAAAGCGCTAGAAATGTGCTGTGAAAGAAAATATTTTAACCAGGACAGAGCTGGTAATCAGCTTTGGAAATGCATGAGTGCTAGTGTGCCCTAAAAGCTTAAAAATAAACTCTGTGCCCCTAAATAAACCCATGATTAGCAGAATTAATAACCGTAACAATTTACACTTCACGGATATTATTCAAAACACCTGAGGTTCTTGTTTAACACTGCAGAGCTTTAATGTGTTATGTGTGAATGCTTTGTGGAAGCTGAGGTGGCTTTATGTGTTTAAATCATTTCCAAGCAAAGAAACTAAACTAAACTACAGCTTCAGTCTTTCATGATTCTGTACCATTCAGGTGTTCAGTCAATAGTTTCCATTTTAAGTGTATACATGAGAGAGAGCGTACGCGTGTCCATTCTTTTAGAGTTGATTTTAGTCAGGAATGTATTTTCATAATGCCACATTCAGGTTAGCTACGACTTCAATGAGTTATGACAAGAAAAGCTCATAGTCTTGAATTTGTAAAAGTATCAAAGAACAAAAAAAGAACAAGTATGCCTCTCTAATTTTTTCTCTCCCAAAAAGCAGGAACACATGTCAGTCGGTTGTGTGTTCTTCCCAAGGTAAAATATTTTTCCTAGCAATAGCACCAAAGTGACAACTCCATCACTGAAAGTAGTTTGTCCTCTGCAGTTCAGTGAAAATATTATGAGAAGCTGAAGAAGCAGAACTAAGGAGGAGGGGGTTGGGATGAGTGACGGACAGCTTTGACACACCGGAGTACTTAGACAATTACTAACAGTTTCTGCCAGTCACCACATCTGACACAACACAAACACGGCGAGGATAATTTTACATTACACTGCCGGGCACGGGTCACTTTAAAGGAACACAGGGAAGCCCGTTTCAGCTTGCATTTCAAGGCCAATCATCCAAATTGGCCCCACAACACAACCGGCTGCCTGAGACTCCCTCTTCTCTCCCTCTAACATACAACTCCCGTAACAGATGATAACCATGAAAGCACGAGTGTGCAGATCTTTGAAGTGCAGCTGTCAGTCAACATGTTTCCACAGTGGGAACCATGGGAGTGAAATGGTGTACAGGTGTGGGGGCAGTCACATTTGGACCCCACCAGGTCAAACTGATACAGAGTAGGTGAAGGGAGGGGAGGGATCGAGGGGGGGAGTGTGTTGGATGTTATGGTGGGAACATGCCCTGTATAGCAGAGGAGCAATGTTTAAAAAAAGCTGTTACCTGCGTGTTACAGCTTTAAATATGAGTTTGAACTCGTATGTATAGCAGAGGTACAACATGTTAGGATATATTCGCTTTCTGGCAGTACTTGGATACCATTCTCAAATCTGTATTGTAAATATAAGGCTTGAGTCAACAACTGCTTGGCTTAGCAGACTTAGCATGAATACACACAAAAAAAGCTGTGATTTCATCTGTTTTTGTGTAAATTCAACAATATAGGATGTTAATGAGTTAACTGTAAAGCTAACTGGTAGATTGGATTACCTTTAGACAAAGCCAGGTTCACAGCTTCCCCCTCTTTCTAGTCTTTATGCTATGCTAAGCTAATCAACTGATATCTTGGGTCAGTGTTCTTAATGCATGGCAAATAAGCAAAGCGTTTTGCTTTTGCTTAAATTCTGTTCATTTTATATGGCTCTAGCAAATTTCCTCCCCTGTTTTTGCTGTGGGCTGGTGAGCAGGGATTAATTCCCTTCGTACCCCAAGGGCAGTTGTATGTCTTAATGAGTTTTTTGTTCTAAGCTAGACAAAGAGTTTACCAAGCCTCTAAATATATGATGCTCAACTGAAGTCCATTTTAGTGAAACATAAATAATCCCTATGGCAGTAGCATGGATGATTACTGGGTTTTCTGAATTAAAGCAAGATTGCCGTCTGTACAAAGCAATACATTCAACTGGATGTGGATAAAGAAGGGTGAAGAAGCCACGTATGTTAATTCTTATTGTAAAAGCTTTTTGGATGTGCTTGAAGGAAAATCCTGACATGTTTTCATCTCTTTATTATTTCACTGCCTCGCATCCAACAATGAATACAACATGTCATAAAATAACGCTCTTCAAAGACTGTTTGCTTTCCACTGCTCACGGCCTCTCATTTAGTTTGAGGTTGCATCAAACATCCAATTGACAGACATCATTGTCATTTCATCATTGGCAATTCACCAGTGTCCACTTTCTGCAGGGAAATCATTTCCTTTTATATTCAGACAACAGCTTTGATAACGGGCAGACAGTCTTCCTAACATCTTCTTTGAATTAGTCTATACAACAGAAACAATTTCATCTCTGTGGTGCAGTTTACCTGTTGGGTACAGTGCTCTTGGTGCCAGATTAATACTCACCTGATGTAGCCAAGGTGCTTTAAGAAAGAAGTGGACACAAAAAGACCTGAATTTCTCTTGGGTGTTATAACTTTGTCAGAAAATGTATACTTGTGCTTCCCAGGGCTTTATGACTTCATTTCATGAATATTTGGAAACAGGAAGTAAAGGATTAGGGTCTAATACTAACAAAGGCACCCTTCCACCACAGCCTTTGCTAGTTAGCTCAGATTCATGTCTTTTTGCAATGCAAGACAAATGCTTGGCTTATCAGAGTTGTAGAGGTGATTCAGTTCTACAAAGTTGATATTGTTCAATCAATCTTCATCTGTCTTACGGGAGAAGCTCCCGGTCAGTAACGTCACCCTAAAATGTATGTGGAGAAAATGTGAGCAGGAGCAGTTTAGCTTCACCCCCTTAAGAGAAACCCCGACACGGTTTGTAGTAATCACTTTTTGAATAGACAAACTGTGAAATTGTTTGGTAGCAGACCTCAGCACTGCCATATACTGTATGAGAATATATCCCTAAGTTACCATTCAACCCCCAGTCTGTGGTCCAGGTTTGCTGGATATAGGGGTCTACAAATGTTTCATGTTGGGCTCTCCCAAAGAAACCAGATGGAGCCGCTGACATAAGGTCTAAATCAGAAGCAGATGCACCCAGAAATGTTGGCATTATCCTTCTAGTTTATCAAAACCCTAACTTAAAATGGGACCACACACACTGGACATCACAGGATGAGGACCGTCACTGGACTATATCAGTATTAGTTTGAAGCGTATTCAACATTATTGTTGTATTCAAATATTGCCTCATGTTTTCTTTGGATTATGGTGGCCAAACCACTACATATGCTTTTATTACAGTTGTTTTTATTTTTTGAGGTTACAGTGTTTCCCAAGAAAAAGTAACCCTTTTTCACGATGCATGTCTTTGACCTGATTTCACCCTCATGTTACTTCAAGGGATCTAATTTTGGAACGGTTCAAGTCACTCCTGTCAAATCTGACAACACTGTCACTTTTGTTCACTCCAGCTTGGCCGTGCATCCAGGCTAATTGTTCCCCAGATGTGAACATCCGCAGCCATCTAATCACACTCCATTCTGATGTCTGTGTCGGAGTCCAGGTTAATCTGAACTGAGTGTGGATTTCAAGAAAAATCAAAAACATCCTGATTGGCTGACAGTCCTGGTTAGCTGTGTGATTTCAGAGTGACTACGCCATCTCCAATGGACCTGGACCTCCTACTGATGAATGCTCGGTGGAAATGTGTTTGAAAGACACTCCTTAGAGATCTTAGACACACACACATATGCACACGCAAACACACACCTGTGCATACAATCAGACTATCAGAGAAAGATAGTCCAAACTCATAACTGTCAATGATGGACATGTTGATGCTGAGATTTTTTGAAGTGACAGAATGGACCAGGTTTCCGCGGCAGAGCCCTTTCGGATTGTTTTGCATTTCCTTCTGTTTGGTTAAGCTTAGATGTTCTGTGGGAAATCACAATATTTCTATTATTGGTATTTTTACACAACGTCTGTCTGGATTGTTTGACTGGGGAAATTAACAGGTCTAATGGTTAGAATAATTAGGAAAGAGATGTTTTGTTCCAACAAGCACTCTGCCAAACAGCTGAAAGAAAAAGGTAGGATGCAATTCCCTCCCTGTGTATACATGCCAACACATGAAAGTCATTTAGCTGCACTTAACTGTCGAAAAACAATTAGGGCAAAGCATAACAACATCTGCATGCACGACTCCTGTAACATGTTTTCTGTATCCTCCCTCCTTGCCGGCAGAACAAGTATTGGCAATCCTGAAATAGTAGGTACACTTCATGAATTTTACATTACGCCTGATCATTACCATAACGTTGCTATCAAAGATATTAGGAGCCTTCAACGCTGTTTTCTCTTACACAGGGATCTCTCTCAGATCTCTTGACAAGAAGGTGGGTATCATCCACCATCATCTTAGCATATAGCATGCACAAGCCCCCTCTCCTAATGAGTGTGTGTGCATGTCTGAGTGTACAATATGTAAATCCTTGTGTTGAGTGATCGAGAGGGGGGTCGACACAGTCTGTGGGTGTGTGAGCAAGTGTGTCATAAATCCTTATAAAAGAGGCAGCATTGTCTCCGCCACTGTGTTGTCTGATTTATCTCGAAATCAGTGAATGCTTTGCTCGCTATTACCACGTCTCTTTCTGCTGTTTTGTCTCCCAGAAATGAGCCCCTCATTTCCCTTTTTCATTCGTTTGGACAAAGTGTATTATTCCAGCTGTTTTGGAACAAGAAACTGTGCGATATAATGTACCTCCATGTGTTCACATTTGATGTGTGCATTAAGGATGCAGCATTTTGATTCATTATGAGAAGTGCGTGGCTTGACAGACGTCCAATGGAGGTGGAGCAATTAGCATTCTGATCTAATGGTCTCGTGTCTCTCTAGCTATTGTCTCTCTCTCCTCGTCACCCCCCTCTCCTCCTCCTCCTCTTCTTCCTGGGCGGTGTGACGTCCTCTGAAGCAGTAGAATGAGGCAGCTTTCTGTGTTGTCCTTCCTCCGTCGCAGCGGCTCACAAACGGACTGTAATTATTTTCTGCCAGACACAGGATCAGTGTGGAGAACAAAGTGCACACAAAACACCCTCATGACGATCGGACTGGTTTGTACCAAATATGCTGCACACACACACACGCACACACACACACACACACACACACACACACGCACACACACACGGACAAGCACACGCATGATCACAAGCAGACAGGCATGTTTCCACAGAAAAATGCAGACACAAAAACAAATTGCAGATGAACACAGACACAGAACCATCCCAACTTTTTCCCCCGGCCGTCTTATTATACTGTGATTCTTCCCAGAGAGAAACAGATTCGCTTATTAATGCAACAAATGCTGTCTGTTTTTTGGCAATTTAAAAAGAATTGTTAACATGCAATCACGTGTTGTTCTGCTCCTGCACAGCAGCCAGCCATCTAACTATCACTCAGCACACTGCGGGTTTCTTCCTTCTATTTGCTGCCAGTAAATTGGACGGTGTCCCATACATATTTTCATATGCTGATGGCCACATTACTGGTGCAGGCATCCCGCTGAAGTGATTTGTGGTGCTCATTTGAAAGTGATAGGACGCAGGCAGCCACTGAACTCCTACTCAGCTGTGGCTAGAATCAGGCTGTCTTTATTGCTTTACAGCTAACGCGGTAACCTGGGCACATTGATAATGGGCTGTTGTGCTAACAGGCAGATAACACATCCAATCCATCACGGACTTCCCAGAATGTGTATGTTGTTTGCCTTTAAGTAATAAATATATGACTGTAGCTTCTGAAATATACCCGGATGTTTGTAAGGAGCCATCCATAAACAAACAATGAATCCATTAGATTGTGCCAAGTTTGTTTTAACTATGCGTAACAGGCGTTTCAAAGGGTGAACACACAGTTGTTACTGACAAATGATGTAGCACATAAAGTCATAAGTGCTATGTACGAAGTTGCTCATCATTCACTCCAAACTCTTTTTCTTATCAAACTGTCAGACTCTGTGGTTGTTATACATTGTGATTACCTTCCTCTCTCTCCTCACCCCCAATATCCCCTATTCGCCATGTCCCGCTCTGCTCCATGATTACCACACCGCCTCGAGCTAGTGAATTTGAATTGGGGCCGCCTATTATTTTCCCCCCATGTGATAGTAATTATTTACAAATTTGTGAGTGTTCATGTGAAATACAGGATGTTCTATTAGACGTTATGTGTAACAGTGGGGGGAGGTGGCGGGGTCTTGATTTTGAATATACTATTAGTGCAATCAGATTAAAGCACAGCCACAGGTAGTTGAGGGGTTTAGCCCCTGAGACACTGTTAACCCAATCAGGTTAATATTACAGATTGTCATGACCACCTTTTGTTTTTTGTATTCTGGAGATGCTTGGGCTCACAGGGTTGGGACTTTGTGAATGTGATTACTCACAAGAAACAATAGTGTACAAAGAGAGCATCGCTTTTGGCGCTGCTGTATTCAATAACCACGAGATCAGACCGGATTTTCGCCCATTATATTTCTTAATTTGGCGAATCTTCACGCAAATTACTCAGGCCGGCCTCATTTTGGTGGAAGTACAGATTACAGAGGGAGGATGTAATTGTAGGAGACGTGGGGCCGCTCGCTGGGAAAGTAGTGAGGCTGATTGCACAGGAAGTAGTATTATTGGCCATGCATAAGGAACCGCTGTAATGTGGTATAACTGATTCTGCAGAAATCTAACTTTAAATCTCCATATGAAGAATGTGGTAAAGAATGTATGCTTATCATCACAGACTTAAGCTCATCAATAAATATCCTACTGAATTGAGCATGTGTAATTATGATCGGTGCACCACTGCCAGTGGTTTAATTTAACTGCTCTAATGCAGCTTGTGCTACTCTATGGCACCCAACAGTTTAGCTCATGGCCTGAAGCATGCCACAAGGCGTATACAAACACAAACTTAGTGCTAGCTCTCTGTATGAAAAATACACAAGGCTCAGATATCCTGCAGAGACAACATTTTGTTACAAAAGCCTTTGTTCATTATCTGATCCCTGAAAAGGAAATTTTACTAAAGAGATCAAATTTTAGATAGTGTTGGATTCAACATTTTCTATTATCACAGCGGTTTGTATATTATAAGCAGTGGTACTCTTATTATTCATTTAACATTATATTCTTGCACACCAACATTTATAATTGACAGTAACGCGGAACAGAAACCTAAACAATCCACAAAGTTCAATACTTTTCCTTGCACTGGGCTGTATATGAACCCCCATATTTAGTATATTTTGTCCACGTACTTTCCGTCTGTATGAACATAACCTGATGAACATCTGAGGAATGAGATGTTGCTAATAAAGTGAGTATAATTGATTGATAGTCGTCTCTTCTCATTAATCAATCAGTTGCAATCACGCCTCGGTCAGTGTCAAGATCGCAGATTTTCATTTGTTTATTGATTGGGTGCCAAACGTCTTGAAGGCGTGTCGTATCTAATATGATCCTGTCAGAGGGCAGATGCCAGGAAAGGGGAAAATAGTGGAGGAAGAAGAGAGGAGAGTGGTGTGTTGCTGATGCTGGGAAACTCTTAGTTTTCTATGATGGACATTAAATAATAATCCTCTCAATCTAATCTTAAATGTACTTTTGTAAAGTCCGAACTCCTTGAAACGTATAAATACCTGGATGTGTAACGTGTCAGGTAAGATCACTTAGATAAGTTTGATAGGAGTAGAGTTGCCAGTTTTTCCAGGTTGAATTCACAACACACATGATTGGGAAATCTGTTTTATAATTTGTATGCTAGTGAAGAAAACCACCTCAGCCTGTCCGTAAAAATCTGTTCCACTACCAAAACAGTTTCCCGCCATTTGAAATGCCCAGTTTTGCCCATTAGCAGCTTTATTATGGCTCAAGCTGATTTCTTGCTACATAGATGTTCAAGTTGAGCAAGAAATCTACAGAGAAAAAAAGTTGTAATTCTAAGCAACCCCTCCCCCTCTTTTTAATTCTTTCTGTTAATCCATAACTATGTCTCCTGTGTATGAGCGCAGCAGCTGCTGTGGCCAACACGCTGAAGGGTGAAGAAAGGGTGTGCATGAAGTCGATTCAATATCACACGTACTACACCTTAAAACAAAAGAAGAAAAAAGCACATTGTTGTTGCCTGAAAACATCCAATAATAGCCAATTAGATCATCAAAAACCCTATTCCCAGTAATACACGCTTGCACAAATACACACAGCAAGGGCACGGGGAAAAAAAGCAAAAGGAACCCTAGGGCTGTTAAACTTTAAAGCTCCTGCTTCAAAAACTACATAAAATAAATGATCTGACTAAAACCATAACCCTGGGAGACCTCGCTCACTGCCTGATAATTGTCTTCTTTCATGACACCATCCATCCAGAACATTAGGCCTCTGTTCTCAGGCCTGCTGGGTTTTATCGCATAGGGCAATCGCAAATGAGAGAGGGGGGCTTCAGAAAGGCTGACCGTCCGGCCGTAGGGAAATGTGCCTACATAAACAGTTTCAAAGACAAGGCAAGATTGTTGCAAACAGGCCAGTTACACTGCTGGGCCACAGTAAACACACAACATGTACATGATTTATAGACACATAAACACTCAACAAATGCACACACACACACACACACACACACACACACACACACACTCACACGCTGGCTTTGCTTCCAACTCTTTGGTTCTTCACTCATTCTTTCTTTGAGGCAATTGCTGTTTCAAACAGGATCTATAAAAGATGAAACAACCCTTGCACTCGTCTCCATCTGATGTTGGAAGACATACCTGCAGCCAGTGTTATTAGTTACTGCGTTTATTGATATGCACCGTGCCCAGTGCAACGAGTTGGCGGGTAAACCACTATGTGTTTCTCCCACGCCTCTTCCCTTTGGACAAACGGCAGCATTGTGTGGGATCTGTACATCTAATTGGGCCTCAAAATAACAGCAGAGAGGAGGAAGAGTTCATCAAGTTTAGCGTCCAAACTTAACAGGTTCAGTCGAGGAATAATTCAAAGCGTTTGAATGAATATAGAAAAGTGTTTGTTTCTACAGAGGGGTCATATGTTTCCTCTGAGTTTATGTATAGGCACTGTATGATGAATTAAATCAGATATTCCGCTGAGCATTCATCATAACAAGCACAACTCAATTTAGCGTGAGCCAATTTCCTCTCCTCCCACCGAAATTCATCTATTGTGGGTTGTGCTATTCAGATCACAATTGAATTCATCTTTCACGGCTTCATCTAATAGAAGCTTCTCTAGTCAAATCCAACCATGTTAATTTGCTCATCAATATAGCAGAGGCATGCCTGTAGGGACAGACGGTACAGTAACTTAAGAGCCGATTCTTTTTCATCAGCGTGTCCCACATTATGTACCTGCAACGTTTATTTGCAGTGCTGATAGAAACGGTTATCAAGCTCAGCCGGGCAAAAATAAAACACCCTTAGTTCTTTCTGAGAGCGATTATACAGAACGTTCATTTTGTTAGCGTGTTAATGTGTGTGTGTGTGTGTGTGTGTGTGTCATCCCTGCGGGTTTGTAGGCGTCAATAACACTCTATAAATTCCTCCAACACTTCCATAATACCTCACGATAGGGTTCTCTGCCCTTTACTTCAAAGATGTATTTTTGTGTGTATCTGATTGCCAGCAGAAGGAAGTAATATCCATGAGGCATAGCAGGAGAAGTGAAAATCCTAATGATCATCTTTATTAGGCAAGTGAATCTGTCACAGCGAGATAATATGATGCTTTACTCAGAAGCGTCCTGTAAATAAGGGTAATTAGATACTCTGTTCTCTTCAAAGCAAACAGCAGCCTTGGTGGATTTACTGATGTATCTTTCACTGCTGGATAATCATCACCGCAGTAGAAGGAAATGAGGGTGTCCGTACAAATGCCTTTAAACACCTACTGTAGAGAATTTGAGTTTTCAAAGCTGACAGATAGGCTTATTTTCTCGCTGTGTCAATTACATGCCATTCAAATAACTTATTTATTGAGACCTCTTTTTAATAAGGTGTCATTTACAGTTGTGGAAAAAGTACTCAGGTCTTTTACTTGAGTAAAGGTGGTAAAAATCCTGAATTGAAACTGTCACTTAAGTAGAAGTACGGAAGTATTATTAGTAAAATGTAAGAATTCAGTTTATTGCCAGGTACATTTACACATAAGGAAATTGATTTGGTGTCTGGTGGGGAGAACAGAAACAATCTAAGAAAATAAGGTGTAAAAGTAGGTAAAAAATGTAAAGACAATAAAAACTAATATTTTTAAGAAACTATTTAAAAGACTATTCTAAAGACAGTAAAGTACTACGTATCAAAGGTATAAATACTCGTGGCTCTTGCTAATGCTCTTTTTTGCAGTGTGATAATATTATTCTGTTTTTATCAGTAGCAAATGCATTTCAAATCACTTTAATGTTGTGGTTTGCCAATATGGAGCCAGTTTTAGATACGTTTTAAAACACTGTGTCATTAAAAACGGACGTATTGCATCACAACATGTGTTTTCATATGTACAGAGTAGCTAGTAACAATGAGTGTTTAATAAATGTAGTACTATTGTATTCTATAAGGTACAATAGTTACCTCCAAAATCTGACATTCAATGGAAATACTCAGGTAAAGTACAGTGTAAGTGAAGTAATACTTCAGTACAATCCTTGAGTGAATGCCAACTGAGATGTTTTTCACTGATGGCCATTTAAAAGGGGTTTTACGTATTGTAATGGCTGTAAAATAGCTAATAAACCATTCTTTGTGAGTTGTAAGCATAAAAGAAAACAACGTTTAGTGAGGAAACAATAAGAGTTTATTTACCTTTGACATTTTTCATTCATCAAACCATTCGTTACAATTATTTTTAAAAGGCGTCTGTAAGGGCGACAAAAAGTGATAGTAATTTAATATTCAAGCTAAATCAAGTTCTCTACACGTTTTTACAGAGGTCTTATTCATTCGGTGCCTTGCAGAGCAGAATTCTACAATACCCACATTAAAAAGAGAAATGCCTCTTCTGAAAAAACTAAGCTGACTGTTTGGACTGTGGCTTTGCACAACTGACAGGGAAAGCATCCATCTGTCCGCATGACGCCTCAGTCTATTTATAAGGCTGCCATTGACTGACAACTACTCCTTAGGCGTACTATAAAAGACCAGTGCTGGTTGAGAGGCGGCATGTGTAGCTATTGATTCCCAGTCAGAGGAGCGTAAAACATCTGGGAAACAGTGAGTTGCGTAGCAATCAGGAAAGCTATCTTTCCCTCAGGCAATTTATAGACCCATTTGCCTTTATTGTATGAAATATTCTCCTGCTCTTCACCTTCAGGCGGAGCAATAAGTAACTCATTGTGCAGAGAGTGTGTTCAGGAAGTCTGGGTGACCCCCTGAAGGCATTGCACTCTGCCAGGGAAATCCTTACAGGGTGAAAGGTCAGATGTGTGTATGTGACATATTGTTATTTTACATGGCTGGAGATGACCCCGGCGGACTGTCATGGGGATTGTTTAGTTTTCATGAATGCATTTTGTCCCATTTATATTCATATATACGTTGTGTATGCACAGAAGCAGATTTAAGATAGGAGCGCATAGATAAAGGCTCTGATTCATCCCTACGGTCAAGTGGTCATGCAGAAGTGTGTGATAAACTGAACATACACAACACTGTTGAATTCAAATGTATACTTGTTGATTTTTAATTCCAAAACTGCGTATTAGTATTTCACTTCTAATCATGCGAGATCATTCCAGCATGCATATAAACCAAAGATCATATCATAGGTCAAACATATTGTTATTTAGATCAGCGTAATTTCACTATTGTAATGCCAGTTTTGTAAACATACATTTCAATTTGCATAAAATCATTATCTGAGCTCAAAAGGTCCGAGTTAATTCTGCTGCCCATCTGTTTACTATTGAGAGGGAAAATATGCATGATTCATAAAAAGGAAGTATGAATTGGTTGCTGAACAAACACTGAAGCACTCTGAAATCTGGAGTGCTTATGCTAGCTCAATATTTGTCAGCGAAGTTGCTGTTTTTATTTTCCTAATGGCCGGGACAAAGATGAGGAGTCATGGTGTTGAACCGTGATATAATTAGAGAGAAGCCCCGACGCGTCTGGTCAAATGAGATCGTTTTTCCAGAGCGTGCCCTCAGCCAAGTCGGATTAATTTGCTACACATTGTGTTGGCTCATTGTACCACTTGCAATATTCCTTCTCGTGTTGTTGCTCATCATGATGAATCTCTACTGAAGTGTCAAAAGCAGGGAGGCTTTTTCAACCCAAATGTGTAAAGTAGAACAAGCTGTTTTTCTTCACACTCTTTTTTTCCCCCAGATTGATCAGTTTGAAGACTGTGTGAACAAAACAGAGGGAGTCAAATAGTGTTAGGGTTATTTATTTAGCTTTTTAATAGAGGAATGTAACTCCACAATATATTCGGGATGGGCTTTTACTTTTTAGTATCAAACAAACCAGGATAAAAATGTTTTAAAAAAGTCCTACTCTAAATGGACGGACCAGGGTTGCAATATTTACCTTTATTTATCTCAATCAATGATAGCATCAATATATCCAATTTCACAAGCCAGATGTGAATCTAGTTGAATGTCATATTTCAAGCGTACATTATTTTTCAACTTTGGAAAGTAAGTGACTATAAGTACATTTACTTAGGTGGAATTCTGAGGTGCAATACTTGAGTGAATCATTATATGTTGACCATGAGTTTGTCAAATTAAGCTCAACATCCAATATGATTGCAATTGTGTGCAATTGTAATATATGAAGGGTTAAACTGGAAGACACCTTGTGCCCTTTCAAAGTCAAAGTCAACTTCTGTGTGTGCGATAAAGACAGGGAGATCGAAATGCTGTTTCTCACAATCCTTTGGAATAAAAGTTCAAATATATAAAAATACCTACATAATCAAACAAATATACAACTTCCCACATTAAGAGGCATCAATAGAATATATATATTCCAAAAATACTCATTATTATTATAGGCACCATTTCATTTGTGTCCCTTAAAAATAAGTGTGTGTAGTGTATTGCATTTTCAAGGGAGAGCGAAGTTATTAATAATGATAGGGAGAGCATTGTTTTAAAACTAATTAACTATAAGGCTCAATATTTTTGGAACACTCCTTTAATAAATGCCTATGTTGCGCCTTGAGTAACGCATGTGCTGAACATTGTGTAAACATTATGAAGGATCTTTCAGTCACTCACTTACAAGGTCACATTTTGTAAGGCGATACAGTTGATTCTGTCAGCGAGGCCCTCCTTACAGAAAATATTTGTCTAGCTTTGAATGAATAACCCCCAGATATGGCATGGCTTTCAACATTCAAGCAGTTTCTGTCATGGACACAGTTACTGGAAAGCCTGTCGTTTTAGGATCAAACGTCTGCTTCAGGTGTTAGCCAAGGTTGTAGATATTAATACAGCAGTTCTAAAAAGCTTCAGTGAGTTCTCATTGTTGCACACAGGGAGCTGCTGACCGTATTTTATGTAAATCACATTTCCTACAACCAAAATGTTCCCTGAGGACACAAATCTGAATTCACTCAGTCAGGTCTGACCTTTTGGCCTTGGAAAGTACGGGTTGAGACCAGAGACTCAAAAGCTTAATCTGTTCATCCACACTTAAATCTCTTTGTGGATTTTCAGCTAAGGACTTGTGTTAAATGACTGCTGAAGGGAGGGAAATGCAAGATCAGTTACTGGTGTATTTTTATTATGGTTCTACGTTCAGGTACAAGCAACAAGGAAAAACAGCCAACCTCCTCTTTTTCATGCTATCCTCTTTAGTCTGAACAGCCAAAACTTGGCACAAAGTTGCCTCGCACAATTCTGATCACAGTAAACATGTTTTCTGCGATGTATTTGCATTTTTCCATTTCATTAGTAAGACTCCAACACTGGAAGTCATTTGCATCTAAATGCATTTGACCCTCACACTGGAAATGACAGATAATTATTTTCCCTGAAGTGTTCCTTATTTGCAGGGCCAATGGAGACGAGTACACAGCCGCGGCAGTTGCTCAAACATGGTTTCCAGCACAAATTGGAGCAGTGGGCTGTTTGCTTTTTTCATTCACACTGTGTCTGATCGCCCTGAATCTGCATGGCTCCTTCTGCTGGAAACTCCTCCCTGCCACCCTGCTGAGGATGCACAGGTTTATATTTTCATTTCTTCATGACATGAGAAGCATTGTGGGACAGCTTGTAATGAGGAGACCCCTAAAAGTCCCCTGAAACTACCCTCATATACTACTCATTTGTTTGCCCAATAACGATGTGGTTGGAAACAGAATCACTGCCTGGAATATGTTCAACTTTTTAGAGCATGCTCGTAAAGTGCAGGACTGTAACCCCAGAGCCAAAGGTTCACGTCCTAAAACTAGCATGTGGTTAGGTTAAGGAAACAAACGCACTATGGTTAAGGTTTAAGGGGGGAAAAGTGCTCATGTTAACTATTTACACGGTAAAATATCCTCTTTTGTGCCTTAAGTGTGAGCAGATATTTGACATCAAACAGACGAGGATAAGGGCGATTAAACAAATATCATGTGGCCCTAATCCTCTTCAGGGGATAAAATCAGGTATAATTGGCAAATGAATAAGATGTCAGTGAACAAGGTTCAGTATCAAGTCTCAAGACTTTAAGGATTCAAAGAAAGTGCATATTCAAATACAAATCGAAAGTATTGCTCTGTTTTAAAACATCAGGGAGTAACATGCAACATCATCATTGGCTGGCATTATCCTGAAAAAAGTTTTTGCAATTGTTTTCATTTGTAATTCTATGGACAAGTGTGGACAGAAGGGTTTTCAAAAACAAATTAGAATCAAATTGTGAGCATTTTAAGTACATTTCCACACAAACTAAACTCTTTCTTACAGCCCCTCCTGTCCGTGGTGGAGTCTTAAACAAAGTGTGAAGTCCCTTTCCCTTGCTTTGGAACTGCGTCAGAGCTAATTCTCTGTCAAACAGATGTTTTTCTGAGCCACATCAAAACAAAAAGCTTCTCAGCGATCTCCAGGCAGATTGTTGAAAGGAGAAATAATTTTGGTGACCTTTGCTCCACCTAAATCCAGATTAGCATAAAACACTCTCGGTGACTGAGTTTTATAATAAGCCCCCCAAAAAAATGATGTGGAAAGTTATTCAGCATGCAGTCTCACAAAAGTTTGGCTCGACTTTAGAGACATTTTTCCAGTTTATCAGGAAAACGCCAACTTTCCTCTCACTATCAAAGTGTTGCATGGCTAAGTTTACCAATGCTTTTAATTCAGTCACTGTGACAAATGCAATTAAAACTTTCCTATGGACCACCTGCTTCTTCACTGTGCGACTGGACGGACATGCACTTAGACGAGGAATGTGAATTTGAGACCTCCTGGCCTTCTGTGCTAAAGCTAATAGTCTTGGAATTTACTCTGATGGTCTGTTGGGATGGCGCGCAAACATTTACTGTTGACATCTGTTTCAATTTCTCAACTTAATCATATTTGCTTTCCCATTTAGATTTAAAGAAATGTAAATAAGATCATTAGCTAAACTCTGTTCATTCAAGCCGAACGGTATCACCTGACTTCTCTGCGCCACAGAAAGGATCGTGTTGTCTGTGTAGCGAGTCTCAGATAAACAAGCAGCACGGCTGGAGACAACACTGCTGTTGAGTTTGGATTATTGATCACATTAATATGCAATGATTATTTTCTCTGGGTGAATTTGTTGTCTAAATACTAGTTTGAAGTTGTGTAATTAAAAAAGGTTTTGAAGAAGACGCCCGGTGACATTTTAAGAAACATATTTTTGAAGTGTTTGTTACTCAGCACTTCAATGGAGGACTTTTCAAAATGAATTATGGTTTTAAATTGCTGCTGAATGTTTATTTGTACCATATCTGCCATGATGCAGAAAAACAATGGTGCGTCGTCCATCAGGGATATATTCTCTGTAAAAATGAAGCAGGAAAAGTGACTAGACTATAGTTGAAGTGTTCTCATAAACTGTGTGCAGCTCAAAGTGTGTTATGTTTAAGTGATAGTCAAAACCAATGCAGACGCTCTAATGTCGTCACGGTTTCTGAAGCATAAAAGATGATTCTACACATTTACTTAATTTCACAAAAGATATCCTCATTGTTGGGTTGGTTTGTTTTCTTTTGACTTCTGGGAGAAACTCTTTTCCTCTTTTGGTTTACCTCTACACAACATATATTTAATTAGGGCCGTACTAGAAATGAACCTTAGATAAAGAACATTGTAAGGCATTGCTTGCTAGTAAACACGTTTTTAATATATATATATTTATTTTTTATTTAAGCAGTCAGAAGGAAACAGAGGATTCCACTCCACGAAATAACTTAAAGAGAGATCATTTACAGCAGGGACATTGCAGTAGATTTATATATAATGTATTATTATTATACCTCTAGAGTACTTGCGTAAAGTTGTTAATATGTTTTTTATTTAAACAAAATTGAAGAAAAGACAAAATAACATGACAATTGTTACACGAAAAAAAAAGTTTCACTTCAAACACATTTTAGAATGTGGCTCGTTTAATGCCAAATTACTCCCAGTTTTTTTAATAGAAATACTCTTTCCTTACTCTATGTTGAAAACAAAATAAATCTATTAGCGATTAATAACATTAACAAGGCCTATGATGTATTTAAATATCCCAGAGAGCCATTAGTGACAGTGAGCCAGCATGCAAAATACAAGGCCTCAATCATTTTCTACTGTGACAAGTCAAAATGTCCTGTGTGAAATACAAAGTTTATTAAGTCAATGTTTCTCTAGTCGTGGTACATTTTGTGTTTCTGTGGCAGAATTAACTACCTAAATACATCCATCATATTCTTTATTTATTTGACGTTGTTGGGTTATTTTTATTGCGATTAAACACGTTGACTCCGCTGACACGTGACGAGTTTCTTTACTCTGATTCTGTTCCCGGCTCCTCACGGATCTTCCCAGCAGAGATGGAAGTGCTCCGGTCAAAAATACTCCGAGCCCACTGGATGGAGCTAAAAAGACACTCGGCACCGACAGAGAAACCCAATCTGACCAGAACTAACCAGAAGATTAAAAGCCCAAACCAAAACATGGAGCTCAAAACAACTTAAACACCATATCTGTTACTACATCTGTGGTTAAGGTTACCACAATAACGGAACAATAAACCAACATGTGTATATGCAATAAATGAGTGTGATGGAGGTTGATAAACGATGTAAAGATTAACCTTTCGTTAATTTAAGATATTATTTATTTTGAAACAAAGATTGGAGTCTGAGTATTTGTAGATGGACTGATAGATTTAGTAATGACCCCAAATTGATGGGACATTATGCTGCAATAGGACATAAAATAGTGTTTATACAAGATAACTACTCGAATTATATCAACAAAAGCTCAACAAAAAAACCTGCTAATGAGTGAAACATAAACGGCTGAACGGGCTGTGAACTTAATGCCCTGCTTTTTTTCCCCCCCTCAATTTTCTAAGTTTAAATTCTTGACACTTTCCTTCTCCACAAAAAAGAAAGACAGAGTGTTGACCCAGACGTAGTGTTAGTTTTAATATAGTTCTGCACTGTTGTTGACTCCAGATACATTTATGAGCATTAGCCAACAAAGCAAACCCGGGTCTAGCCCAAACAAACGGGGATGAAAGGCGGCCTTTGATCCTCAGCCGACCGTAGTGGCTTCAGCACTTCAGCTCGATTGTTTTCAGCTGAGGTTTCTCTGGGTGGCTTCACTTCAAGCTACAGCTGAAACTGCCGGAACAAGATTTACTCTGGATTTAAGAATCACTAAGTTGGCTGGAAAAAAACTCTCAGCTAAACAGAATAGACGCTCATTTTGTGAGCTGCTGCAAGTAGCCCCTGAAGTTATTGTGATTCAGAATGACAAAAGCTCTAGCTTCATGTCTCTGTGCTAAATATTCACCGTCTTCTCAGGCCCATTTTCTGTCATTTCACACCACTGCCTGCTTTACGCTGGGGCTACGACAGCTCACATTCCGTCTGATCATAGTTGTGTGTGACATCTCAAAGAGGATTATGAGAATGAACTGTGATAAAAACTATTTTCACGTGACCCCTGAGCACTTGACCTCTGATAGGCTAGCGCAGCGTAGCACCAAGACTCAGACTCCTGGGACTCGCATGTGGGGAAGTCGGTGCTCGAAGAGATTTAAAAGTGGGCGAACGATGTATATACGAAAAGGAAAAAATCCTATGGGCTGCATTTTTTGGAGGTGAAAACTAATATTTAAAACCTAAGAGCGCTCATAGTAGTTTGAGTTCAGTACATGAACTGTGAAATCTGTATTATAAAGAACGTTTTAGGGAATCTGACCTCAAGTCACCAGTAGTCGAGAAAAATGTGTTCTGATTCTCTACTAAAACAACCAAAACAAATTCAAATTCAAAAGCTCCTAAGCAATAAAACCAGATGTAATTTGAAGCATAGCCATCTACTTAATATCCCCAAACACACATACGCACAACTCTATTAATATATTATTGTGTGTCTCACTTGTGGCCAACATAAATAGCGTTATGTGCTTGAACATGTTGACAAAGCAGCCATGGCTCATTTCTGCTTGATTGATGGCCGTGTGTGCCATGTTAATTATTAGTACACATAAAAGGATGCTGTTATTTCCAGACCTGGCCCCAGCAGGGCCCAGCCGGAGGGGTCACTGGGTAAATACGGAGCCATCAGTCTGCGACTATATCACTCAATCTTGATGTATGAGCAACGAGGTACAAATTAAACGTGCAGCGACCTTCTAGGGGGTACGGCACTCAACGGGACGCCATTTGGGCTAATTCCTGCATGGGGTTCAGACAATAGGCCACTATACCACATGGTGTAATTACTTTGTGTACACACATCTGGAATTAAGCTCCCAGAGGAAGCTAATACATTTTGAAAAAAAAAGGCCGACCATTTTAGATTTGCAAAATTGAGTATATGTGGAAAGAACAAGTGGTGGGAGTGTGTGTGTGTGTGTGTGTGTGTGTGTGTGTGTGTGGTGTGTGTGTGTGTGTGTGTGTGTGTGTGTGTGTGTGTGTGTGTGTGTGTGTGTGTGTGTGTGTGTGTGTGTGTGTGTGTGTGTGTGTGTGTGTGTGTGTGTGTGTGCGTGTGCGTGTGTATAGAGGTTGACTTTGAATGTAGAGGCTGATGAACAGGCGCCAACTCTTGACCTTCTCATGTCATCCGCTCAAAGTTAATCATTGCCGTTGAAACAAGGAGAAAAGATGCTCTTTGAGCCCCGAGCTCAAAGGAGATTACATGTCATACATACAGTATCCCTCAAATCTCTTGCTTGCCTTCTATCCTGCCTCCACACTTATGGGCTTCCCACTCCGGTTACAGCCATCTTGCTTCTATTTGGCGACGCTGCAGCCCCACTTTCCAATCCTATCTGTGTCATTTTGACGAACACAGGCGGAGAGATGTACCGTGTAGGGGGCTGCAGATTAGGGTCGCATCTGGATTTTATAGCAGCTCAATTTTCCGTGCTGGTGTGCGGCTCAGATTGGATGTGATGAGCTGAGACGTAGTCAACGTGAATGTCAACTCGAGACTGATATTGATATTGATCCTCAGGTTGAGACAGTTGCTGAGCGTCAGCCACAATACGGTGTGAGACACGGAGAGGGCATGAATCTGAATCAGGTCGTGAATAGTCCCGGCGCTTAAATCTGGACTGCTGTTACTGTCACGAAAATGCGGTTCATTCTGTCTTTAATTTCCTAGAATTACTGCCTTATTGTGTGTTTGTGTATACTATAAAGTATGTTTCCACAGCAGACTTGTGTTACTTTGTGGATGAAACTCAAACTCCTTGTGCAGTTTAACAAGTGGTGGAAGTAATTTTAAACTCAAGTACAAATATTTATAACTTTATTGATAGTTTACTTGTACAAGATGTACATTCATATTTTGCGAATCAAAAGGGGAAAAACAAACTGTACGATGATTCATGTTTAGGCATGCTTGCATGTGAAATGATAATCATTTTTAATGGGTACAACAAATTCCATGGAGTATTGTTCAATTCAATCATCCCTGAAATGTTTGTAAACTCGGACACGCTACATTTTTTTTTCGGCAAACAATGCACTACAGCCACACCTCCTAATTCAAAATCAACACTTAAAAAAAACATACAAAAATAAATGCAAAGCCATGTAAAAATGTACACTTGTAGTTCAACGATTTCATCTTTCATAATCTTTCAGACAAAATAATAAATAAAACACCCATATGTTTAATTTAAAATGGAGACATAGATAAACAGTTCTAAATGGAGGTCTGTTAACAGAGAAAATAGATTTTGGGAGACTGTTAAAGGTACATAGATCTTCAGCAGATCAATATGTTTGACGCAGCTCTGACAGCAGTGTTAAAAAGTCGTCAAAATAATATTTCAATAACCAAATAATCAAAATGTTCTCTATTGCCTGGAACAATTTGTAAAATACAGTTTAAATGATCAGGAAATAAATGATGAAATGTTACATACAACATGCAGAAGTTAATCATAGTGTAAACAACGGCTTTATTTGGAATTAAATGCTGATTTGTGGGTTTATTATGAACAATATCCAAAATTAAATGGATTTACTCAAATGTAGAGTTGGCTTTTTATTTCTTTAGAACCTAACCCATGTTTCTGCAGCATCTAAAAACCAAACTGCTCGAATACAGAGGAGGTTACATGGGATATGGCACCTGGTAATGAGTGACTTTTTCTCAAACTCAATAAAATATACACTGCTGTAGAAAAGCTGTTGTTTGATAAAGAAATTAAACACTCCAAAAGAGAAAAATCATTGGGTCTCCTTATCGTTGAGGATTAACTGCTAGCTGTTTTTACTTTTTTGCTATTTACAGTATTGCACTTAAACTGCACACCATTGCATTTCACTTTGACTGATGCTTTCTTCATATTTTCAGAATTACAAAAAAGAAAAAAGAACGCATGGTTACCCTTTATCCAAGATAGTGTCCTTTTCGCCAGACACGTTACAATATCAAATCCCCCTCCCCTTTTAATTAGTAAAGTAGTATCTGCTTGTAGTGCCATTTGTAAACACCCACATACAAGACCTGAAGTGCAAAGGCTATCTTCACTTCTTTACCCAGGATACAACACAACAAACGGGAAGAAATAAAGACAGAGAGCACGCTGTGAGGAGAAATGCAAAACCAAGTCTCGCCGACACATGCCCAGCAACGCAGAATAAAACACGTCTCCCCTCCGCAGCAAAGGAAAAATGAGTTGTTGCTTTTGATATAGCACAAGTCCATAAGGAGTGCAAGGTCCGCAATGGAGACCTTTCAATCTGTGTGTGTAGGGGGGGAGTGGGCATGTCGAATGGCAGTGTTAAAAACTGTCGTCGAGCGTATGTGTCAGGTGTGGATGGAGGCCGGTCCCACAACAGTCCTCCATTAGAGCTCATGCACTTGGCAGCAGCAGGGAACACAGTGGTTGGAGACAGATATGGCCTTTTTTAATGTTTGCTTTTTTCTTCATTTTTCTAGTGAAGGTAGGGAGGGGGGGGGGGTAAAGGTGAAAGCTGTTCCAATGCCTCGGTGAGGTGGTGTTTGGGTCTGTTTCCCCCCATGCTCAACCCTCTGCATTGTCAACATGTCGGCAGCCAGCGTCAGCGCGGCTCCGCTTTTGGCCCTGCTGCTGCCTGCCAGTTTGCTTTGTTCTAACGTCTTCTGGTCTGACGGGCCCCGGCCTGGCCCTCAGACAGACATCCACATGTGTTTGTACGGTCCTTGGGATGTGATCTGTGCCTGGAGTGGACTGAGCCACTGGCCCCGCAGAAGTCCTGCCTGTTGGGGCGAAAAGTAAAAGGTGATTTCATTGGTATTTAATTACCGTTCTCTACAAGTGGTTTGTTTTGGCAGCTGGTTTTGTGACAATTTTCTCGCTCCCTCCTTCTCTTTTATTTTCCTCCTCCACTGTTCTCCCACTTTCTCTCTAACACACACTCTCTCCCCCCTCTCTGTATGTGTTCCTCTCTTTCATTCTCACTCAGTGTTTTTGTTTAGTTTAGTTTTAGCTGTGAGTATCACGGCCCTTTCACAGGCTCAGTCTTGTGTGAGGGGCGATTATGGGCATCAGGCGAGCGGAGGGGCAGCCCGCAGGGGTCAGAGTCCCAGAGCCTCGGCGTGTTTTCTTGCCTTGAGTCGCAGGTCGGCGATGCTCGAGTTCTTGCTGTTGCTTTTGGCAGCTGCCGCCACCGCCGCTGCTGCAGAGGCCGAGTCTGCGAGTGATGCGATTGGTAGTCCGAACGGAGGAGGAGGGAACATCAAGTAGGGAGCGTGAGCAGCCAGGTGAGGGTGCAGGTGGGGGTGGGAGTGAGCGACGCCGTCCAACTGGAGCTGGGCTTGGACCTGCAGAACAGCAGAAAACTAAAGTTAGTCAGCATGGACGCCTCAGGCCTTGTGTGTGTGTGAGTGTGTGTGTGTGTGTGTGTGTGTGTGTGTATGTGTGTGTGTGTGTGTGTGTGTGTGTGTGTGTGTGTGTGTGTGTGTGTGTGTGTGTGTGTGTGTGTGTGTGTGTGTGTGTGTGTGTGTGTGTGTGTGTTTTAAGGATTGAGGTTTCACAGTCTGTCAGTATTAAATTCCCCCTCAAATGTTCCCCCCTCAAGGCTGTTGCTTACAGTGTGTTTTCTAAGAAAATAGTTAAGGGCTGCACTCTGCGCTTTAGCCCCTTTTTCATGTCAGCTATTCTAAAAGTTAATGAATCATACATTGCTTTCAGACACCACATCCAATTTAATCATCCAGAATCAAAGTCTTTCTAGGACCCAGAACAGATTTGTTTAATTCAGACTGAGAACTCCGTTATACCCTTGGAAATATGCAGTCTTGTTATCCTGATTATGTATTCAATTGCATAAATAAACAATTTTGCACTAAAAAGATATTCACATATTTGGAGTTATAAATATTTATCCAGACATATTCCTGAGTCAAGGGAAAAAAAGAAACCATAAGGAGCATAGAATATCAGTTTTCACATTCTTGGCAATTATTTTATAAGAAGTAGGTGAAAATTAAGCATCCTCTCACTTCAGAGGGAGAGCCTGTTGCCATTTCTCATGTGTTTCAAACACCACAGGCAGAAGTGGGAAAACCAAAGTATTCCTTGCTTTCTTCTCCAACCAAAATAGAAGTCAAAGTTTTAACTTGACTAAATATTATTTTTTCACTTTGAACCCTTTCATACTGGACTAAAATGACTGAAAATGACTTAAGTTGAAGTTGTAAAATGAAAGGGAAAATGTATCTAAACCACAAATGTATTAAAACCACAAATGTATCATTGCTTAGCAGCGCTGCAACTGCATCCAAACAAAACCTCCCGCAAACAACCAGCGTTTCCACACATCTCCTTTATCAACATTCGGGTAACAAACTGCAGCTGCGACTGATCATTTCCAAAAGTATAGCTGGGTTACATCCGACTTAAATGCATGAGCACTGATGGAAAAACAAATGCACTCCTAGAAACTTGGTTTTGTGGAGGGGACATGACGGGAACTGGTCCGACCCTGACAAAACAGGTGGTGAACATTTGACATTCTTGTCCCGTTAAGGTTCCTTCTACACGTATTTTGTCTGCACAATCTCTGCTTCTTATGTTTATAACAATGAATTTGGCCATTTCTCCTTACTTTTCGGTGCTAATAATTATGAGACACGAAGGTTTCAGGCCGTATTCAAAGCTCAGACCTTACAGTTACAAGTCATGCACCTTAACCAACAAAACCTCTGACCATCACTTGTTTTATATGTGTATCCTGCATTGTGATATCAGTGAGTCTGTGCATGCTGCCCACTGCCTATTTCAACCTCAAACAGCAAGCCTATCTCGGTATGCAGGCCTCAAGCCTCCACCCCTGCCAGTGCAGCTCAACGCCAATATCCATCAGAGCCCACTCCATTCGCCGCTTTCATCATCTCTTTTATGTGCTCGCGCCTGCCGCACTGTTGGCTTAATTAGGCCGCTGCTTTTCACAAGGGTCAAGCAGACAACACAGCAGCCAGGACGCGGAAGCAGATAGCAGCAGATCAAATGTCTGTCCACCTCCCCTCTCCCCGTAGCTCGACCCTCTGCACACTGCCAGGAGGTGAAAGGTGCACTGAGGTCTCACACACTCACACACACACACACACACACACACACACACACACACACACACACACACACACACATAGACTCGCATCTAACAGCTGCACATGGTCTATAGATTAATGTGAATGTACAAATATAGACAGCCTACTTTGGGGACCACAGACTAACTTTGACCTGCTTTTACAGATTCCACCGTCTTCGGCCCTGCATTAAAAGATGCTGAGTAATCATCTTTTTTTTCTGCAACTCAGCCTGCATGTTTCACTTTTTTCTACATGTGATTCTGCCCGAGTGTGTGTTTCTAAGCTTCGTTAGGTCTGATAAAAGAACGTGGCTTACCTGTTGGAAGGGCATCCGGAGGGCACCCATGTTGACGTAGGGTGCTACTCTGCAGGCGTCTAGGTGACTGCCGCCGCCCAGGATCACACCTGGAGAGAAGGGAAAGATGTCTGTCAGACAGCCAGACAGTGGTTGTTATATGAGATTAGCAGATCAGAGTTTTTTTTGTTCACATGCAGTTGAAAAGTGTGAAATTGCAAAACGAAAACAAACCCCAGAAAAGAGGAAATAATAAATATTGCCAATAAAGAGGAAATAAAAAACAATGTTTACCTTTGTGCATCTGGTTTTCTTGTTTTCGACACTTTGCTCTTCTGTTCTGAAACCAGACCTGAAATTGAAAAAGGAAATGATTTATGAGAAAACAAAAACACAGACTGTTTTAAATAACAAACAAACAAATGTCGTTTTTGATTTCCTTTTTCAAAATGTTGTAAACAAGATTTGTATATAATATTATTTTTATGGACATTCCATTTATTTGAAACCAATAAAAAACAAACAAAGTTAAATATAAGCAGTTGAAATATTATCTAGCTGCTTGTATGGAAAATAACCATATAGGTTGTAAATAAAACATTTAAAATCTGTATAGGAGGTGAAATAGGCCAGAAATTGTTTTTAAAAAAAACGTGATATATGTTTATTTACACTTAGGAAGATCCAGGAGCATAAGGTCACAATATGATCTGATATTTAACACCAAAAGATATCCAACATTAAAGTGTTAATATACGAAATAATAATAATAATAATAATAATAATAGTCATAATAATAATATTTACCACCAAAATCCCACAGACTTGTAATAAAATAATGATACTATGATGATACTTAAAAAGGGAGATTAAAAAACTTCCTTAACCACCTTCCAATTAGCTGGCTGTGTTTGAAGCTGCAGGCTGCGGCCCATTGTTAATCATCATCAGCCTAATTTGCCTCGGTGAATAACATTATCTCCCCTCCCCTTCGACCCCCGCAGTGATTATCATTTACAGATGCGAAATTAGCGGCTGGTCGCGGGACCACAAAGGGCGCAGACTGATGATGAAGAAGGCAATGATGAAGAGGACTCGAGGTGCAGTGAAGCCATTTTGAGCTGCACGCGCTCAGCGTTGTGTCGATGGGTGTGCAATAACTGTCCATTAGCGACTGAGACCAACGAAGTCGACGGAAAATATATATACATTTTTGGCATCTTTCAAAAACTGATGTTATAAATATAATTGTATATTTGTCACAATATAGACCATTTATAACAATATTTTGGTAATTTCATTAAATGTAAGTAGCATAAATTCAAGGTAATTTTTACATGTTTTACCAGTTAAATGACATTATTGTTTTATTATTATTATTATATTTAGTAAAGGTTTGTATCGTAAATTGTAATGAATGTATATAGGCGTTAAGTGATCATTGTTACAGCGTTAAGTGATGGTAGAAAAGGTGTTTATGAAAATCCCAGGTGATTTTGCATAGACGCACAGTAATCCCTCAGATAAATCAAGGCTAATATTAGACGGGCCCGGGATCAATTCCAATTACGTGCCAGTATGTTAAGCAAAGTGAACTACACTGGTTCAGACAGTTATTTCTTCATTAAGGGCCACTCAATGATGCGCTTCACAAATACCCTAATCTCATTTCCTTTTTGATTTTTTATTAGAGACAGTGAATAATGACATTTAATTTAGCAGCGCGCCAGAAACCCAAAGATATTAGTCCTAACTGAATTACTGCCTGCTCCTCACCAAGCTCTCATAACTTTCAATTAGATTCATTGACAGCTGCTCCGAGCGCAGGTTCACAGCCTGCAACAACCCTGCTGCAATTCACTCTCACTAAACCTGGAGACAACATGTCCCTGTGTCTTTAAAAAGTGCCTTTAAAAGGATTTATTTTTCAGACCATCAACGTGCTCTGTCAGTCGCTTTGATGACAGAAAACAAACAGGCGTTGAGTCGTTGTGAAATATTTACAGCATACATCATTTTAATGCGCATGCTTTAAACTTTATTACTGATAAATGCAATAGTATCCGGAATTGTCAACCAAGCCCGAGCTCAAAATAGTAGTCTGTGGTCTTATGACGGGTTTTATTCATCTGATTAGCTGAACAGCAGCAGCAGAGTTGGCCCAGAATTGAGTTATTTCTAATCTGTTTTTATGGGGACACTACATCAAGCCAATGGCAGATATTACAAAGAAAATGAGGAGCGATACGAGTTGACATAAGAGTGCGTCCCCTGAAGCAGCCATTCAGGCTCTTCATTCATTTTAATCATTGGTTGGATTTTTTTTTTCCTCCCCTAAGGCTGCTGGGATCGCAGGCTGTTGGCTCTGCAGGCCTACTGCTGCAGGTTCAGAAGGTTCTTACATCCCGGGTGATTTACCGCACCTCACACGTGTTTGATATCACTGAACTCACACTCTGTAATAAAGTATAGATGTTCAATTTTTCCTCATTTTTAAACTACTTGTTAACACCACAGAAGGCATGGATAAATGTGATTAAATATTCGGTCTAAATTTGAATTAATTTCAGTCTGCAAGCCTAGAAATCCTAAAAGAGACATTTGTTGCAGAATTGTATACAACTGAACTGTTCCAGTGGAATTGTTAGCCTACTTCCTTCGGGGTTATTACGACACCACAAATAAATAAACATTATAGATTTCTCTAAAATTACACTGTTGAGCGAGCTACCACAGACACGTTATACATCCCCATATAAGACGTGTTTTTCCCCTATTGTTTTCTCACAATAAGGGCTGCATCATTTATCTCCCAGGCTTTACGGTCATCCTGCTGCAGACTAATTTGATATTGATATTTGTTTTTATTTAATTGTGTGCATGTTACATGACACACATACACACACACACACAAGGATCTCTTTAGAAAGGCTTTGTGTATGATATAAACAAGACATATGGCTCACGCTGTTTTTCGCATGTAGGGCTTAGTTATTATTATTACATTTTTTAGAAGCTCGAAGACATTATCAGCATGAGGTCACACTGCGAACGAGTATCGCAAAGAAAAGGAAAGGGAACAATTCACTGCATCTTTGTTTAATAGTTGGTATATATTTTCAAGTAGTTTATTACGTGTTAATTTGAGGTAAATCCATATAGTGTTTTTCATAAGGCACAAAAAAAATGTTTCGAGCATAAATCAATGACTGATCATCAGCACAACGCCCACATATTGCGAAGCCACTAAAAAAAACATCAACACCTGCTGTGTAAGATCTATAACAGTCTGAATAAATATAACATCTTACAGAGATCCTAATATAACCACAAAAACACCGAAAATATTTCCACACTGACACACAGCCCTTGCAAGAATATAACAAAAACATCGATTCTTGCTCTCACAGCAGCCTCGACGTGTTTGGCATTATAAATCACATAGGTGGGATAGAGGAAGAGGACGAGGAGGGATGATTTCCTCACCTGCACCCTGGCCTCGGAGAGTCCCAGCCGCTGGCTCAGCTCCTCGCGCATGAAAGCGTCCGGGTAGTGCGTCTCGTCGAAGAGCCGCTCCAGCTCGTTGAGCTGCTCCAAGGTGAAGTTAGTGCGACTCCTCCGCTGCTTCAGCTTGCCCTGTGCGTCCTCATCCTCCGACTTCACGTCCTCCTTTTTATCCTTGCACTCGTATATGCCTGTTAATCGGCCCATGGTTCAAAAAGAAAGGAAATAAGATACGTTTAAATTCTGGACATTACTGAAACATGCACTATCTCTCCACTTATTCACTCCTGGCCCCCTGCATTGGGCCCTTTCAGGGACCTAAGACCTGGCAATTTGGCAGCAACACACACATTACACAGCCTACGTTTTCAGAGCGAGAGAGAGGGGCCTGTGGCTGCATTTCCAGCCTCCATAAGTCAGTGCTGTAAGGTCAGTGTCGTTATGAAAGTAAATCAGTCTGTACATGCCATGTAAGCCTAATAAGGGTATAAGCGATTTAAAAAGCAGAGAATTAAGCTCCGGCTAAATGAAAAAGATTTAGGCATAATTACTCGCCTCCGTAAAACAGACTGGGGTTATTTCAGGCTATTAATTTTTTTTAAAAGTCAGTCCTTAAATGTATTCCTTTATATCCCTAAATTGCCTGTATTTTTACTGTAACACGTTGTCAGTATGCTATTCCTTTTCAACATGTAGCATATACTGTTCTATATTGTACTATAATGTATTTTAACAGACTTGACAACAAACTGCTGCAATTACTGGCTTGTTTGTCCACATGTTGGTGTTCGTAGTCAGATGAGGTGATTTTATATTTCACAACTGAAAATAGCTTTATATTATATATTACTTCAAATGATTAAATCCCAACCCCATAGCCAACAAATGTCTGTCTTATTCTATTAGCTTGCAATACGATTAATATAACATATATGGAATAATAAAACAGGTAATAATACTGAGCCATTTTCACCCTCCTTGTGAGATAAAGGTACAAACAAGTTCAAATAAATCAATAATTGTCTAAAATAATTTACACTGCACACTTTCTGACTGCCAATTAAAAAGTGACCTGTTCTGCTGTTAGTATTTTATTTTTAATTCATTAATAAATTACATAATTTGTGTTGGAGGATATCTATCTCAAGAACATTTTCAGTTGCATATTTTTTAATTTACAGAAATGTAGCAGCAAAAAGTATGGCTTTACATTTTCAAAGCAATAGACGAGAGCATCTGGCATATATTTAAGTCAACACGATGACAATCGTTTTGTAGTTAAACTTTTAAACGATGCCAAATACAATATTACCTTTATTTTTCAGAAATAATATAATGTTGTAAGAGATAAAAGAAAATGCATAGGTTAAGGAACGATTCTCATACTTTATTATGTGTTTCTTCGGTAATTGTAAAGTCGCCAAATATTTTCGTGTTGGCAAACTATGTTAAATTGCCACTATAATAGGGTTCAGCTCAGTAATCAAAAACACACATATTATGTTATACTATTGAAAAAATCATATATGAACGATAATATGATTTTTCGTTTGGCCAAACACTGAACGTCTGACAACAATCATCAAATAGTTAAACACGGCGATCATATGAAGGGCCCACCTCCTGCTCCGTGAAATAATCTGTGCAACAACAGAATAATAGGTTAACTTTCCAAATCTACTTTTACTTTACGCGAACCGCAACATAAACTAATTTTACGCACGGATTCTCGGGGATTTGTAAAAACGGAAACGTAGCTGTCGATATAAAACAAGTGAACTTGAGACATTTCCCCGACACAAAACGGCAACATGTTCCTAAAATCAAATAATAACCTTACCCTCGCTCGACCTCGAAACGCTAAAGTCCTTCAGTTTGTCCTTTTCCAGCTCGACGTGGTCCTTGAACAGATGCACCGGGCAGCCCTCCGTAATGTCCTGCAGGTTTGTCTCCGGGCTGCCCAGCTCCCTCGCCCTTGTCAAGCCGCTCTCCAAAACTTCCCTGTACGTGATACTCTCTTTGCTGCTCTCCTTGGTTTTCTGATCGAAAGATTTCGACACGAATGCCGTAAGTTCTTCCATGGTCGGCTCTGTCGCTCAGTAGTGGTCCTGGTCAGGGAAATCCACCGTGAGTTATACCTCACCGTGTCTCTACCAGCACTGCTATAACGCTCTTTTTTGGAGGCTGGCAGCAGCGACAGATAGAAGGGGTGGAGAGGAGGTGAGATCACTCCTGCTGTTGTGACTGTGTATTTGAGAGCACACTATTTATACACGGCCACCTCAGCCCAGCCCCCCCACCCCTCTTCCCTCCGATCTCTGTGTCTTGAGCAATTATAGGCCGGCTCGACTTTGCAGAATTCAACTTTCAGCAGCTTTTTTTTTTTTCTTCTTCTTCTACAAATCAATGATGGAGCTGATGGAGGCGGTTAATTGAATTACGGGTCATTAAAATGCCTACGGTGGCTCTCTCCTGCGAAGAGGCTGTATATGGCTGTTATGTCTAATTAATTCGGCGAAAATTCAATTAACGCGATTAGGAGATACACATGCTGGGTTTGTGGGATTGCCCCATGATTTGTTGGTGTTTGTGGAGTAGAATAAAAGCTCTTTAATGGGCAACTCGGTCCATAAAGTATACCTATTATCTCTGTTGTATCAGCTGAGTGGACGTTCTACTTTAAAAAATATGTCGTAGGCCACACAGGTCTTAGGTCAAAGAGAAATTCAACAATATAAATTAAAAAAGGTTATTTAGCTTGATTGAAAAACACATTGACTTACTAAATCCAATGTATTACGAAACATCACTATACACTTCAATTACGTGAAGTTGATATCAGTAAAAATGAGTTAGGTCCGAGCCCTTTGTTTTTCACATCATTTTGTGCTCATATTAAAGGTATTTTCAGGGCTCTCTGCCTTCCTAAAACAAGTGTATTCAAACCAATCGAAATGCACACTGGAAATCATGAGTGAAAGTAGCCAGCATTTAAAAGCATCACATACATAATGATTGGATAATGCTGTAATTAATATATGGCTGTTGTAAATTCGGGTCCCTTTTGAGTATTCACTTGTAATCCTTTGTGGTTTCCAGTTACAAATATGAGCTTCAAATCAATATCAGCAGTGGAGAAAAAAATGTTCCCTCTATTTACAGGATTTTCATGGGAATAAGTGAGCCCATAATGGCTTAACGTTATCTAAGTCGTTCATCAGTCCAGCACACAAACACAAAAGGCCGGGAGAGGAGTGAGATCCCTTGGGTCTGCCGCCCTGAGCGGCCCGCCACTGTGAAGGTCTCATATCTCAGCTCTCTAATGACTCGGTTTGATGTCTCTCCATTTATCAGTGAGCCCGCTTCACATCACTGCGGCTGACGCACAAGTCGAGGTCTCTCCCTTGTGCCATGAACTGCGCCTTTTGTTGTTAATAGACCTAAATCCTCTTTAGGACGCAAATCTGCGCTCCCAGTCGTGTGCCTCGATATCACACCATCACAAAAGAGTGGCATTTACACAAAAGGCGCACGTGTGTGTAACGAAATAATCCACCAACAGGGGCTTCCTAAAAAAATGAAATTCAAGGAAATCTTTAACTTTTACTTACAGGATCCGAATAGGCTAGCACACTCTGGGATCTGAAGAAGAGATCATTTATTTGTGTTGTCATTTAATGCGTAATTTAAAATAGGCCTATCAGCGGAAGCTTAGAGAACATTTGCAAAAAGAAACAAATGCAAATCTTACATGTTTATAATATGGTGGAAATACATTATTAATCAGATGCAACTATTGTTAGGATATTTTGTTTTAACTGTTAAGCATTGTGTTTTAAACGGTGTATCCAACTCGACTGCTTATTTACAATGCTTCAGTGCAACAACATATTCATCCAGAATAATAAAGGAAAACATATCGCCAGAAGGCCTATAGGCTGTGCATTTTTCATTTGAATGGCAATATGAACACAATACCAATTAAAATGACACAACGTAAATCACGTAGGCTATCTTTTTTTATTTATTCAAATCACATTGAATTTGTATTTAATTTTATACTACAGTAGGTTAGATTTTCCAGTTCCCTTTCTTAAATATATATGTTTTAAATAGCTTGTAATCGCACATATTTAAAACATGTGGTATCCAATCAGCAGCAGCCTGGAGGAATATCAGAAGGAATCCAGGAGGGATGCTCTTTACGCACCGACGCTGGTGTCGCTGCAGTTTAGTGGCCAAAAACTTTTAAAGGGGCCTCAATCATATTTTCACTTGCCGTTCATTCCCCACGATCCCAACCCCCCGCCCTCCCTGTTGCACTGCACTCCCGGATAAAACAGTCATGTTATTTTGAATTATTAATTGCTTTATTTATCGTCAGTATTATTGTTATTATTAGTGTGGCCAATCACAGGACATAAAAGGGGCACAGTGTGCTTAAATCCAGCAATACATTTAAAGCAATAATTAAAAACAAAATACTAAAATATTAATATAATTATTATTTATAATATAAGAAGTAGTATTAGTAAACCTTATAATAATGTAATTTATTTACATTTCAATTATATTCAGGTCTTATTTAATGGACTATGTTCCTGGGTGTAAGACATGTTATTAATTTAAATAACAGGGTTTATTTTACAATAATTGGGCACTAATTTATAAATTAAATCTTTACCTGTATTTATCAGTTATGATCATCAGCTTTTATGAATATGGCCTTTGTCTACAAACATTATATCCTGTTGATTGCAATTCTCCCATGTTTATATCCATTGTGCAGCAACAGCTAATACCTGATTGGTTAATTAAATACATTGAAAAATTAGAGCACCAAAGCTCAACTAACTTCCTCAGAAAACTATAAATACATTTGTATTTTTATCTCACATACATTTATTGGAAAGGTTGTTAGTGCTAAGTAGACTTCCACTAGGCGGCAAGTTTCTTTACGTTGAGTTAAAAGTCAAATATATCCCTATAGGAGGCGACAAGCGCTCTCTTTTACTGTCCATAAACCTACTCATGCCCTGATCGTCCATTTACTGCTAATCAAGGAGCTGAGGAATTCCTTCTCTACCTGCTTGTGAAGGCTTTGGAACATTATCAAGACATCAGCAGACTTAAATGAGTCTGCGCTGGCTGAGGAGAGCTTAGAGACAGAGAGACACAGAGAGAGAGAGAGGAGAGAGAAGAGGAGAGGAGAGGGAGGGTGAAGAGACAGTTTGGAACAGAGGGAGAGGGGGGCCATGCTGTAGCAATGCAAAGCAATGAACAAATTAGGATTGTGTTGCCTCCATTGATCAAACATCAGATTTAGCATCTTAGATGTTAGAACTGAACTGCGTTAGAGGCCTGTAGACCGTGTGAGGGTTGGAGGTCCCTGTGGTGCTGCTATATCCAGACTTAGTGATGAGCGAATACAGGAAGGGTCGTAGCAGCCGCTGCCTGCCTGGACAGCAAGTCCTCACCCCAACAAATGCCACTACACTGCTTCAAGCTGTTCCCTATGCAGAACTAATCCCTCATGTGAGGAGCAACGGATGATCCTAAATGCAGATCTCTGCTTCTGGAAGTTTGCCAAGATTTTTTTTTCTCCCAGAGAGGAGACTATAATGAAATCATTTCATTAGGCTTCTTATAAATGGGCATTAAAAAAGTCAAAGGATATCATTCTTTCTTTTTTATACTAAAAATCTTAAGACAAATTATGTGTAAAAGAGAGATGGAAAGATAACAAAAGATGTGTTTAAACATGCACCCAAGCGCCACTCTCTGTGCAGTGCTTCAGTAAAATTGTATGTGATTGTCTAAATGTTATACTCGGCCCAACAGAGCAGAGTGAGTTTTGAAAATTTAACTTAAAAAGCAACTACTGCACCTCTAGCTTCTAATATAATTTCCACGACCATAAAGCTTCTTTTAGAGCAGCGCTTATCTCCAAATATCATCATCTCATACTATAGGGACAGGGAGCAGCAAAAAATGCAATAAAGTGCTATACTTGAATCTGATTCAGCAATGCAGAGATGCTGTACAGATGTGGTTCTGTACAGAAACAGAAAATTGGATTCTTCCCTGGTGGGAAAATGTGAGCCTTTTTTTGTGAGGGAAAGGAGGATTTTAACAGGCTGTCAAGTTAATGACAGTGATTGTGTGTTTGTTTATTAGGCTCCTCTGGCTTGTCTGCAGGGTGCAGGGATCTCATGGCTTCTACATTGTCTGGTGCCTTCATTTAGGTCCTTTTCCAGTGCTGCAGCGGTCCACTGAGACTACAGGCTGTTCTGTGTTCAAAAGCCTTGTCTGCCATCTAAATGAGGCTTTCGGGGCAAAAAAAAAGAAAAAAATTCAACATGAAAATACCACAATGTGCTGAACATTAGCTCGCACCCGACTGGGATGTTTTGGGAATTTGTTGGTTCTCCTTTTTGGATTGTTATTTTTCCCTGTGTATTCTCTTACTGCTTTCTACCCACAGGGCACCGGGGCCTCTTGCTGAGGGAAAAAAAAGGCATGAAATTGACATTACACCCTTAAATGCAGTACGGATTTGCAGAAAAACACAGTAATCCACAGACAATGCATGAAAGTCAAACACAGCACTCCTCTCTTTGCCTCATTCTTTCCTTAACAAGCTACAATTTGCTCTTCAGGTTAAATCTACTCATTAATTACTTTCATCTCCTTAAAATAGTTTCCTTTCATTTACGCTCCAAAAAACTAAAATGCATTTTTTTCCCTTTTACTCTCTCATATGGATACTTTTGTTCTTATGGTCAAATACTCTGGGGAAAGGCAACATTTTATACAAATCAATAGCGTTCAAATAATTCATGACTGATCACATGGTGTTTTAGCTCCTTATTTGCAGTAGAAAACCGTGTTTTGTTTGGCTCCCAGAGGGCAACATGAAAGACCTGAGGAGAGGCGGGGAGAATTGGGAATGGAACTGAAGCGAGAGCATGACGATAATAGGAGGACATTGATCATTTGGTGCAAAAGAAGACAACTGAACCTGTGAGTGGAGGCTAACAAGATGTATCATTTATACATTATTTAGATGTGTCTGGGCTTCTCGAGTGCATTGTGTTACATCAGGTTTGCATCATCGTCTTTGGAGGGGACACAGCGCGGTGACCTGAAACGATACGAATAAAATGCTATTTATGGAATTTAAAAATTCTTATTGTTCATGCGCCAGAAAAAAAGCAATATACAAAACAGCCAGCATGGTGGTTTGATAGTGACTCGAGTCAGATCCTTCAGTGTTATCGATTTAAGATTACTATGGTGCATTGTGGGAGCAAAAAAAATCCAACATTGGGCAGCGTTAGTCAGTCACAGCTTGTAATAAAAATTAATTTTGGGAATGTGGAGATGGATCAAGTTCCCTCTTGGCAGGGGAACCATCCCACAGACATGTTAACAACGTCTTCAGAGACCAATGAGGCCCATTTACAATAAGTGTCTGTTTTAAGTCGCTTGCTTTGTGGGTGTGTGTGTGTGTGTGTGTGTGTGTGTGTGTGTGTGTGTGTGTGTGTGTGTGTGTGTGTCTCACCACAGCGGGCTATAAGGGGTCCCTCTGGTGTCAGCCGGAGAGCAGCCATTTGAGGCAGACTGTCTTTTATGGAGTGACGCTACACTTTCTCAATCACACAATTAAATCCGGGCCTGGAGAGAAAAAGGAGAGAGAGAGAGAGAGAGAGAGAGAGAGAGAGAGAGAGAGAGAGAGAGAGAGAGAGAGAGAGAGAGACTGTCTTTAAAGAGAGGAAGAGAGAGGGAGGCAGAGGGATAGCATTTTTTTTACACCGAGTGATTTATGTTGTGGTGTTGAGAAAAGAGGAGTCCTTGATAGATGACTTCATTAGATTTAATTAACAGAACCGAAGACCCCACAGAGACAGAAGGGGAGAGAGTGGATTTGAAAAGGGGAATAGAGGGGTAGAAAAACGTGAAGGAAACAAGGAGTCTACCCAGGAAAACAGAGAGGTAGAGCGGAGGGAGAAAGGGTGAATGGAGAACATATGCCAGAGATTAAGCTGAGGATGGTGATGCATGAAGGAGAGGTTTCTTATCATTGGTTGGGAGGTTGCTGTGTGATCAGACAGGAGTATCTTGGATGTCGAGGAAAGTCCCCATAATACCTGCTTGACCCCTACATGAAGCTCTGTGGCCCGTTAAAGAGTGCACATATACTTTTAATGGTGACACACCAACTCTCCTGCATACGTGTGAGAATGATCCATCATGTGCCGCAGGCTGTGTCTGTTGGCTGAAGGCAGGCTTTGATGGGCCAAATCACTGCCTCTCTCCTATCACACATGTCTATCATCTCACCCCTTTGAATTTATCTCCCCTCCAAAGAGACAGAGGCTGGAGCCGTAGTGACTACATTCAAACTTGAGTCAACTTTCTGTAGACTTTTAATCTAGTTTGACATTTTTAGATATAGCATTTAGACAAGTCAAAAATGTTGCCTGCCGCTCTAACCTGTACGGTACAGAAAAAGAGTGGCAGGCAGTATTTTTGACTTATCATGCAGTGACTCAGCTTTGACATGTTGGGCATCTGCTGGACTTATAGACAAGGCCTGCCACTACTGCATAGTTAGGAAATGAATATTTTGGCACTGGAAGAATGTGAGCTGACTAAAGGAAGAAGCAGGTGGACAAGAAATCTGAGATAGACAGGAATAGATTTAGGAGCAGCAGTCAAAACTTCACATGTTTGTTATTAAGAAAGAGTCAATAGGATCTTTCCAAACAAGTCATGATATCATTATTTTGTTACCTGACCAATCAGTAACGAGAAAAACCACTGACAGGCCATCATTAATAATAGATAAGGTTGTAAGAATGATTTGTATTCTGCACCACTTTAGAAGTATGATCCATATGTGTTGTTTCATGTTACTGAAGTGGGCCGTGGTATATGCCCCCTCTACACAGTCATTATGAGCTCCCAGTTATTAGCTCAGTGAGCTGCTGTAGGCAGGCAGCAGCTGCCAGTCTTCATCCATCCATCCCTGTCTGCTTTAACTCAGGTGTGATGGAAGGAAGAAGACCCTCAGAAGAAGCCTCACAGGCTGAGAGCAATAATTAATATAATTCCCACTCAATTCATTTGGCACACCTAATCTATAGGTGCAGGCAGCACAGAGGTGGTACTGAAGGAAAGTCATATTACATATAGAGTAACACATTTGCAGTGAAATTCCTGATCTTTTTCTCTTAATTACATCACCTCTTTCCCGCCTTCCTTTGCTCCTAACCTCATCCATCCATCAGATGGATTCGGGCACCAATCACGTGGTCACATGACATGAATGGGTAATCAGTAGGTATTAGTGCATGTTAACAACCCTTAAGCTGAAGATGATTCCCCTCTCGATATTAAAGAGATAACACAGCGAAGGAGCAAAAACCAAATGGCCCTAAGCCTCCAGCTATGCTCCCCTCCAAGTTGTTTTCCTGGAAAATTAGGCGATTGACTAATGGCGTAAATGCTGTTAATTACCGGCACCAGTACCCCAAACAGTCGTCTCTGCCTGTAACTAATAAGAAATCAATTAGCTAATGAATTGGTCATTAAGTGAAAAGCTAATTTTGGCCGAGGTATTTTTAATGATTATTTTTTGCCTATGATCCTGGCTAATTGCCGTTGTCATACGGCGCTCTCAGCTTTCAGCATGCCTAATGAAGCTTCATTAGATCATAACTGGCACTCTTGGAAGATTCGTGGGCAAACCTGCTTCCCAATTATTTTTAATTGCCAGACATTCTGCACAAACAAGTGCCGCTGCACCTTGCGGAACAGGAGAGCTCAGGCTGGCTGTGCTGTGTTTCCTTCATGACTTCATTTGAAGCGATTAGAGCGCGGGGCAGGGTCGTCGCCAAGCTGCTGTTGTCTGTGGTGGATTTAAAGAGCCCATCAGCTCAAACTGCTGGGCTCATTGTTGCGTGTCCTTCCTCACTTTGATTTGCACTGAGGAGAAAAGCTGCTGCTTCCAGCGTGGCTGAACTGGCTCTGTGCACAGACACTGACGGACACATTGTGTCTGCTTGTAGCACACAGTCAAACACACACAGACAAAGAGAATGCATGCATTAAACTGGCATTTCGGTGCAATTACAAGAGCTCAGACAGAGACAAACACAATTATACGAACACACACACACACACACACTGCCTGCACCATCGTACCTGTACATGTGTCAGCTGACAAAAACAAAAGAGAGAGAGCATCCCTCCCGGGCATGAATAATTAAGAAAAGACAAAAGAGCCTTGTTTTTTTTCCTCCTGTATCTCCTTCTTTTGTGTGTCTAGTAAACCCCAGTGTAGTGTACTCTGAGTTCTCCACTAATAAGATGGAGGATCAGTCTCTCCATGGTGCTCACACAACACATGTTTCCAATCTGACCCTGCACAAGTACCTCTCCAACGTGAAAGGCTCGTGGTGAAAACAGGACGGCTGTAACTCTGTCAATCCCGCAGGTGCTTTTCGACAGTTTATGCCAAATGTGCCCTTCCTTCAAACATCAGGTCTTTTTCTCTACTGTTGCTCGAGATGATAAACACAAACAATGCAGCTTCAATGGCACAGGACTGAAACATTGTTTTGTTGGCATGAGCAGAGAGACAAAAGAAATGTGTCCAAAATCAAGCTTGTTCCCAAAACAATATTTGGGAAGCTCAGACTCGGTTCAATTAGGCAGAGAGCTACAAAATGCCATTACCACCTGTGCTTGTGAAGACTTTGGGATATCAAGCAAAGGCATATTTGTCCAATCACAATACAGCTTTTGCCAAACATTGTGCCTTTGAGAAAGCAGCCAATCTTTGTAAATTCCAGGGGATTGATTTGGTGGCCAAGGCCTCTAGTTTCTGATGATGCCAAACATCTCACCCCAGGTGCCTTTGCAAGCATGTATGTGTCTGCACATGTGTGTGTGTGACACACCGCGAAGAGGGCTGGGCCTACTTCACTGGCACAGCGAATTTTGATGGTGGATGAATGGCACTCCAGATGTCTATCAATATTTAGCAGTAAACATCCCTGGCAGGCGGGGAGATGTGGCAGCTGAGAGAGTGAGGTGGCGCAGCGATGAACTGTTGACTTTCAGTTTAACTCCATAAGCTGGAAGGTAAAGCGTCTCTGAAGGTGGCAGTGCCAGACACAGCTGTGACATTTCACAGCCTCAAAATAGTGTTAATGATTTTCATTGAAAAATAGACAGAATTGCTCAAAGGAGCCGGCCATTCACACATGCAACAGATGTGTTTGATGTAAATTTACAAAAACCAAGGTCCTCTTTAACCAGGACAGCAGAACATGTGTCTGGTATCAAAGTGAAAAGAAGGTTAAAGAAAATATAGAAAGCATACGGTGATTCCAATGCACTCTAACATGTGACTTTCCCTGGAAATGTGCATTCGCTTTCTAGAAATACCAAAGAATACAGACAAATTGCTGTATAAAACTGTGTGAATGATCCCAACAATACAACCATATATCATTAATATCCTAAAAGCTCTTCCTCATTTAAAGCTACAGCCTATAACATTTATCATGTTAGAACTACAGCAGACACTACAAAGCATCTAGCGAGGTGTCAAGCGATTGTCATGAACCAGCCAGGTCATGTTAATGTCGACATTATTAGTATTAGACAATCCTGCTCGACAGCCTAAAGTCTGCAGCAGATGACATTGGTTGTTTATAGAACCTCTCTCTCACTCTTGCACACACTCTTGCACACACACACATTCTCAAATCACATTACAACACATCTAATTGACGTTTATGGTGCAGAGGAGAGCATATGCTCATTGAGCCAATTGAATCATTAGAAAAGCACACAGTAGGCCGAGGACCTGCCAGAACTGCAGCTGAGGAAAATATGTGAGGGCCTGGATTTCCTGTCCATGAACGTTACCGAGATGAAATATGTAAACAGGTCGACACTGAAATGCACATTTCACATGCAGTATGACATTCTTCGGTTATGCAAATCTAGTATTGGGTTTGACTGGTGGTAGCCAGGTCTGTTTCGTGATATCTCCCCACATTTTGCTTCAACCTTTTCCTGAGAGCCGGTTGAGCTCTGACATCCTTGCACGTCCACACATTCTGTCTGACATCGGGCCCTGTGGTAAGATGCTCCTTGACCGGCCTTGATCCACGTAGAAAGGAGTAAGTGGAGGGGAAGTTAGATAGACAGGAGCAAAGACAGCCCGTCAGAGTTAAAGGCAAACAGACATTAGGCTTTCCAGAGCTGCAGTTGCTCTCTCTGACTCTCCTCCGCTTCACACTTTATAAAATTTACATGACGCATCAGAAAGGCCACAAGAGCCTCTTTGATTGTGGAACTATGCCTGAAAAATACATCAGTCGCCATCTTCTCTGGCGGAAAAGCTAGGAGACCGAATGAAAATACACTTGGAGCGTTCACACACCCTCTGATTCGAATAGAATAGACATAGACACACAATAGTCATAGACTCAGCACACTGAGACACATTTACTTGCATGCATGCTTCGCCCTGTGCGTCTGTGAATCAGCGGGATGTAGCTCCTCAGTGTCATCTCCAATCGCTGTGATCTAAATGTATAAGAATTGATGGTGCCTTCCACCAAATGCTGTTATGGGGGACCTGGTTTGTTTATTTAATGAAGCCAGTGTCACAGCGGATCTGCGTCCTTGCCTTTGGAAACGGTGGCAGGTGTTGGTGGCAGATTTCCCTCAAACAGGGCCACTGAATTAACAAATCAAATTAACATAACACTGGCGTCAGATCTGGGGGCCTCTTTCTCTGGCACGGCTGTCCCTGTAGTTCGCCTGTACGGACGCTCCCCTCTTGTGTCCAGATGTCCCCACAGTGCCAGCTTCCTCTGCTCAGAAACCACTGAACGCGGCCCAGGCTTGAATTAAAACAAAATCCCGGGCAAGGACAGATCATTTTCCTCACTACTGGAATGAAACTTTTATTATGTGTAATGTCAACACAGCAACACATCCCTTCACTACATCTCACTTGTCAATGTTTTTCATGTGGTTTCTATGTATGTGTGTTTATGACACAGATGACGTGCGGTAGTCTTTCTGGTAAGTATACTCAAACCTTAAGAAGTGAGAAGTTTGGCTAACCAATGAAACAAAAACAAAAATTATCACTCATGTCATTTCATTAACAAGATTCCCAGTAACCGGACAGCTGATTTTAGAAAGTGTTTGCTGCGATTAAAAGAAACTGGGCCTACTGCTAAATTGTAGCTGGAGCCAAAATATAATCTTTCTTCTAAACGAACGAAGTAGTAGATTTTTTGTTTTGTTTTGCTTAAATTCACAACAACATTAACCATGTAACTGTGTCCATAAACTTTAACAAGAACTACAGAATCAGGTGATAATTATGTGTATACATCTGTTATATAACAAAATACACAACATTATCAAGTGTTAATGCAACACTTTGTACATAAGCTGTTAGTTTATATAAATCTAAGGCAATTTATTGTATTTATGAGCCAATCGTATTTACAGTAAATAACATCATAATTCATTTGATTTGACTAAACAGGACTGTGCAGCTTAGAGAATTTGGATCATGCTGCTCACAGACGTAATGTAGCTTTACGGAAAAGCAGAAGTGTCTAAACTGAGTGTAAACTGGCTGTCACAGTCATTTATGGCTTCGCTATCCATCGACCTGATGTTGTGGATGTGCTGGCAGCACAAACAGAGACAGCCTGGAGACCGTCTCCCAGTGTTAAAAACAGTTAGCAGAATTTAGCTCTATTAAAGAGAATATTAATGGGTTTAGAATGAGACAACCGAGCACCATTAAAACCTCAAAGTTAGTTGATATGCAGATATAGATTCCATTACCTCCATTTACCTTGCCTTTTATTCACCCGTTGACAGAGGTAAACAAAAAGCTAAAGAGCCTAAAGTGAACGATTCTCTCCTCCTCTTACAATACATTTATTATTACGGGTAAAACTGATTGTGACGTTACATTTTCTAATCACCTGATCTCACAGCAGACTGCCTCTGCCAACAACACTTCAATGACAGTACATGTCCCGAGGAAAACATTCAGAGTGAAGGCACACGTCCAACTGACTTACACACGCCATCACAAAACCACGCCGGACACTGGAGCGTTAGTCGGCTACGGTATGAATGACACAACTTCTGATAGAATGCAGGAAGAGGATTTTTTTATACATAAGTATTATTTTCAATCTTCTACATAACATGCCTCTGCAGTACGTGGATAAACAGTGACGGCTAGGAGTGTTATGCTAATGGATGTGTACAGTGACAGTGGATGGCTCAGTCAATCACAAACGCCTCTCATCTCATAATCACAACCCATAAACAGGCCAGGGATGCCTGCTAGATACACTACGGCAAAACACTGACAAATATAATGATCAACAACCGCTGACAACCTGCAACAAACACAGGCACAAGCACACATGCGAGGAAAAAGAATCACAAACGTGACAGAGGATTCAAACTCTGAAATATGTCGTCATTGTCGCTGTGCCCGCATCTTACTTGAGAAGCAAGCAAATAGGGAAGATTGCAGGCATTTAATCGAAAAATAAACCCTAAATCCGTTGCAAAAAATAAAGTTTGCTGATCCCTCTAACAAAGGAATACCAAATGTGTATTCTTTAATTTCCCGCTGTTGGGAGTTTTTGTGGAAAACACAGCGGCAGCCACAATACCCCCCTCAGCTCTGTCTATTTCCATAAATGCTGCTGGCTGTCTCACCTACACCAGAAACACTGCAAGGCTAAATGCCCTGGCATATCATTTCCCTCTTTCTCCCTCTCACCTATGCTGAACCAAATGTTCATTACCATGCAGCCTGCCTCGGAGAAGGAGAAGGAGCAAACGACTAAGAGTACAGAGCTGAGATCATTGACAGCTTGATGTGACGAAGGTCAATTGAAATAACAGGTTTTTGTGTGTTTATATTTAAAATGGGCCACTTGTGTCGGGCTGTTTTTGGCTTTCTGCAGGAGGGGAAGCTGGGGAGCTCTGTGGCTATAGGGCTGTGTTGAAAGTGTGAGACTGACACACACACACACACACACACACACACACACACACACACACACACACACACACACACACACACACTGTAATGAGCAGGTTATGCTAAGGCACAGGCTGCTAAAATCTGTAATTATAATCAACCTCTTTCTCCACCTCTCCCTCTCCCCCTCATCTCCATCTCCCTTCCCTCTCCCTTTCTTTTTTTCCTGCCTACATCAGTGAGCAGGCATCAGGGAATCCTTCACTAAGCACCGTAGGTAATGAGTTTATTGATTAACATGCAGAGTTGAAGCGGGTCTCTCAAATTGGTGTTGTTTTACATTATTAGATGGACTTGGGGCATTTCTGAGTGCTACCAGACCATTACCTCATCCTCACAAAACTCACACAAGCATCGACTCGATTACTTAACATTAAGTAGAAAAACATTCACCTAACTGGACTTCTGAACATCCATAGCTGCTTTGTTCACAGCCAACTAAATAAGGAGTACTGTGGTAGTTTTTGATGAATGCCACTCTGTTTTTAATGTGTTTGTTTTTGTATGCAGGTAGGGTGAGTGCTCTGTCACACGACTGGCAGTTCTGCATCTGGCAAACCATCTGGATGAGGAAGATCACATGTGACCCACATTACTGGATGTGACCCCCCTCTCTGACACAGCTCAGAGTCCTACAGTAACTGCACCGGGCCGTGGTAAGGAGTGGCAAATGATTGTTGGAATTTTATTGGATGGATGGATTGATGGATGGATGGACTCATCAAGTTATACACAATTTAAAGGGGCCCTATTATGCTTTTCGGGGTTTTACCTTTCCTGCACTATGTTATATAAATGTAGGTTTTGGTGCTTGTAAATGGTCTGCAAAGGTTAACATTCGAAAGTACAGGTCAGAGGGAGTTTCTCCCCCTCACCCCCATCCCCGGAAATGGCTCTATTGGACTCCTTTGTTTACTTCAGTAACATAGTGACATCCCTATGTAACACTCGCATTTCTTTTGGCTAGCACTCAAACACATTGTAAGTGATGGGCGAAGGGGCGGGACATCTCTATGCGGTTGACTAATCACAACAGAGCAGGTCAGCAAACCGATCAGAGCATGGGCTCTGGTTTCAGACAGAGGCTGAAAATAGGTGCTGCAGCACTAGCAGCGAGTAAAAATAAAGAACTTTTTGAACATTAAAGCATGTAAACATGTCACAGTAGAGGCATCAATACAAATATGAACCGGAAAATGTTTCAATCAAGAGATTGGGACCAAAAACACATACAAAATGACTGTTTGGTCTTCATGTAACCAAAGCAGTGAAATCCAACGTGACAATGACGTGAAAGTGTGTCCAATATGACTGAAGTAAGCAGGTAAAGCATACATCCCTATATGACATTTGTATAGGAAGTAAGGTTCTAAAAACAAGGGTAAAGAAGTTTACAAAATTGGGTTGGTTTGGATTTGATGACCATTTGTCAAACAGGTATTTAAGAATACATCTCCTCCTTCATAGCTGAAGCCATACCCAGAAAGAAGTCACACAGCCATGTGACCCCCACCCCTCTTCAAAACAGCCCCCTTCAACAATGCAAACGCATAAACACAAATCCATTTAAACATCCTGTCATGTACTCTCAGTGCATCACACACTCATCCTCCAGGAAGGTTACCCACTCGCACCACTCAGCCAGAGGGGAGTCCCTCAACTCAGGCTTCCCTCTCTGCCACCTGGATACTTCCTGTGAAGGTTCCTGGAGCGAGCATGTCAGAGGGGCTATGAAGATACCAGAGAAAATGGCAGAGCAAAGGAATGGCGTCAATCTCTCACCACCGGTGCCTCACTCGCGCCACTTTGATGTGATGGCTGCTCTTTGCTTTGTGATGTGGAGGAGCTGTCAGATTAGTGGGCCTGTCACGGCTCTCTCTGCTTGTCTGGTGGGCTTGACAGAGCCTGTGATGGAGCTCAGACTAAACAAAAGGGTTATCACCTTCCCTGCGCTCGGCCGCACTGCTCTTTCATATACGAGAGGAAGGGAGGAGAAGGCTTCCATCCTCCATGCAGGGAAAGGAGGAGGAGGAGGAGAGTATGTCACCCTTCAGCCACCATCAAAAAAGATGTGAGCGGGAGGAAAAACGCAAACGATTACTGAACCTGCATCCTGATGCATATGTTCTGTATCACCCTCTATGTAAATGTGTAGCTCCAATATAAATACAGATACCATCCTGTAGATGCAATATACAGCACAACCTTTCACGTTTAGAGTATACACATATTCACAGGACAATGTGAATTTGTACAGTAAGCCCCACTGGCCCTCAACAGGAAGTCCCTGCTGCATGGACTTCCTTTTAACACAGCTGTTACTTGAAATGAGGCATAGAAAAAGTGATCCATTCTTCGGACACCTGGCGCCCACAGTCTACAGGTGCAGTGTGTTTGTGTGTGTGTGAATGTTTCAATGAGGTGAAACCACACACTAATGAGGAGAGAGTGATCACTGCTGACACAGCCAGGCTCACACGGTAATATGAACTTCCTGTTTCAAGTCATTTTTATTTCCTGTCTAACCCGTACAGTAATTAAGAGGCCAGGGCCTCGATTGCAGTTAGTGCAGCCTGCATTACTGTGGGCCTCTGTGGACAAGTTCAGTACAAAAATGCACAGTCCACATTAAACGCATCACCGTCTGTAATTCAAAACAAATGATTAGAGAGATTGCCTCCAGCAACAGATAAATATGTGCCATCTGGGTAATTTGAAGTACAGCTAACTCATTAGAAATGCTCCCATTTTCTATTAATAACTGTTGGCAATGTAAAGTTATTTATTCTCACCCTTCAACAGAATGTTGATATAGACACGGCCAAATTTTCTAACATAACAACATGACAAGCTCAGAGAAAACTTAAGATTTGGTTTCTGCGCTCTGATGCATAGCTAACCGTGTTCAAACTTTAAGTCACTTCCTGAGTTTCCCCATACTGGACTATGATTTAATCTTAATTTAACAAGCACATTTTGTGCCTTCAAAATGAGAGCAGTCCCTGTACAATCTGCCACTTGCTGAGGCAGCTAAAGGGCTGATGAACATCATTAAAGCCACACACTGAATAGGTCTTCTTCACCTGACACATTATGAATGCTTTTTCAAAAAGAGCTGCTTTCTTTTCCTGTCCTTCACTGGACGAGACATCTGTTATTTAAATAATGGTTTCAAACAAGTCGGAAAAAATCATTACCTAACACTGTCTCAGCAGCAGATGACAGAGAGAGCAGAGTGATAAGAGAGAGAGACAAACAGAGTGATAAAGAGAGAGAAAGCATATTGAGTGGGTTAATACCAAAAAAAGAAGAACAGTGTGGAATCCATTGACAGAGGCGGAGATAATGAGGTGTTTTGATGTGACACGAAAGACAGAGGGATCTAACAAAGGTAGTCAGCGTGTGTTGCGCAGCTGCACTACAGGTCAGCTTGCTCACACACACATTCTCACACATAAAAGCACAAACACAGCCACTACAAACTAGTTGCACACGCTCAATGAAATGCATGTGCACGGACACGCACACACACAGGACTCTGGCCCTGTCTGTCACATCTTACCGTCTCTATTTCATAGCTTGACCCACTGATCAGTAAAAAATACACACATTCATACCAGTTTCTATTAAATCATTCAATGTGTATCTCTGCAGACTGCTGAATATGCTAATACTATACACACATATATAATATACGATATATGTGTTTGTGTGTGTAGGCCTGTACATCTACATCTGCTGCATTTCCATCTTGGCGGAGATAATAAGGAGCAGTGTGCGGGTTTCTCCCCAGAGGAGTGAGTGACAGTCTGTGGAAGCGTGGCGATACACTTATTCACACTGATGGAGAGATCAGAGTGAAACATGGCAGACGTTGTCATTGCAGCCTTACACCAGAGAAAGGAACGCTTCCTAACATTGATGTTACAGTCCTGTCTGGGAGACAGCAACGCTCTGAAGACAAACAATCACCCAGGACAGCTTGAAAGTGGCAAGAGGAGAGGAAGAGATGGACAGGAGAGAGGAGAAAAGGGAGGAGAACATTGGAATTACACCTTAAGCGCCACCTTTTCTACTATTACTTTACTGCTTTTTATTTTTCCTCTTTGTTTTTGTCTTACATTTATCTATCCTAATGGCACTGTGCTACAACACTTTACACATGCATGAGAGTTAATATTCCATGACACAAGCATGCTAATTCTTTAACCAAAATAAACCTTTTGTTTGTTCACAACAAGGCAAAAAGATACCAATACACTGATATGATATCTTATTTTAAATTTGTCTTCTGTTCTGCGTGGGTAGCAACGACAGTAAAACGAATGGCGTGGCTTCAAAGACCATAAATAAGAACGTGGGCTCCAGAATATATTTCACATAACACTACACAATGCCCTCTTTCCCCACAATTCAAGATGGAGTTTTGATATACAAATGTTTGCGTGGCGGGAATAAAAAACATGCATATTGCTGGAAATAATGATTTAGTTTAAAAAGATCAACCAAGTGAATCCTTCCTATTTTTGGCTGGTAATGTTGTGTTATTTTATGCTCAGTTACTCTTTTTAAAAAGTGATTTTCAAGCAAATGGTGAAAAAAGAAGGTAGGAGGAAATCATGCCCTAATTTGCCTAAGGCCTCCAAAACACCAAGTCCTCCCTGGGGTGTTTTCATCATTATACAAGCAGGCTGACCAACAGGCCAATCTCCTCTCCTCTCTCCCTTTCTGTTTCTCCCTCTACGTCTGCTTTAGCCATGTGATTAGCGTTGACATGTTTCAGCAAGGATACTGTGGTCCTTCCATGACTGGCTTTAGATAGGCTCTAATAGGGGTCTAATGGGGTCAGGCTCCATATCGACAGTCTATTCATGAGAATCAATAAATACAACATGCATGAGATCCAGAGGATGCTAGTGAGCTGCCCGTATACACAGGTACCTGTTAGATAAAAAAGGAAAGTACGAAGGAAGATAGAGGGAGGAAGGAAGGAAGGGAGGAAGGAAGGAAGGAGGGCAGGAATGGCAGGAGATTTAGGCTTTAGGGGATGCAGGCCTTGGCATTGTAACAAAGGCACCAGCAATCTGTCATCTGTCATTGCATTAGGACGAATAAGCTAACTGTGTGCGCATTATAAGCATTAGTCTGTTGATAATGAACTGTTTGATCTTTGGGATTTAGTCTTTTTTTAGGGTAGGCTACTAAAGATGTTGCATCTGTGAAAAATCCTGCAACTGACAAAGCAAACAATTACAATTATAATTGCTAGACTATATTATACACATTTCTGCGCAGGAAGTGTGTGTATATGTGACTGCGAGGAAGCATGCATGCCTTAATTCCAGGCTGCTGTGGGACAGTGAAATAAATCAGGCCCAGCTGATGTGTGTTTACCTTCCCTAAGCCCCAGGAGACTCTGGGTAATTGAGCATGAGCAGATCAGCAATAGAAAACCCATTTAACACGGAGATTGACAAGCACTTCCAAAACGCTCCACTGCCCCGGCCAGCAGTGAGACACACACACCGACACACACACCCTTGTTGCTCGTTGACACATGCAATGCCCTTGGAGGTAACGGTGCGTTAAAGTGTATTTTATGTTTGTTCATGTTTATGGTGTAAAGGTTGATGTGTTGTGATGGTATTTCCCCTTTGGGACAGAATGGACATTATATGTTTAACACCAGTAAGTAAACGAAAGGCAAGCGAGACGATATTCTTAATGTGAACTATGACCTTAATAAGACAAGTAATAGAGCATCTACATACCAAACTAAAAGCAATAGTTTGGAAAAAAATGTGATTTACTTATTTGCCAATAGTAAGTTAAGAAGAACGCTATTCTCATGTGTGTCCTTTAATTACAAAAATACAGCAAATAACTTATAGTTTAGCTTAACACAATCATGACATGATGAAATAGCTGGCAATAGTCAGTACAGAGTTTGGTAAATCTCCTTACCAACACCTATAAAGCTCACTTATAAACACAATAATGAAAATTGTGGTTTTACATGAGGTTAACTCCCGGAGTATTTTTTGGGCATACAAAGCGGTTTCCCTGCTGGTTGTCTGGAAAACGTAAGGAAATGATGTACGAATAAATTGATACAAAAACCCCTTTTAAAAGCCCAATGTAGCTTTCACACCTTAGGTTTCATACAGAGTAAACAGTAGATAAACCAGGTTAATAAAAGCACTTGACAGGTGCTAGCAGGTGTGTATTTATACCTTTTATGCTATGCTATGCTATACTATGCTATGCTATGCTATACTATGCTATGCTATGCTATGCTATGCTATGCTATGTTATGCGATACTATGCGGGTGCCAGCGGTAGCTCCAACATTAATAGACATATACATATGTGAGTGGATCAATTCTCATTTTTACCCCTGACTAGAAATGAATACGAATATTTGTAAAAATGTTGAACTTTTCCTTTAACCAAAATTCCTACCACATACTGTATCATTACCAATAATGTAAAACGGTTGTGTTTTAAAAAGCTACATATGTCACACATTGCAAAGCAGAGAAGCAGGAACTCTCGTTATGAATCCGGTAATCTGAATAAATGCATGGGTTTATGTGTGTGTGTGCTTCTGTCAGTGTGCGTTGATGGCATCCCCGTAGTCGCAGCTTCCCTGCGCTTGTAATGTAACCATGTAATGGTGTAATGAAAATTCATGATGAGAGCATGTTAACTGCATTAGCCAGTCTCCCGAGTTCCAGCACATGAATAAAACGAACAAGAGGAGGAAAAAAAAACAGGGAAACTCATTTTGATGCCTAATTATTTTTGGACTTGACAGCCTGGCAGCGGCCTGGCCTGTGTATGTATATGTGTTAGTGTGTGTGTAGGTCGTCAGTGTTGCTGAGTAGATGCACAGCGGTAAGCAGGGCCCTTCGTTATGGGCCATAATGAGTACATCCACCCCAGATACAACAACCTGGCAACCTTTGTTGCATTGTTTTGTTCCAACAAATCAACACGTTTTACATGGCTCAAGTACCTGCAGTTTTTTTTTCTCCGTATTAAAGAGGGACAGATCTTTCTGTGGTTTGTTTTTCTTTCATTATGTTGGCTTCACATTTTGACATGAACAAATCATTATCATCAGAGTGCTATGCTGTAAAGCTATTAAAATACTGAAAGAAATGTGTGTTTTATAATAATTGTGCTATTATACACATGTACGGGTTCCAGCCGGCTGAGAGATACATGTCCTTAATTGTACAAGGAACCAAATAACAATCTGTAAAGTCAAAAACTCGATTTGGTGAGCTAGTGTGGTGCTATTTTACGACGGTATCAGTGCATTGTTGTTGCTGCCGCAGGTTTTCTTTCTCTAACATCCTCAAGTACATGGAAGGCTGTTGACTTGAGCTGCATTCAACTGTGTTTCTCTGTGGTTTCTGACACGGATCTCTGTAATCCTTACACAGTTGTTGTTAGTTTAGTAAAGTCAGATGATGTTTCATTCATAATAAAAACAGATTCTCCTGGAGATTGTGGTTTGTTTGAATATGCGAACAATGTCTCAGGGAGAGGACCAAAAAGGCAACGTGCTGAATATGATCGCTATGCGAGGACTACGAAACCGTGAATGTTTTAAAATAAATAATAGTGATCTCTTCGCTCTCTATACTCTGAAAGGCAAATGCCCTTCATATGGCTTATAGTCAGTTGACCAAAAGTTTCCTACCTCAGATAATCAGAAGCACCTGTGTGGCTCAAATGACTATAAGGATGTGTGTGTGTGTTTATGTGTGTAATCAACCCCACGGGACTAACTGAATCCTTCCTGCCCATGATGGAGACGCGCTTCAGTGCAACGGATGCGGCACAGTATTCCCGAAATCACAATCTCCCAGGATTAGACGCTGAATGAAAAAGGAACGGGGCATCCGGATTTCCTTTATTGGTTTATGATTGCCCTTATCCTAACCACATTAACCTCCTGATTGCTTTAACAGACATGATGAGATGCTTCCATTGGAACAAAAAGAAACGAGGAGAAAATAGAGGCTAAACAGCAATCATGCCCAGCGGCCCATGTAAGGAATTTAAGGCCAAGGACACAAAGAGACACAGAGAGCATGAGAAATGAAAAGGAGGAGAGGAGGTGGGGGAAGAGGGGGAGAAAGGGTGTTCGATCGTCGATTAAAGTGCAATTGTGCAATTTCATTCCTGTTCCAGCACAATGAGGAATGAGATTAAGCTCAATTTGGACCTGTTCAAGAGATCTCCTCACCTCTGTCTGAGGTGCACTGTGCAACACACACACATACACACGCACTACCAAGCACGTAGGCACGCACATGCATACACACACCTACACACCCCTGGAGCCCCTCACCATGTCAGCACCCCTCCAGGGAAATCAGGCGTCTGGAGACAGGTCAGCCCTGGCCCATGTATATATTCATGGGCTTAATCTGGCATCATTTCTCTCTGCTGCCGGAAAAAGAAATGTATTTAATTTACACAATCCCCATTTGGCCTGCTCACCAAGGAGAAATACATAGGGAAAGTAGGCCCATAGTCAGAGCTTCCCCCCTTCAGCATAAACTATTTTGCAGGAGTGTGCACATCTACAAGTTTGTGCATGTGTGTCTATATACTGAGAAATTGCACGGCAGTATTCTGTCTGTGTATTGCAAAGGACAAAAAAAAAGATCTTATCATATTCCAAGCCTGTACAGTACACCCAAACAGTGGCAGCTGTGCTAGTCAGTTTGAATGGGAGGATGGGAGTTGTACCCAGCAGATGCTGTGTGTGTATTAAACAGATTAATTATTAAAACATGCTTGACAGATGAAAAGTGGGTCCTCGGGCTATAAAGGAAAATGTTTATTCTTCTGCCATAGACTGTAGTACACTTAGCTTCTGCTCTCAACTTATCCAGCGCCTCAATGAAGAGAGTAAACACTTTCTCTGCTCTGTGTGGTTGGAATCACATACATAATAATTTGGAATGGCCGCCTGGGATAAACCGTCAAATATGAAGGTGTGTTTAGTGATTGGGGTGAAATATGATTAGCATGCAATAACAGCATGTGCGTGAGTGTGTGTGAGAAGTAGCCTCAGGACAGACCCAATCACCTTTTCTCAAACTGCGCACCTAATCAAGTAATGTTACCACTTGAACTTCTCCCCACTGTTTAATAACTTTCCTTCTCTCCATCGCTTTTTAACAGCGACCACTGTAAACATCTGAGTCTCATATATTGTAACGGGCATGTGAGGAGTGGCTGTTATGATTATTAATAATGTTCAATAAAGTTAGTTCAGATCAAGAGCTTAGCTAGAGATAAATGGTTGTTACATCAAGATCACTGCCATTTCCAAACATGTTGTAAAGTCTAATAGGTTGTTAAGGCTGTCAGTCATTTTTAGCTACCTGTTACTGTGTTCTGTTTGATCAGTTTAACATTCGTGGTCATGCATTTAATTTCCGAGCCTGTGTAGAAACAGTAGGAATGAATCTGTATGCAAAATGTCGAGGAAGTATAAAGCTGAAGGATAATGTCTGTTATTTTTCTTTGTTTTGTTGAGTTGGCCTATATCTTGTTGACTTTCTGTAATAAATGAATGGAGATGTGTCATCATCTTCTTGCTGCGAGTTGCTACAATATGTTAGTGTAAGAAAAAGCTAATAACTGTATACAGTTGTCACAAAAATATCTATATATTTATCTATCTAAGTATATGTTTTGGGATTTTGCACTGGAGGTGGATTGGGCCAAGATTGGAAATTGTTAGAAACTTTCTGTGCCATTTCAGATTTGGAAATATTTGTGGAACTCTGTTGTTAACTTCAGGTTTTCTTATAGGGGAGCAACCGAGACAACCATGGCAGGGTGCAATGGAAAAAAAACATGCAGGAAACAAGCTAAACAAGGTTTTGGAAACTCTTTATTGCTATGAGTGCATTTCTAATGAAGCAATCTAAGGACCGATTATGTTTTAAGGTCACTAAAATGTGTTAAAACAAGTTAACCCTTGTAAGTAGGCTAGTGTGTTCCATCAAAGAAATTGTAATGTGACTATTTTGTTACTGGCTAACCTTCATTTAATGGATGTGCATGATCTATATTTAATTGTTGTGAAGTTGCCAACGACTAAACTGTTTCTGAATCAGAATCAGAGCCTGCGAGGAACAAAGTGATCACTATGACAGTATATGGCTGATGGGTAAAACTTACACCAGTGTATGACTGCTGCAGTGTGATACTTAAAATATGATTGAATTAATGTAGGACATGAGACTTTAAATAAATGGATCTTTAAAGCCTATAGGGAATACCTCACCAGAAGAAGATATTTTTGAAACACTGAATAATCTGTGAATAGGCTAATAGCAAAAATCTCTCAATTTTAAGCTTATTCCAACTGGTTGCAAGACAAATTCTGGGTAGTGATTATTTGCAGTCGTATTTTAGTCAACAGAAGTGCAAAGCATTGAAAGAGAGCCCCAGGGAAAGCAAGAGGATGGGGGGATGTCTGCAGCCAGACACATCTGTCTATGGCACAGGCAGAGCGAGAAACAGAGATACCACCACCTGCTTGTGCCATTTCTCCAGTTCTTGGCTCGATGTAAATAGGTGACAAATTATTCAGTCTACGATCCGAGCATCAGAGCTCCTTCTGAAGGTGGAGGCCAAGGAAAACGAACCAGTTAACCTCCCAGCATCCCTTAAAGATAGCTCCACCCTCACTTGCACTCGCATATACGCACATCAACACACACACACACACAATAAAATGATTTCTCCCATCCCCCGTAATGCACACACACACATACAGGTTACTGGGCCCCCTGTTGCCTCATCTGTCAGCCCCCACAACCAAACACACACCAGCATCAGGCACACACACACACACACACACACACACACACACACACACACACACACACACACACACACACACACACACACACACCACACACACACACACACACACACACAGTCCCAGGGGAGAGGGTCTCAGATGCAGATCATCAGTATTAGTGGGCGGCTGAGGGATTAGCGTCCCCCGGCATTGACCTACAGGTGTAGCCTTGGGTTAGAGCAGACACTTGTCTCCCAGAGAATCGCTGGGCCCTGACCCACGGCCCCCGCCATACACACCTCCCAGGAAACACAGAACAGACTGACAGAGGGGGGAGGGGTTGCAGGGAAAGGAGCTATAGGGAATGTGCGGATTTGAAGATTGACAGTTAAATATAGATGTGTCACGAAAGCAGGCAGATAAATACAGTCGAGTCATCCTGATGCCAGGAGAGTTTTGAGGTTAAATGTGTTGATTATTAAATATTTATAATTAGAATAGTAAGATTTCATATGATACTATAACAACGCTGTCATGAATGTTGATAATCAATTTATAGATTGAAGTTGCACATTTAAATAATGGTTGATAAATGGATTCAGATTATTTTTAGCAGTAAGTGGTCAAGTTAGTAAATTGTGCCTAAACCATCATAAAGATTGAAGTCCCAATAGGGTTGGTAGGGTTACTTTAAAAATGTATTACGGTATAATTACATGCATGTAAAAAACTTGTAATCAGTAATTGATTCTGAGGATCACAATATAAAAGTTACCTTATTACTTTATGTTACTTCTGTTACTTTTGGATTACCTCAATATCAAATGCAATGCATATAAATACAGGGGAAAAGAATAATGAAAAAGAAAGATATTTTGTATAAAAGATGTCTGTTCTTCCCCTTATGATTAATTGATATGTATTTTAAAATGTATTGTAACATTATAAAGTGGTTCAAAAATGTAAACGGTAGCAGTTTGTGCTTCAGTCTTTTTTTAATGTAACTGTTAGGGAATACATTTACCTTTTTTGTGTCCTGATAACTTCATCCTGTACCTCCAACCCGTTACGTCCCAGGCAGATCTCTCTGCAAGATCCTATCATGATGTAAAAAATGTAAATTACACAATATCAAGTAGCTTCAGTTGACATGTGTGCACAACTGTGTGCATTGTATGTAACATGCACTCTCTACACTGCATGTGCGTGTATACAAAAAACTGAGTGGAAAACTGAATTTCCCCTTCGAGGGATCAATAAAGGTCCATCGTCTTCGTCTTCTTCAATATCAAGAAACTGCAGAATGGGGAACTTGAATCTAGGGTGAAAAAAAGGTGAGGAATCAAAAAACAAACAAATAAATAGATTTTTTTTAACGATGATTGAGCATTTACTATTATTGTGTCGCATACAAAGTTTGCCTTTCATTCTTTTATCCCCATGTGTGCTTCCTGTGTCGTGTCTCCGTAAGTAATCACATTGTTGATTGAACGCGTGGCTTTATAAACAGACAAAGTCAAAACAATGTGAAGATCGAGGAAGACAAGCAAAGGGCCTTTGGTGGTTGACGCTCATGTTTTGTTCGCTGTAATATCATCTGAACCTGGCTCGTGTTGTTGCCTCCCGTCGGACTCGCCTCGCTCTGTTGACATTTTGCTGTTATTTGTACACTGCAAAGCGGTCCATTTTCCCCGCATCAAAAGTGCTTTTAGGCGTGTGTGTCAGGATGTCTTTGGCGCTTACCTTCAGCTCCTGTCAGAGAGAGAGAGAGCAGGGCCTGTGCTCAGGAGCAGAGGGGGGAAGGCTGCTTTGTGCCCTAAGCGTTTTTAGTGAAGGCGAGAACTGGCTCAAAGGCTGTCAACGCACATGGAAATACACATCAATACGCACATCAATACGCACATATACACACACACACACACACACACACACACACACACACACACACACACACACACACACACACACACACACACACACACACACACACACACACACACACACACACACACACACACACACACACACAGTTTTAGTTGATTCCCAGTAAGAACCAAGTGTTTGAAATGAACTTGGATATACAAGGCGCACGTACACACACACGCACGCACACTATGCTCATTACACAGGTTTCTTGCCTGTGTTTGTCTTTCTCAAAGGCTATAGAAACATGAGGGTGGTGAACGCAGCCCTGATCAAATAATATAGAGTTAGGACTTAGGACCTGAAAAAGGGAAAAAACCCACAGTGTGAAACAATGTGTGTACAACGAAAGGAATGCAGCAAATGACACCGCTGTTCGCTATATGAAACCACAATTACGAAAAGATGTTAACGCGTCTTCCCGTGTCGCACAGCAAATGCACCAGATGGAAACTGCAATCTGGTACTCCGGATCCCCTTTTTAGTTTTAGCTAGTACTGTGGAGAGGACAACAAGGTCAAAGTCACTCTGTGAATTGTGTAGAAACTGAGAATTCATTTCATTAGTGGACTTTCTGAACTACTGAACCCTGGTGCTAATAATATCAGTTACTTATGGGTTTCTCTGAAGTCAAGAATTACATTTTCCATTTAAAATGTGTCAAACCTTGAGAGATGGATGGTGTCTTTTACATTTTTCTGACATATTCAGGTTGTAAAAGAAGAAAAGAAATCCTTCACACTGTAGTCCTATATTGACAGCACTGCGGACACCTGACCTTCCTTGGCTAAATTTGATATAAGACCACCCCCTGTGGTGTCCCCCTGTTCCAAATAAACGCTGAAAGTGCCCTCTATGGTGTGCTTTTATTGGAACAAACATAATAAAGTGCTATCAAAAGGTGCCTTTCCATTGAAGGAAGTGCAATGAAGTGCCCTCAAGAGTGGCCTTTAAAATATGTGATGCAGTGCCACATAGGCTTCCATACATGGTGCCTATTTTTCATTTGCTGCCCCCGCCCCTCAGACAATCCGAGTCCGCCACTGCTTCCAGAATCTCTCAGCTAGTTCACCTTGAGTCATCTCCAGGATTTCAAATTCATTTTGAGATTTCAGCCATGAAGCAAGTACCTGCAGACTATCATCATCCGAGCCAAACATTACGTATGCAAACTGGAAAAGAGACTCGCCCTCTTCATTCCACGTAACATGTGCCCTGTCTGTGGAATTTGGGATCTCAAGCATTTCTTCCTAGCGAATGACAGCAGTGTACCCCTGGTGTGTTGGAGGCTGCCAACCACTAAGCAGTCCTGGCATCCTGCAGACAGGCCAGACTTGTGGTTGTTGTTTTGCTCGCTCCTCCTCAGTCTTTGGCTGCAGGCTATATGCAGAACACAGACAGCTAGCCTGTTCCCACACCAGGGCTCAACGCTGAAGGTGCTCAACCCCAAACTCCACTCCGGGTTCATAAGCAGGGAAGAGCTGCTGGGCAATGTGAGGAGGAGAAAGTATAAAGGAGGAGTTTAGGAAGACGACAGAGCAAAGTATAGAAAGATAAAACAAGAATAGGAAAGCAGTTAAATACAAAAGGGATCTGTTAACTTAATGCTTAACAGTGTCAGGCTCATCCCTACAGGATGCATTTGTCTTTCCCTCAGCTTCATTCCATGCTTTGGTTTCTGCTGACCACAAAATCAAACAATGTAATTTTACACAAAAGGAGCGTTCTAGACTATGTCTGGGTTTCTTGGTGAGGTACGCACAATTTTGACTCCAGCCAACCATCCTCTCTCACAATCCTTCAATAAGAAACGACAGGGTATTTTAGTTGGGGCCTGTGACGGTACAGTCCTAAACATGGCATAATACGAGAAGATGCCCTTGAACCCGTGTCGAAGAGGCATTTATTTTTTATTTTTATCAAAGCATAATCACAAAAAGGATAACTTTACTTTTCTTAAGAGTGAAGTAACCCTTTATGTCTTTCTCACATCTCGTAATCATTTATCAGAACTCCAGCTGGTAAAGTATGTCTTTCATGCACCTTTCTGATTAGTAAGTTTACTATAACCCCTGTTTGTCCTGATCAGTCAGTGTCGTAATGTGGCCTCCCTTTTTTATGACTACACTGTTCGGTCACTAAGCTCAGACAGTCTGAGGCCTCTCCAGCCCAGGCCTGTTCAAATATGCAGTTTTAATTGAGTGATAATGAAGAGAGCATGTCTGAGATGAGGTTAACAGGAGTGTATTAATTTGAATAGGGCCCTCTGGATTATGTCTGGCTCCCCTGCCTCTCCGAGCTCTGAAAACGGGCCGCTGTGCTGTCCGCACAGGGAACGAACTGCCTTTCTTCAGGGACTACAGGGCAACATAAGGGTCATTACCATGAGACTCAGACCAAGTGTTAATGTGCGTATGTGTCATGGATCCGTCACAGGTTTATCCACCTTGACACAAACTTCGACAGACAGAAGTGGTGACCAATAAGTTAGAGAGCTAATAACCAGAGGGCAAAGATAAAATCTATATCTCTCAATCACAAAGTGTAGATTTCTATCTTTCTTCCTATTTCTCTCCCGTCTGTCCCTTTCTCTTTCTCTCCCTATCCTCCACCATTGTTGTTATCAAATGATACAGTTGCTCAAGCGCAGCGTTTGAATCCTAAGGACCTCTGGGAGCGGATTTGTCTCCACCAAGCCCCTTCTAACGGGGATTAAGAGGATTAAAAACCATAAAATGACCCCAGCTCCAAGTCCCAAGAGCCAGGCCCAGCTTGCTTCAGCCTGGCCAAGCCAGAAATGGAGCGCAGGCCGCAGGCCTTCTTTACCAACGGCCCCTTAAAGCTCCCCGTTAGCATGACAAAGGAGAGAGCAGTCCCCTGATTTGCCAAGGAGGCAGTACAATGGAGTGGCTGCTTTCGCCCCTGCTCATTTTCATGGAGACAAACAGCATTACACTTGGCAGTGACATTGTTCTAAACTCCAACATGGAGCCCCTCTTTCTCTGCAGAGCTCAAGGTGTCATATTAATTATTTAAATCTGATGGGGATTTTCAGCTAGGGATCCCTCCAAGGCCTTACCCACAGCCAGAAGGTCTGGGATCTGCATTCGTTTGGTTAATTAGACCTGAAACCACGCTTTGATCTCAACCAAAATCGGAAAAAAAGGGAAACTTCCAGAATGAATTATTTTAGCCCTAACCTATTTTTTCACTAAAGATCTTTCCTTCCGATTTCATCCCCTTCATAATGTTGTGAACACAAATGTGTGTTTGTCGCCCGTGTGTGTAAGTGGGAATTAGAGTGTACAATGACTGAGTTTAGGGTTAAGGATTTTGCAGTTAACCAGCTTCATAAGGTCAATGATGAAGGTAATTGAAGGCCACTTTAATCCACTCAGGAGGCCTGACAGAACCATTTACTCATGTCGTCTCACAGAGTACGTACAGTTGGACTCAGATGAAAGGAAAAACATAGAGGGGAAGATAGAGAGAACAAGACAGCAGAGGCCAGGGTGGTCTCTCTCACAATCTCATTTAGACATGCAAGACTTGGAGAGAGAAAGATGTAAATGTGATAAAAGCTCGGAGCCAAACATATTGATTGAAATATTTTTTACCGCAATAACGAAATAACAACAAAGCTTTGATCAGCAAGGGGTTCACCACTGCTTTAGATAATGTTGTTTTCAACAGGCTGGTGGAGGTCAAGAAAAGTCCTGCAGGCAGCTTCTTGTAAGCCCGACTAACGATGGAGCCCAGCAGCAGCAGCAGCAGCGTTGGCAGATGTAAAAATATATCACGGGGGTGTATTGTGGCATTTCACTTGCTGGCTGGATTTAAGTTCTATCAAACATGTTTAACAATATGATTGCAGGGATGGGTCACACGGGAGTGGGTGTGAGAGACAGGACAGTCACTAAGACATGCATTAAGCTTCCCGTTGTCACCGACTGAGATATATCTTCAGACAGCCCTCTCCACTGGATTCCATGTCATTCCTCTTTGAACGGCCAAATTGACGAGTTTATGCATAATTGAGGCTTGTATAACGAAAAGGAGAATGAGGCGAGCTTCTTCTGACTGTGAAAGGAGGATGAGTGGGGGGGATGAAGGAAGCTGGAAGGGGGAGGAAGAGAGAGGGAGCTTTTTCTGGGGACCAGAAGAGGAGATGGGGGAGAATAAGGAAGGGGAGTAGGGGGATGTCAGAGAGATATTTGATGCATGGAACCGGTGAGTGAAGACAGCCAGGCTAACCTAACGGGCAGAGCTCTGCTGGATCTGCTCACCCTGCTCAGAGACAAACTGAGCCCCCACACTGTCTCCGCGGAGGGCGGCCCCCGATGAGCTCTTGGGACTGTAAGTGAATTAAGCCCTCTGGTCTACGTGGAAAATTAATTTACTCTCTCACTGGTGCTCACGGCTCAGAGAGACGCTCCAGAGAACTACATAACCCCGGTGAGGGACGGGAAAATAGATTTTGAGTCGTGGGAAGAGGACAGAAAAAGGATTGTGTCTTTGATTTTGATTCGGAAAGACTGCAATTCCTCTGCTATTTCACTGTAACCATTAAATACCACATTATCAGGCAATTACATGACTGACATGCTGGCTAAAGGTTGCTATGGCAGGATTACACACTATTTATTATAAGTTGTTCATTATGATAGCAGCAATGATGAGACCATTCATCCATTATTTGATTTAAAGCACATGTATCTATTCTCCTAATTTTATCTATCGGATACGTGTCATACCTCTCTCTCCCTATTTGTTTTCTGTGAATCACTGAACTGTTGACTGTAAACTGGATACCAAAGTAGTAACTTTCAAGAGATGTAAAATCCTGTCTCGTGGTATTATAAACCTCCATGCAGTGTTTTGGCATGTCATTAGCCTTTAAACGCATTCATTTATTACTGGACTTCCTGGAAAAATATACCACCACCAGTGCGGTGCTGCATACAGTCTGAAATTCTTCTCAATCGCACAATTAATATTATTAAACTTTAAAAGTTGACAAATTGTTTTTTTCCCCTTTTATAATTCCGAATTTCAACATAACTTACATTTCTGAAATGTCTTTGTCCTATATCTTGTTAGGTGATACCAAGGGGCTTTCCATCTAATACAATAACAATGGCCTGCAGAAACAAATCCATAACATTCCCAACCCGGTCACTGTGGGCCTCTTCTCGCCATCACTCCATCCCCTCCTGTACATGGCCAATTTAACTTGCTCCTCTTTGCTCCATTTCTCAGATCTAGATCAATCTCACACGACAAATGTGTCTCACTCTAATCTCCCATTTATTTACAAGGGATACCCCCTAACCCAAGGATGTGCACACAAACACGCGCACATTTCCACACACACACTCACACTCACACAGACGAAGACTTAATGACAATGAGTGAAATAATCACCCGCCTCGCCTGTAGCACTGTAGGCTTGAAGCTGACCCCCTGCCCTGACACACACACACATACTCGTCCTCACGTACACACAAGCAGCGGGCCCCTCTCCTCAGGCCCATACGACCAGCCCTCGATGAATACAAAGGATTGTGGGGATTAGCCAGACATTTGGTCGGGTATTGTTCTGGCTTACTAAATGAGGTTTGGCCGGTGGCAGCCGGCACGGGGGCCGGGTCCTGCGTGAAGCTGAGGCAGAGGTAGCGGCCGCCCCTCGGAGGAAAAGTGATAATTACCTCTTCCTGAGAGAGATGACAGCTTTGGCCTCTGCGTCCCTGAATCTCGGACATTAGCAACTGAATAGAGAGCTTTCATACTGTATATCATTTTAATCTTTCATGTTCAGATCCAGCAGATGGCTTATTACTGGCCTGGGTGAGGAGGCAGCTAGGGAGACAAATGGCCCATGTCTCTTTTAAGGAGGGATGCCGGGAAATGGCATTCATATAGGGCAAGAGCAGCGGATAATTGTATATCTGGCTGTTTGGAGGTGCAGCGCTGCTCACACACTGCCAGCCTATAAATCATAAAACTATTAATCTTAGACAAATCCCACTCGGGAGGCTTGACGGAGGGCAGTGAGTTTGGAGAAATGAGATCCGTCCAAAATATGAAGGATCCTTGTATGACATGCATGTTAAGTGTCCATGCATGCTCGTACAGCTGAATACAATTTAATTTGTTTACATTTGCATTTAACCTTCCTCCACACACAAAACAAACCTGATACGCGGGATATCCCACAATGCACTGATAAAAGGACTATGTATACTGTCATCAACGTATCACTCCCCTCATATATAAATCAACACTTTCTTTTTACTTTCATCACTTTTTATTAAGTCTTTTAATGGAGTAAGATCTGACATCTTACTTATTCATGTTTCTTGAGTTATTCATTATGTGGTAATGAATATTAATTGTGTAGATTTTTGCGGGGGAATGCACTGCAGGACACAACTTTTGATATGATCACCAGAACAGATCAGTGGTATAAATTATTGTATACTGGCCAGAGAAAATGCACAGAATCCTAGAACGAATACATCTTCACCTGCCTGATATGCTATTACTTAGGTAGGTGTCTGTGAGAAAGATGTTAAACACCCGATTACTATTACATTTCAATATACTTTGCATTTAGAGAACATACTGCATCTCTCTTCCTCTCTACACCCCTCTCTTTCCCTTCCTCTCTCTCTTCAGCCTGCTGTCTCCCCATTGACGTGGCCCATCCAAAGAGAAACAATACGGTTTCATCTCCGGCGCTGACAATGATGCATGAGCCCGATGGAAAACACTTTTCAGGTGTTGTCATTATAAAGCCATTTTTTTCCATAGGCCCCATGTGAAAGAAATACAAAGACAGGGCCCAGTGTAATACTCTAATATCTCTGAAGCTTTTCATTGGCATCTGTGGAGCATTGGCTGCTGGATTGTCTCCTTTTCAATTACCTGATCTTTTCAACTCGGTGGGAAATGAAAAATGTGCAGCGCAGTTGGAGCCCTGTAACAAAAAGCCTTCCCGCCACCCTCTCTCTTCCTCTATTTCATTCCCTCCCCATCCAATCACCTCTTCCACACATGTTCGACATGTTTCAGTGAGTGCTAGTGCCTAGAGACTTTGCTACAGTGTGTTCAAAAATTAACCCCAACTACTGACCATAAACAGTTTATAAGCACCGGTACGCCACATTAATTTTGTTGATACTAACCACAGATCACAGTTGCTGCTAATAAATGAGCATCCAACCATTATGATGAATGAATTCAGTCATTCACTTGGACGTTTTTCTGGCTAGAACATTGACTGGTGCACCTCCAATTTCTGACTCTTCTGTCCAGCCGCATTGCTAAAGACACTGCACAGTTCTATATTTATTAAGACAAGATGTTCTCATGTTGTTTCAGTGACACAGAGCTGAGGAGGAGGAGAAGCTGGTTATTAATAAAACCATTTGCCAAATGAGTCATGAGAGAGAGAGACGGTTTGAAGAAGGCCAAAGCAACATCTGCTTTGAGCTCATCCTGATATCCTGATTACTGATCAGTTACATCATGTGATGTCATGACTTAACACTGATACAAATCCTGGTTCAGTGCCACCACTTTATCAAAATGATAAGATGAAAAATGCTTCAAGTGATTTACTTGTATTAGCCTGTATTCACCGCATTCATCAACAATAACAAATCAACCTCCACCCACAGCCCCACCTTCTGCTTTTACAAGTCAACAGGAAGTGAAGGAGGTATAAAAGCTACACCATGTAGGTTATACCAGACATATGAAGAACAGCGTTTTACCAACATCTGAGCTCCCTAAATGCTTGATGAACATTTGTTACTAGATGAAAAACAACATATAGGTACATGGACGTTTTGTAAGACATGCTCCCTCTTTTTTTCTCTTTTTGAAAGATGTACAGCACAAACATGTTGTTGTGAAACATGTGCAACACCATACAGAAAAAGAGCATGGTTTACACCTCTGCAAGCTACCACCAAAGCAGCTGCATGCTGATTAGGGGCAAATAAAGCAAGCTGCGTCTTTTGATTTTTAAAGGAAAAACAAAACTGCTAGAATGAAAGGCTCACTCCCTTGCCTTGTCAGTGCTCCCATCAGAAGCAGAAAAAGATTTGAGATTTCAAAGTCACATGCAACCACAACTGCATTGTCTTTGAACTGCGGGTGGGGTTCAAAACCTTGCAACTACTACGATCGTGGCAAAGTGAATTCACTACACAGGGTGTACACAGGCAGATGTGAGGGGAGAGCAGCTTGGCCTACTCTCCGTGGAACTGCCAGAGTGGGATAAAAAAAAATACATCTTGCTCGCAATAAATAGCAACATCTGATAAATATGGTACAATCATTATTTTGTTTGTGAATTTCTAATGACTATCCCAATAGCCTTGTTGTATCTAGCCAACCAACACAATGAGTTCTTTAAACAAAACAGGCCTGAAATAAACACATCAGTCAATTTTGCATATTGATAACATTTTCTGTTTTTGTACTCTGTCTGCTGCTGCTCCTGCCTCCACATGCCATTGTTCATGTTAATTCAATACCAAACAAGTCATTTTATTTTTACTATGGACTCTCCCTTGTGACTAATTACTTCTCGACTCTAAGTGATGTTTCACCCTTAGACAATAAAGGGGGACATGCTGCTTTCACACAATGAACCAATACATTTAGTCGGTATTAAAAAAAACTATTAGAGTGAATTGGCCAACAAATCAGCCAGCACGTGAGCCAGTTATTCAGATCACAGTGTGTGCAGGTTACCTCCTACTGAGCAGCTTTAAGGAAATCTGAGGGACAAGAAAGCATGGAGCCGAATGGCTGGTTGGCCTGCTCGCTGGACGAGCTACAGGCTGAGTTTGCAGTCAGCTGTGAGTGAGTCATTAGAGAGATGCAGGGCAGGAGCTGTAGGGAGTCTCTGGTCTGCGGTGGGATCCAGGAACGACTCTGAAACAGAGCAGGACCATGGAAGTTAAGCAGATGGAAACAGAACAAGATGAAGAGGACGAAAGAGGGAGAGAGCTAGGCGCAGCACGCCTCATTAGCACTATCCCAGAGGTGAGGGGAAGGGGCAGTGCGGACTTCCCACTGGCCTCTCTGTGACTGGTGATGTCATCAAACTGTTCCCATTTGCGACTGGGACTGCGTATGGATTGAAGGGGAACAGCTGGAGCGGGGTTTGAGCCAGTGACCCTCTAATCATGAAACTGCAGGCCCAGCACCTAAAGGTCACAGCGAACTGCTCGATCAAACTCAAACGGAAAAGAACACAGATAGTTTGCTAGCGTAAAGCATGTGTGCGGGTCCAATCATACTTTTAAAGTGTACAGGGCTGTGCAACACACTGCCACACACACACACACACACACACACACACACACACACACACACACACACACACACACACACACACACACACACACACACACACACACACACACACACACACACACACACACACACACACACACACACACACACACACACACTGCTCTTATCTGCCATCACCATCACACGTCCAACAGATCAGAATCAAGGGAGCTACTATGTGTGGACAAAATCAAAGGCTGGAATTGGAGGATTGGACATATGACCCCCTGTCACTGTGGAAACTATGTCAGTGATTTCCTTAATTGGGCCACAGCCGATATGGCTTTAAAAGCTACACAAAGTATGGACAATACCTAAAAGATGAAAAACATATATATCTGAAAAGGCCTGCAAGAGTGTGTTAGTGTGAGCAAGTGAGTGTCATACAGTACAAGTCTACGCAGGGGTTTGAGAGTGATCATGAAACACAAAGGGGGCCATGTGTTACCAAAATTCGAGCAGGTGTTCTAACAATTGTCCTCAGATCAGCTGACAACTGTTGCACTCAAAGCACCGCAGCCTGTGAAACAAATTCAGTGTGTCCTTAAAGGTATTCCAGCCGTCATGGCTGCTTCTCTCTCACGGCCTCTACAGCTGACATTCGCCAGTGATAGAAGACGGCGTAACATTATAACAGCCTGCTAAAAAAAAACACAAGGCCCGGCGAACCCTTTCCCACAGGTGTAGAGCGATCAGGGCCGGAGCGTTAGAGCGGCTACATGTTTGAAGGCTGCTGCTCTCTGGTGAGCGCCAACTCCTCCATTATTCACATCGCTCGCCTCTAACCGTGGCCCCGCTTCTTGCACTGACAGCGCTAATCGCAGTCGACGTAATTGCATCTGATTGAGCCGTGCCAAATGTCCCGTTTGATACTGGCCCACTCTGAAACCTCTCAATCAGATCCCTGGAGGTCAAGGGGTCGGCCGACGCAGACAGACACGCACAAACCGTCCCCAGAGCACGGGCAGGTGATGGAGAGATGATGCCAGATGAGAAAATGGTTGTGGACATTCAGTCAGAAGGAGGGGAGACGAGAGGGAGAGTTTCAGAGAGGGATGGCGAGAGGACAGGGTCAACAAGGTCGAAGAGGGTGAAAGTGATTGATTGGATACATCACCACGAAGCTATTTTAAGTTTTAATCAACCCTCCAAATCCCGCACACATGCACAAGCAAGCAGATATATGCACACACTCAAGTAAGGCATGTATGGCACTGCAGAGGACCAAGAATTCCTTTTAGCTATGAATAGATCAAAGAGTGTTGGTGCAAACAATTCAACACTGCAAGGAAACAAACTAATCCAATTGATTGCCATTTGGATTATTTGATCTTCTATTGGCCCCTCAGCAAAAACTGTAAACTGTAAATAAAATATCAACATCACAAGTCAGGAGACTTTCAGCAAGTACAGAGCACCACTAGCAATCATTTAGACTCGTGTTTCTAGCCATCTGGCAAAGGTAAGTGACGTACTACCACTACTAGCAAGTAGTTTGGTGCTGCGCAGGTAGTGTAGAGTCGGTTTATCAGATAATTTCTAACTCTTGCTAGAAACAACACTGGAGGGAGTTGTGATGTAGCAAACCGAAAACAGAAGTACCTGAAACCAAAACGAACAGCTAAAAGATGCTACATCGGGTTTCTGTGGGTTAGTCTCTACAAATGGCGATTTACACATCACACATGGCCATTTGATTCATTGTTAATGTGGGAATATAGCTATACGGAAATCAACTTCAGCAATGAGACCAAATTCATTTCCCTTAACACACAGAAGTGCAAAAGATACCTTGTTGGAACTGGCTAAATTATTGGCTTGTGTTATAGAAGTTTTCTTTAAGAACCAATCATACAAACATCTTCACTCTCAACAGTGGGCTCTCCTTAATACACCTGCCATGGCACAGTTGCCTCACACATCCATATCTTGCTACTTGTGGTCAGAAACACAGGTGAAGAAGACTTAGTGGAAGTATTCATTTCCAAATATATCTCTTGCATTGACATAAGCACTACTGTTTTAAAGTAGAGCATGGAGCCCAGTTATAACTATAGCCACTATAGTGTACGCTTCCTGATCATGGGCTACAGAGCCACACTGCCTGTGTGAGCAGCACGTCTGCATAAGTATATTATTTTTATACATGAAAGCTGAAAAACATAAACTGTCTTAGAAGATACTAAGCAGATAACCCAAAACAAGATTATTAGTGACCCTTTTGCGGTGCTTCTTATATTATTACTAAAGCTAATCCCAGTGGCTCTAGGAGAAGGAATATCAAAGTATATTCAAAGTTACAGGAGGTCATCACGTTAGCCTCGAGTCAAATGGCTTTTTGCATGACTTGATGAGGCCAACTGTCCCGTTTGATAAAGGAATTTAAGCTTTTAAGCTTTGACTGTCATCCAATTAATATTCAGATAATGTGTTTGTTTTATGGTTATGAGATGTAAATATAATCAGGAGCATCTGTGTTGTTTATAAATCAATGCAGTTAATGTACTGAAGGCAGGCTTTTGTTGTAGTCTTCCACACACCAACATACTGTACACACACACACACACACACACACACACACACACACACACACACACACACACACACACACACTTCACCCAGTATTGCATTGCTTCAGGAGGCAGGTTGGACACATCTTACTGTATATCTTTATCAAAACGGAGCTGTATTATCATAATTGTCAGCTTTTACTGTATCTTGTCTCCTTAACATCATTTTGGTTGTATTTTTAGATCTGCAGCCTGCTTGAGATTCAGCACCGCTAATTAAATAGACAGAGGCTCTCACCATGCCAAATAAACTGATGTCTTTTCCCAAGAACTTTACGAAAGACTGTCAGACGGACCTATTCACACACTCACACACACACACACACACACACACACACACACACACACACACACACACACACACACACACACACACACACACACACACACACACACACACACACACACACACACACACACACACACACACACACACACACACACACACACACACACACACACAAACACAAACACTTCAAACAAACCGTCCTGCCAGGACTATATGCAAGATCCGTCCTGATTACTGCAATTGTCACACGCTGACCAGCCGAGTTGTGAGGACGCTTAAAGGGATGATTACTGCAACGATTTAAAAAAAGTTTACCTGTCTGATAAAGACACAGGGAGAAAGTGAGAGGAATGGAATGTGTTTGTAATTGAGTGTGCCCCGTGTGTGTGTGGGAGAGAGAGTCACTGAGATAATGACCTACGTGATTGATAATCGATGGCCTCCCTCTCCTCTTGTCTCGTGTTTCTGTTCTAGGGTTGTGTTTTAATGTCGCTCCTCTGCTCGCTGACCTCATTAAAGGATCTGGTTACCCTCAAACAGCTTTTTAATTTAGCTTAATGATTTTTTGCATAATAGATCAGATACTTGGTAAGCCCCAGGGAGCGGCCCTCCCCTTCAAGGTGCCTTTATAGTGAGAGGAGCAGAGGTTTGGGAGGTTGTTGTTGTGCTATATGTGCTTTTGCTTAAATCTGTGTTTCTTTCTTTAGCTGTTTGGTTTCTTATTAAATATCTTTGTTGGTAATTGATTGTGTCTGTGAAAACTCAGGGCCCTCCTTACTCTTAGTTCCCTTCCAACACATTAAACTATTCTATTATAAAAATGACACTTATAGACAAGTAATGACAAAAAGCTGCGTCCCAATCTGCGTCCCACTTTTAAGTGGAATTGTTTAGGTTTTTAACACATTATCATCTTTTTATTACATTTATTAAGATTTGTCCAACACAACCTACAATACACAAACTGAAACACACATGGAGTTAGGTATTATCTACAATTGAAAGTGCAACCCCAAATTGAAACTTTTAAAGTGTGTTTGAGAGCTATATTGTATGCAATTTATAATATGTACAATTAAATGTGAGAAAGAAGTTATAGCAAGCCGAATCATGTCCAAAACACCAAGATTTTGTTAAAAGAACAGATAGGTTATTGGGGTGAGGATTTTGACTAGATTGTGCTTCCCTGCGACTGATCTCTAACGCTTACCACTGTCCTTTAAAGTCAATTATTATATAGTATTTTTGTGACAATTACAACTCACAAAATGTTGGATCAGCAGAAGGTAATCGGGAAAAAAGAAAGACATATGTAAACTGTACTTTTCTAGGGATTAGTCTGGTGATCATTAACATATTGTCAACAAATACCATGAAATGAATATAACCAACAGGAAATTAGCCTCCTTAAAACAGTTCCCTGTGTAGCTAAAGCTTAATATAGCTTATTCATCTGTCCTATAGAGCTGGATCGTGCCAACATTTTTTGAAAATAAATAAAAGCAAAAAATAATCCACAGTAAATGCACTGTTTAGAAAAATGACTTGGACAAAAAAATTGAATATCGTGCATTAACCTTCAAATACTTCCTCCACTTCATAATTATTAACACTGATGGAGATGCATTTTGCTAAAAGCCTCTCCTGAGCCATAATATTGCAATAGTTAAGGAGTATTTAGGGTGAGCAGGAGGGTTATTAACAATAGTTAGAGTGAGCATTGTCTGTTTCCATAACTGCTGCTGTAACTCAAAAGCACAAACCTCTGTCATAAACAACCATATCATCAGAGATCAAAGTATGCACAGCACTCAATCTAAGGTTCATATGCATCCCTCAGTGAAATGTCTTGGGAACTTAGAGTATGCAGAGCTCATAGCTTCCTTGTATACACAGTGAATGAACTGTCACACACAAAACCCAAGTGATGAATGAAACTCAAAATCAATTTTCTACAAATGTCATGGGAGGGATCCATCCTCTCCATATTGAACAGAGTGAACTGTAATCTGTGCAGTTTCCTGCAGTACTGAGACACCAACACAAACATAATCCCTTCCCACACACACAACATCCACAGCCTCACACACAAACAACACGAGCAGTGAGCGTGAGGGGAAGAGACAAGCTCTGTCCCTGATCAGCAGTCACCCAGGCCTCTTCGTCTCGACATGATCACTGCCTGTCATTAGTCAGTTACTCTGTAAATTATTTAACCGTGCACATGTTTGGAACCGTCTAAACACACCAGACACAACGCCACGCAAAGCGCTTTCATGCGCCGAGCGACGCGCTGACACACTCTAAGAAAATCGGACTCTTGGAATGAATGAATAAGTAAGGCGGGAAATAAATAAATAAGCGAAACAAACAAAAAACAAGCTCGAATGGGGTTGGGAGCGGGGAGAGGGGGGAAGGGGGTGACGGCGTAATTTAGCGCTCAACTTCAATACCAGTCAAATTAAAAGGGAATCTTAATGCATGTGTCTCTCCCAGCATTGATGTGTTCTCTCTCTGTAATATGGCGCTGCGATGGTAGACGCAATATGCCTGACAATCTATTCCCACACTGGCCTCGCTGCCACTCAAACTAAGCACAGTGCTACTGCAGCGATTAGACAGGCTCTTTTGGGGAACTGATGGCTTTTAAAATGGAAAGAAAACTATCAGAGCTCTTTTGTGTATGTTTTTGTGGGTGTGTTATGCACGCCCAATTATATATGAAGCCCTGTAAGAGTGTGCATTTGCGCGTTAGCATGCTTAACCGCTGGGCTATGCATGTATGCGTGTTCAGTATGAGTGTCAGAACTCAAGGGCCTTGTAATCAGCACTGAGCGAGTGGTTGACAAGGCCGTTCCCCACCGCTGAGCATTCTGGGGCCTCAGTAGCCGGAACTTAAGACAACATCGCGCACAAAGTGGGTAAACAGTGTTTGACATGTTTTCAATATGGTTACATTAGAACAAGCTGCGTTTGATTGAAAAGCTAATATTCAAGCCATGCAAATCATCAATCATGGGAAAAGGCCCATTAATTATTCAATAAAACAGTCTAATTCAAGAATCAATGTAGGGAAGCGGAGAGAGGGATGAGGGGGCTCCCAACAGAGAGAGAGAGGGAGAGAGGGTGGGTAATATAAAGGAATAGGGAATTACCCCTCTCTCTCTGAGCTGTGGCCCCTCTCGTCCCGAGCTGTCAAAAACAACTGCCGCTCCCGCGTTTCATCTCACCAAGTTTAAAGACGACTTTGGAAACACTTCATTTTCCTCGCGAAACTCGTTAGGTCTTTGTTCCTCATTAGTTCATCTTCTTTTTTCCGTCTCTGTCTCTGTTACTCCTCCTCTGTTGTCCCCCCCCCCCTTCCTATATCACTCCTTTCTTTTTTCTTCGAAGTCATCGTTATGGCTCTTAAGACCGCCTGGCTCGGACGTTTTGAAGTTTGGTATTGTGCCTTCTGATCTCCGGCAATTACAACTGGGCCAAATCTCTTCCTTGGGAATTCATTATTTACGTTCAATTAAACAAATTCATCAGCGGGCTCCTCAGTAGAATTCGGGGTCTGTAAGTGTTCGGCTGTAACGAAGCCGGGCACAGACCAGCTCAATCAGCTCTAATACAAAGACTTGTAGTGTTTCCTCCAGCCAAGCCCCCGGGCCCCCAGCACCTCAAAGGTGTTTTCACAGGGTTCATTAGTCACTGGGGACTTCTAAAATCCAACAGTACACCCTCTTCAAAGCTCATTAGAATCTATTATTAATGAATTAATATCCAATATCTTTGATAGACCTAGGCTATCGTTAAAAGTTCTGGACTGAGCGTTAACTTCATTCTAACCCTCATTTGGGTGGCAGCGTCTGAACTTCCACTAGTGACTTTCTGCAGATAATGTCAGGCCTTATAAGCACTTTCTGTTGCCGCTGTGAACTCTCTATCCTCTCATGCTTACAAAACTCATGAACAGTCTATGAGGCTGTTTAAAGCCCATAAACCACAGAGCCACAGTTGGCCTATCTGATAACAACTGTGTGGTTCAGGAACAGGGAACAAGTCAATAGAAAGTGGTTGTGGAGGAATCGGGCAAATACTGGTAGGAACTTAGAGCGTTGTTACCACAGTCTTTTTACGATTACGATTTACGATTAGGATTTCATTTATTCCAAATTAAATCGTAATTGAGGAACTATTCTCAGCGGCTTTTAAAGCTTCGCATGGGCGTGATGACAGTGAATACATCACAGTACAATTAAAGTCCACAAAAGTCCTGAGGGTAGAATTTTGGATACAGCTTAGAACTGTAATGCTAGTTACTTAACCAGCAGGGTCACCAACAAGAGGACAGTCAGAGAAAACAAGTGTTCACTGCGCGCACACACACACACGCACACGCACACGCACACACACACACACGAAGGACAACACCAAGGGCCCTCTCCGTGCATGTTAAACAATACTCTGACTGTCAACAATCAGGCATAAATTAGCAGCCGTGGCCTCTACTGTATTTATTCTGGTAATTACCTCCCAGGGGGCAGGCACACACACACACACACACACACACACACACACACACACACACACACACACACACACACACACTAGCAGACACCACAGCATGGCATGACACAGTCGCAGTGCACCAGCCCGTCGCCTCAGAGAGTGTGAGGGAGGGGTTGAAGACATCCCATCAGAACTGTGTGTGTGTGTGTGTGTGTGTGTGTGTGTGTGTGTGTGTGTGTGTGTGTGTGTGTGTGTGTGTGTGTGTGTGTGTGTGTGTGTGTGTGTGTGTGTGTGTGTGTGTGTGTGTGTGTGTGTGTGTGTGTGTGTGCATGCAAACAGAAGACTTATTTATCCCTTTGATTGTGCGCAAGAGGTTTAAACCATATAAATCGGTGCGCTGATAAAAGCTAATCATTCTCTTCCATTAGGGGACAGCAACCTCTGAGACAGATAGTGGATGATTGATAGACAGTTCTGAAAACATTACAGATTGGGATATCATAGTTCAATAAAAAACTGACAAAGAAGAGTGAAACAGCAAGACAGACAGATAGGGAGAGAGAGAGACAGGAACGAGGAGGATAAGAGACACGAGAGCAAAAAAAAGGGAGACAGAGAAAGACAGGGACACAGGCAATGACAGCCACATGAAATCTCATCTCCATTTTTGACAATGGGGGAACCATCTGAAGAGCAGAGAACAGAGGGAGGAATTTAACTGCTTTCATCTTGTCATAATTATCTCCAAGAAGCCACATGAAAGGGAAAATCTGTGTTTTTTGTTTATAAATTAGAGAACAAGGACATTTTCTGTGTCAACTTTGATGGCATTTTTCCTCTGTGCATGGTTGAACAGTCCTGGGCTAATGATCCCTTCTCTTCTTAAAGCGAAGAAAAAAAGCGCTGATGAAAATTGCAATAAAAACGACACTAAACACAATTTAGCAAATGAACGGAGAGCTGAAGTGTCATAATTCAGAGAGCATCGTACAATTGTTGTGCACTCATACGTCTGTGAAAGTATTTCCCAATTTCCTTGCATCACTGCCCATCTGACGTCCACTGGAATTCATATTAAACAAACATAACACAGACAGTGCAGCGCGGCTGGCCTGACTGTTAGTGGGTGAAGCAAGTTTTTTCTCTGAGGCTCAAACATCATTAAAAAGAGCCAAGGTCATTTCTATGATCCATTCAGCTGGGCTTTCATGGGCAGATCAACAAATGGAGGGTGAAACCAACGGCAACAGCAATCAATAGTTCCCTTCAAGACACACAGGAGCACTCTGGGTATCCATCAATCTCCACCCTCAGACAGGAAGTTAACCACAAACTGAAAATAATAACTGCATTGGTTAGTTGGCGCCTTGTTGCAACAACAACTCTTCCCGTCGACACCCTGCATGTTAAATTTGTCCTTAATGTGTACTTATTTCAGAGGCATTGTTTACACACACAACTGACAATACATGTAAAGGTCAGTTACATTTTTGATGGGAAAATGCAGTTCTTAACAACATGTTGATTAATCCTCATTGTACTGGTGTGATGGCAGTACTACAACTATCTAAATGACCATACACTGTATGCGTTTAGTGGGAACATTTATTTTTATTTGGGTGAACTGGCCCTTTAAAGGACATCCACTCACACACAGTTTCACTGAGAGCCCGGGACCCCCCTGTATATTGTAACATAATGCAATGGAACTTTTCTGTTGTAAATAATAATCGTATTGTATCTTACTCCTACCATTAACAGATTCTGTTTCTGCGTAATTTTGTGGTCTTAGTCCTCTATTTTAAAAAAGGTGCCATGTTGAGTTTTCTTGTAAACAAGCAAGATTCTGTTTAGAGTTAGTGTTACTCCAATAACTGTATGAGTGTCTGTATCTTTGAGGCCTGAAAAACATGTTGGATGTGATTTCTGAGCTCATAAATCCTTCACTGTTTACTTACATGCTTCCTTGCTGGCAGTCTTCTTTTTTCCTTTCTTTGCCAGTGTATTATGACATTATTGGACGCATGACTGCCACCTGTAGATTAAAACAGGAACCCACATAAAGAATAAAAATAAACATTGCTTTATAGTGTCCACTCATGTTTTAAAAACTCCATCAGTTTAGCACAGTGAAACCTTAACACTCCGGTTGTTGTAAAGAAGTTTCTACATGTGTTGGGGTTAAGAGGGAGATTCACAATGACATGTATTCATTTTATATGTGTAATTTGTCAGGAGTATTGACTTATATTCTTGGTATAATTTCACAACTCAGCGTTTGGCTTCATATATCGATTATTTTGTTTCACACACATGGGTTGTGGAGAATCCTAAAATAGCCTGGCAGAAGCAGACGAGCGGAAGGTTTACAGTAATTATGTGCACATGCAGAGGATGCAGTCACGCTGTTTAAACTATGGTTTGCTTTCTGCATAAGAATAGTTTAAATCACAAATGTATCACTCAACTTCAAGAACTGCAATATTGATGCATTCAATGTAATCCCTTTGTTTTTATATTATTAGCAGGATTTACTGAAAAACCTCTGGTCCAATTTTAATTACATTTTGAGAAAGGGTGCAGCATGGGCCAAGGAAAAAACATGACATTGTTATTTATTCCTGTTTCCTACCTAGCGGAGTATAATAATAAATTAGTGTTCAGATGATACCAGATGATACATTTTTTCCAATGAAATAGATTATTTAACCATCTGCTGTTTCCCACAGTTTAGTAGTGAGTGTACATTGAGTAAGTAGACACACAGGCTAACAGCAAAGCCGCCAAAGTCAACTGGACCTAGTCTAAAACCAGTCCAGCCCTATTTCCCAGTGCGCCTCCTTCACTCTGCCAAATGCTGAGCTGTAGCTAAAAGGTGCACCAAAGAAAGACTTCATAAAAATGTACATCATCTATCACCTAACTCACACACAAACACTTCTTGTTTATTGACTGGTTTCCAATGCTAACGCTGTGGACTGGATGTGTTTTTCCTCATACAGCTGAAGCACTGTGAGAGTAGTAATCAGCGGCTGCAAGCACCGCCTAATGTGGCCAAAAAGGATGTGATCTGTTCCAAAACATGCACAAGGCAGACCGAATCTAATTAATGTTCATTAAGAATTAAAATGTGGTCTGGCCAGGTTAATTTCTGCTACTGAGATGTTAAAGCCTGATGACTCACATAGAACCACGCAGGCCTCTATTTTAAGCAGTTGTGGTGTTCTGCTGCTGCTCTGCCCATGTTTAAAGGACAAGGACAGCCCACACTGAGCCATATGTCCTTCCACTCTGCACATTAGGCAGCAAAGACTGTGGTCATCCATCACTGCCTTGTTAGACAGAAGAGAAGGAGAGAGGGGTTGGGCAACATATTGCAGCAACATATTGTGGGAATACCAACACGTAGACTGAGGCCAAATGTATATTTCCTGCAGATCTATGTCTCAGACTCATATAACAACCACACCCGTCTATTGTGGGAGTGGGAAATATCTGCACCCTGTCCCTCTGTCCTCTCCATCCTGGCTAGCCGTCTCCGGCCATCTGTGGCCTCTCTCACCTTTGACCTTTAGCAGAGGTCAACAGAGGTCAGGCGTCTCAGGTTTGGCTATTGTTTCAGATAAGCAGAAAGTCTGTCTCATTATTAAAAAACTCACATACACAGCTGTTTTCTCAACTCCACAACATGTCATGAAAAACTTTTACGAGATAGTTGGGCCCAGCTCCACAAATATAGAAAAACTGCTAAAATTCAGTTCTATCCTGACCAAAGTAAATATATAGAGAACAAGAAAGGATTGCATAGTGCAAGGGGAACTATCCAGAGACATCATGCAATATGTTAATCACTCTACAAGGGAGGGCGCGGGGCCACGAAATCTGTGGGTGTTATACAACCACACAGAAACCAAAACAACTCAGCAAAACACCGCGGGAAAGTTGTCTATGGAAATTAGACAAACAAGCCGCCATAAACCAGCGAGGGAAAAAGCTCAAGGTTTTCCTCTTCACTTTGCTGCTTTACACGTTTTGTTTCTCCATCACCTTTTTGCCGCTTTTCTCTTTTAGCCTTAATTGTAGTTTACAGGTGAAGGGTAATCACTTGTGAAACAGGGCGTGTTATTATCTTGCCTAGAGTGTGAATCCTAAGCAGGCCAATCGCCAGCTCTATCGCTCCATCGCTCCGCTGGCTGAATCCTAATGGCTGGATGGAGAGAAGGAGCACAGGGAGCGGGGAGAGAGAGAGAGGCTGACAGCGGGGCTTGACATGGGCATTAAATCATGCCCCGAGGAATCCTCCATCCACAGGCTCCTGACAGCCGCGCTGTCATCACGGCCAGGCCACTTCCTATGCCTCTTGACAACACTGGAGCAGAATTAGTCAGAGCATCAGATGTAAATTGGCGCTGTTCAAGGATGATAATGAGCACCAAGATACATGTCGGTGTCACTGACGGGACGCCATCATGATCGGCTGTCCCTCACACCGCGCTCTATTAGGTCTAATGGTATTCAGGCCAGGTATGGGCGGAAGGCAGCCGGGGGGGGAGCAGGGATGGACAGGGAGAAAGTTTTCTGTTGTGATCAGTTTGTTATATCTGTGCGTGATAGGACCCTGTGTCCAGAGAGGAGGACATTTTCTCAGGGTCTGTGTTTGTGTGCTGTCTCTTTACACACACAAACAACTCTACTCTATTATCTATTAAACTTACTCAAAGATGACATTCCTTTACTCTACATTTTACCTAATTTCATGGTGCCATATTCTATAAATCACCTGTCCAAGAATGGCACCCGTCTTATCCCAGTCTGAATTCAAGCAAGAAATCCACACACACACACACACCAAGTTACTTCCAAAAATGTTCCAGCCCATTCAGTAAAACTCTTGGCTCACTGGTTTTCTCTCTCTCTCTCTCTCTCTCAGTGCGGTATGTATGCATGCAGTGTGTACAGCTTGCTAACATAATGCAGTAATAGTTGCCAACGTGCCATTTTCCCTGCCCATGCTGAGGATGAGCCAGCCAGAGCCTGCCCCAGATGCATACATTTCCCATAATGAGGCAGGTGGCCTCGACAGACGGCTCGGTCGTGTGGGTGACATCAACTACACTGCAGCTCTGGGCATCTGACTGACAGACAGTGCCAGTCCCTTCCCTCCTCTGCTCTCTCTTTACTACCTCACCATCTCTCAACACACCTCTTTCTTGCTCTCCCACATTTTTTCCTTCTCCTTGTTCAGTTTCTTTTTTGTGTGTGTTCCTTGTGTGTGTGTTTCGGCTGCTTTGTTTCACTATTGGCTTTGGGTAAATTCCTCCGCTCCACGGCAATTTCACATGAAGATAGCTGAAGGTCATTAATTGAACTGCCGCTGCTGTAACAGGGTAAAACTCACTGTAATTAAGAGTGAATAAATAATTGATTATGTATATTTTCTTGTAATTGGCTCCTCGTTATCCTTCCGCATACTGAATGCTAATTGATGCTGGGAGTTAATTATCATTTCACTACACAGTTAGTCGTATATCCAGAGAGATGTTGAAGATGAAGTGTCAAGGTCCTATCAGGGCAATAACTCTGAGAACCAAGGTCAAGCCCAAAAATTAACAGGAAAAAGGAGGAGCGGTCAGAATGTGGAGTGGTACAAAGTGCCCCGCCAGCCACCTAATTGAGAGTATTTAGCAAACTAGCTTAGGAAGTGGTAAATGGCAAGGATTAAGCCAGAGGCCCTATAAGCAGGAGGATCTATTAACAAGTATTCCCCAAGGCCTAACTAAAGACTCAAGATTAACACTCCAATCTGAATGTAAGTCTCGAAACAGAGGCCGCTAGATGATTAAAAAAATGAAATACATCTTCATCCTTAGATAAAATGACTTGCAGGAAGTTAAAAAATCAGTTTGAAGCGGTTTCCAAGTAATGGTGGCTTTCAGTTGATCAAAAAAGATTGAAACTATCCTCTTATTTTAGATTTCCATCTCAAATTGAAATGTGTTCATCTGTTTTTTTTTCAATTTTTAATTTGAGGAAAAAACCCTCAGACGTCTGGGTAGGCTTTGCATGGCAGCTTTTGATATTCAAGTGCTGCAGTATTAGCTATCCCTCTTTCCTTGGCTCGAGTCAGAGAGAAATTAGGGAAACATTTTTGAAATCATGCAATTGCAAAAGCTAACATAATTTTCAATTCAACAGCGCGTTGAATTGAAGTGATATTTTTACTTTGCAGTTATAGCACTAATGAAAATACCAGCACTGACCGTAGGTGTGTTTCCCTCTACCTTTTTCTGATGAACATTTTCAATTTGTCATATCACATCCCTTGTGAAAACCTGGTAGAAAAATAAAAACAACCTTTAGATATTGCAAAAAGGTTGTACACTCGGCAGAGGTTAAAATGAAACATGCAACAAAGGGAAATTCAAAACTGATTTGGGAAATAAATAATGAGGTAGATGACACACGTGTTACTTCAATGTCTATTGACACTGTTCTGTTGGTAGTATTTAGCCAACTAGCATAGAAAGTGCTAAATGGCAACGATTAGGAACTGAACAGCTAGACTGAAACAAGAAATCAATCAAAAAAAGTTGCAATTTGTTTTTGCTAGCTAGTGTCAGATGAAAACAAAAATGAATGCCGTCTTTTGATAATTACAATTTTGACAAAATAAATACACAAGTCAAACACTAAGGTTTAGTTCAAATGAATTTCTTTTCATATTATCTAATTTTGTCTTTAAATATTGCTAAGCGGTTCTGTGTGAGTGTAAGTCCTAGTTAGACAGACAGAGTGTGTAAGAAGAGAGCAGGAGTCCCAGTCCTCTGGTAAGTTGCTTGCTCAGTCAGAACAGAGACAGCCGTCGCCTTGTGTGTCAGGCTTCCTAATGGAGTCTTAACATGTCCAGCAGTGAACAAAGACCCAAGACTCCTCTTCACACTGCCTGCCTCACAGGATCCCTTCTGTCTGTCTGTCTCACTGACTGAGGTGTCCTCTGACTTGCCTGAATTAATTTCATACAACAGGGCCATTCCTAGGGCAGCTGTGTCAGCATTTCATGAACATGGTGAGGACTGCGGATTTCAGCACGTCTGGTCTATAGGCTCGCATGTACTCTTGACAGTCCTGTCAGGAAACTAGAAGGCAGAGATGCTCTCCAGCTCCTCTAACAAAAGCCTGTATGATCAGCTGCCTCTCTGGAGTAGCTTTCAGAGCATAGAGAGGCGAGGAAATGCTCGCTTTGCAATGTCAAACATCGCTGGAATATTACAGAGACACACATATAGATAGATATAGAGTAGATTCATGAAGCAGCCAGAAAAAATATCTATTCATAGACCACTGAAATGCACATTTAAATGAAACACTTTGCACTAAATTAGGCCATTTTTCCTTATTGTGTGTACAGTAAACAGCTGTCTCAGTTCCTGGAAAGACTAGTTTGCAGCTCCAGACAGCTGCACTGTACTGTACTGTACTGTACTGTAACAAGCAACATATTTTTCCTTTTTTTGTTTTTGGATGCGTTGTTTTTGTCTTTGAACGCTCCTTCCCTAGTGTCCTCCCGCTGCTTTCTGCATGTTTAATGTATCAGTCATTCAGGTGGGGAGTGACTGGTATGGCATTGTCTTTTAGAAGCGAAGAACTCTCTGTTTTCCAACTGCTACGCCAGGTTTAACTGAAATTGACATGTCTTTCAATACATGCAGGAAATATGTTATTGGAAGAGACATCTTTTATTCTCCAGAACTTTACATCACACACGATCTTGGCCAAGCGCTCTGATCTGGATCCCTCTGTGTATAAAGGGGAGGGGAGGGCTGTGTATGTATGAGTTCAAGTGTGAGGATTAAATAAAGAAGTCCAAAGGCAAATCGATTAACACAGAAGTGTAGAAGTTTTCAGGGGAAGCTAGACCAGAAAAAGTTATATGTAACGACCACAATAGAAACACCATATTAAATGTAGGGCTGTAGACACTGCTGTGTGCATCAAACATACTGAGTTCAAGGTTCAGACTGCAGGAGGCATTGAGCGTTGCATATTTCAATATAAGCTTACACATTTGAGAATGATTTGCTGTAGCAAAGTATGCGAGCAAGAAATGTTAAGCATGAACAGAATAAAGGGAAGAGTGAATTCAGGACAAAGGCCATACAAGTTCAAAAGGCATCAAGAGAAAGCATAATGGAATAATGAGCAATGCCAGAGAAGGTCATTTTCACCTTTGACAAATTCAACAACCCTTTTCTGAGTGAATGTTATCAAAGCAGACAAACTTTTTTCGTGTCATGAAACCACACACACACACACACACACACACACACACACACACACACACACACACACACACACACACACACACACACACACACACACACACACACACACACACACACACACACACACACACACACACACACACACACACACACACACACACACACACACACACACACACACACACACACACACACACACCAGCCCTGGGGCTACTTTGGTCCCTTTCTCTGGAAATCGATGGTGTTAGCGCCCTGGGCCCTGGAGCCTGGCTAAACCTGGACCAGGGCCTGAGCTGCTGTTGGGCAGGCAGGTGAACCAGGCAGGAAATGAGAGGACATTGGTCCTGGAAAAGTTTCACTAAACTTGGAAGCAAACAAAGGGTTTCAGCCCAGGATGTTTGAACATGATATCATTCGGTTAATGCACACTGGCTTCCATTACAAGCCCGTCTCTGTTGGAATGTGTCGAGCTCTTCCGGATGTTTTCTGGCGCTCATCATCTTGCTTAGATGTGTTCTTTCTGGCCTGAGTGTGTATTTATCTTGGACTGGCTTAATACATTTGAACGCAGGCTGGCGTGTTTGAACTTGACGGCAGTTTGGCTATGTCTGTCCAAGGCCTCAGCTCACACACACATACTCACACACACATTTTCACACTCTCTCTCTCCTGGTCTTTCTCTCAATCCCTTGTGGCCCTTGATCCCTTTGTTGGAGTATGCATAAGCGTTGAGGGAGTGCCAAACTGGGCTGAGCCTGAGATGCTGATACAGTAGAAACCTGCGCGATCTCTTTAATGAGTACACACACACACACACACACACACACACACACACACACACACACACACACACACACACACACACACACACACACACACACACACACACACACACACACACACACACACACACACACACACACACACACACACACACACACACACACACACACACACTTCACTGCCTGGCTATTAGGCACCAAGAACAGGAGGAAAACTATTTGAAAGTGAATTTTAGATTTCCGGTCGTGGAGCTTTGCCTAGGAGTGGCAGCCGAGCCGAGGTGCAAGTAGTGCGCACACACACACACACATATACACACACACACCCTACACCTCACTGTTTCGACTCCCGTTGCTCTCGCACACAGCATGGATGATCAAAAGAGGCCAACGGCTGCCGACCATTATGCCAATGACACTTTGAGTAAGAGTCCAGAGAGCGCAGCGACATGACAGCCATTAGGGATTGAAAGTGGGACTTTAAAGGAGAGCTGAAGGACAACTGTCAGCGCAGAATCAAAGGCAGAAAGTGAAATCTTCATAATGTATTGCGCTGGAAAATTCCTGCTCTTGCCTTCTCTCTCAATCGTTCGCTCAAAAGTATCCCATACACAGCTATGCCATTCAACTCCACCAAAAACACATGAAACGGTAAGGAACAAAGGGTTGATGAGGAGAGTTCAGAGACTGGCACTCTGTTAATGAAAGCGAACAGCGGTGCAGGCCATTGTGCGGGTGGTAGACAGATAGATCATTAAGGACTGGACTGGGTTACAGTCAGAGAACTACTAGCTAGCAACTCCAGCCCTGCACCTCTGTTTCCCCCCAGCTTAGATCCAGCTGACAAATGTGACTGAACCAGTATGGCAGCACAATTAGAGCTAATGGATCACACTCTGTGACAGTTACAAAGAGGACTCAAACTTTTTTCAAAAGCACCAGCAGACGCTATAGCTTAATGTGTTGACAATTGATACCAATACTTGAAAATCTATAAACTGGGCCAGATAAACTACCCGTCCTCCAACTTTGATTGGTCCACTCACTGTTAAAATTGACAAAACAGAGAGCAGCTTTGTGTGTGTTGCTTCGGTGCTTATTATTGGTAAAATCAAGGCCTGCTGCTGGCACTGACCAAACACTCTGCTGCTCTCTCAGCTTGGCAGAAAACTGCCTCTAATGTGTCTCTCTGTCGCATAATCAAGGATTTCACACTCTAAATCTTTGATCTAAGAGAACACTCTCTGATGGGAGAACCCTCCGACCGCTACCACACACACACTGTGCACACACCCCTCTTGGATTTCTGATCTCCCTCCATTTAATGATGTCAAATGAGTGTGTTTACAGGCTCATTAGATTACTGCTGCAGAAGTGTAGCACCGCCCTGAATCGCCCAACACGCTCACCCACACACACGTATGCAAACCCAGACCAAGAGACTCTCCATCTTGACACGGCCCTTGGAGGGAAGCCTGATGGCAAAGCACCAAAGCACTACTGCTACCACAGTCATAGCTGTGGCTCTCTGTGGTAACTGAGCCATGATGGCACACGTCCACACACACTCACACACTTGATGTCCAACCCAGCTGGACCAGTTATGAGGCTGTTCAGGGCCGGTTAGGCTGCAGCCAAGCAAATCCCCTGAAGAGCTCCACAAGCTCAGAGACACGGGCTGAGGCCAAGGCTTGGGGACAGGCTGACAGGTGTGACAGGAGGCACATGCATGGAGAGATGGATGATGGAGGAAGGAGAAAATGTGAGGAAAAGCAGCCAAGCTCATCAATTCCATCCAGCAATTCTTCATGTTTCATTCATCAACCAGTTTTCCCTTTACAACAGCTTGTAACCATGCAAATCAGCATGTAGCCTTTAAAAAAAAGACTGCATGTGCAAAACTGTGGACTCCATGCAGGCTGGGGTTCAGCACATCCCCACTGCTCCAACTGGGTTGGAGGTCATCCTCAACCCCCAACTGAGAGCACCCCGGGCCCACACTCTCACCTTAGCGCTCACCAAGGGGCTTGCTCAAGCCCTCGCTTTTCAACCAGAGGTAATTATGACACTAATGAGAAGAGCGTGAATCAGAGGGTTACACGCGGACAGGAAGACTGCTTTGACACACTGCTTCAATTACAGAACAGTCTGTCTTTGTAGAGCCCAAAGACGAAAGGGTTTGAGAGGAGTTAAGAGGATGAGAGAGCGAGGGGAGGAAGGGGGCCAGATACGGCCTCTGTAATTCATATTTAATATCTGCATCTGTGTTTCACAGCACCTAACAGGCCACCAGTGACGTAATCACCTCCTTAATTGGGTAGTAATGATTGTTAATGCATGAATCATGTGCAGCAACATTTCCCATTAGAAAAAAAGGCCCAAGTGAATGCACCAAAGGCACAAAATAGATGAGAATAATAATAATTAGAATTCTGTTGTTAAACGCTGGCTTTGAGCATTATTTATAGGTGAAGTGGACATATTCCAGGAAAGCTCTGTGAGTCTGCTAGTTTCCTGACAGCGTGTGTGACACTGTGACCTCAGACGGAGTGAAATAACCTGTGGTTAGAGAGAGTGCTAGCTCAGCAAACGCTGCACTTTGCAGTCACTCAGAACATCACAAAACTCAGCGTCTCGAGGGAAACACACAGACACACATTTATAAACCAGGAAGTGACATTCACACATATCTCTTTCAGTTATCACGTTCAGCTGGTCTGCACTTTCTCACACAGGCAGCACAAACAAACACACACACACACACACACACACACACACACACACACACATCACAGACACACACAGCACAGACACACACATGGCAGACACACACATCACCAACACAAACATGACAGACTCACAGCACAAACACACACACACACACACACACACACACACACACACACACACACACACACACACAGCACAGACACACACATCACAGACACACCCAGCACAGACACACCCAGCACAGACACACACATCATAGACACACACATGGCAGACACACACAGCACCAACACACACACATGACAGACTCACAGCACAAACACACACACATGACAGACTCACACCACAAACACACACACAGCACAAGCACAGACACACATCACAACACAAACACACACACAGCACAAGCACAGACACACAGACACACAGACACACACACACACACACACACACACACACACACCTTGAACATTATTATTTTAGTGAGGTTTAGCAACACTACCTTTTCTTTCCACTGGGATTTCAATAAACTAGAAAATTGCTACATTTTTCACACATCCATGATATTACTGATATACTAACTTCCATGTTCTACCCAAAATATTCCCCTCATTCTGAAATAAATCACCGGTTGCTGGGCCCTCTCAGACTTCCACATATTAGAGCCATTACAGCTGAGCCGGGTTTTTTTTCTTTCTTCCAGGCCTGTATGTTTTAGCCCGGGCATCTTTTTCCTATCCTCTGGTCCTCTCTTATCTCGTTACACACTCTTCAGGCTTTGTGGTTAAATTATGTATTAAGGTCAATGTCAAAACACGGAAGATGTGTAATCTGCAGGGAGTTTCCTTTTATTCATTATTACAGTGAAGGCTGAGCACAACTGTCAGCCAGCCACGGTTGTGCTCAGCATGGAAGCTTATGTGCTCAGCGGGGCCCCACCAAGCCTCTCTTGCTCGCTCTCCTCTCCCCTTCTCCACCTATCCCTTGGCTCTCTCCCCGCTCCCCAACACACAACCTCTTCATCCTTTTCCCCCTTCTCCTCCTCCTCCCGGACGGACCCCTGATAGATTTACCCGACTCACTTTGGGATCTCCCTCCTCTGTAGCGCCAATCTGAGAGCTGTCAAGTGCACCTATATGCCGATGTCATAAATCTGAAGGAGAAAAATGTGCACGGCGGAGACCAAGGGGAGAGAGGAGGGAAGCAGGGTGAGAAGGGAGGAGGAAGAGGGTTGTTGGGAAAGAGGATGGTGTCATGCCATACGCTTGTAGTTTAGGGAATTTGTCTAATCTGGAATCATGTCAGGATACAACGAGGCTATGCAATGCACTCCCTCTCCCCTTCCCACGTGGATATCCGCTTGTACATGAGTGAGGAGAGGAAGAAAAACTATTGGATAGAAGGAATAGAGACCAAGCAAAGAGAAAGGTTGCCAATGGCTAATGTTCTTTGTTTTAATTTGAGGTAAACTATGTTGTGTATTGACAGGACAACCTCCCTGGATTCTGCTGTCCTCCACAGGGATCTGGGGGGTTCGCACCGTCCTCTCTCCTGTCTCACAGCTCAACACTTGACCCCTTGTTTTCTCAATTGCTGTCAGTCAATGTCAAAGCCCCTTTTCTGTGTCAGATATGTTCTGACAGCTTAGCACAGCAAGCTTTGAGGTGTGCCGGCGCTTTAACCTCCCTATCCTTCCACATCTCTTCCTTTATTGGCCCGGGGGGGGGCAGGAAACAGTTTGATAAATCTGGTCCAGCTTTGTTCCAGCCAGTGTAATTATCTTCCGATTAGATTAATTCAGTTAGGCCTCAGTCGCATTTACAATACTAACAGCATTCCTCTGAGGCGACCACTCTGTCATGTTAACCATTACACAATTATGTCTGTAAGTGATAATAACTGCTGTTATTATCAACCGTGCGACAAGCAAAGACCCATAAATAAACATATGCAACAAAGGCAGACACATTAGAATGAAATAAACAAGCAGATACTGCATAATGGAGAGGAGAGGAAATGAGAGGAAACGAGAGGAGAGAGGATAGTTAAAGAGTAAGGAAGAGGAAGAGAAGGAAATAGTCAAGAGGTGAGGACAGGAAACAAGGAGAGATGAAAGCAGAGGAGATGTAAAGATGGGGGATAAGGAAAAAGGAGAGGCAAGGAAAATGCGAGGAGAGGAGACAGACAAGCTTAATTTGTATTTAAAAAGTAGCTTCAAAGAAGAGAACAGGCAACAGAATAACAAATAGTGCAAAAGACAAACAAATCTACCAGTTATGATACCACACATGTTTACCTCTGAAGAATTGAGTGATGGAGAAAGATGCTTCAGGTACTTAACGGCACCCAGACAGGGAAGCAGAGAGGCCAAGGTTGGCTTTCTTTTGAAAAACACACACCCTCTCTCAACCTCTCTCTCTTTCTCCGCAGACCCTCTCCTGGTGGTTGCATCTTTTCCCCCCCTCAACCTCACGTGCTGTGCTTAGGAAAATGCCTCCTGACTGGTGGGCCTAATTACTGGCTCTTCGCTGACCCACGCCGGGCCGAGGCCTCGTCAAAACACTGATTCAACATGAGCCCAGCACCGGCCAGCACCTCACACTAATGAATACTAATGAATAATTATCACCGGCTTGCTGGCGCGCTGGCCCACTGCAGGGACACATGTTAACACACCCACTTGTAGAGCGGTAGTAGAGGCCCTTACCGAGAAAACATGCTACTCAGCTCATGCACAAGGCTATGCAGGAATATGCAACTCTCCCTGAAGGGATGCAGAGGAAGCGCCGAAGCCCTCAAGGTTAAACAAAAGTAACACTGGAGTGCGCTGACCCCTGTGAGGACTGTTTTGATTGTCATGACCCGTATAAGGCTGAATGTATACAGGGGCATGCTGTGGCAGTTGATATAGGTTAACCTGCCGCCAAGAGGCTGTGAGCAGCAGCTTGTTTGGTGATATGATGAAGCATGTCAGCTCGAGTGTGGTGTCAACGATTGGAGCAATGTAAAGCTCTCCTCCGCTTCCTCCAGCTTTACAGTAGGAGAGCTAGACTTCAACATGACTCAGCCTGGGAAAGTTATTGAATTTCAACCAGTGACAAAGTGCTGAATAAAAAGGTTGACAACATATGACCTCAATGTCAACCATCATCATAAAACATCTTGTGGGAAAAATGTTTTGACATTTTGTAAAGCGCTGTGAGGATTAGATAATTGAGCAAATATGGAAACAACCAAACGCTGTAAGTTTTCTGGTATATGACTGAGTGTGGAAAATAGCAAATTGCTTTAACACAAGCATTGTAATAATGGTGATTGCACTTTGCACAATCATTTCCATTGTCATGCTATTTTATACTTGGCTCTGTTAATTTCAAGGTCGAAAAATTGTAGGATTTCTCAGTAACATTTAATCTACAGAGTTAGGACAAAGTTGGGTTTTAAATGTTTCATGCACAAAATATAATCTTGATGAAATATAAAACATTGATAAAATACCTTGCAGTATATAAAGTAGTTAAAATTACCCCCAGAACTTCACTTATAACAGAGCATTCTCAAATGATGCTGATGCTACTGTTGCCAAAGTAAGTAATCTGAGTTATTTTGGAGTTATGAATCAGTTTAATGATCATACCAACATAAAGGTTGTTGATGTTCCACAACCAGTTCATTGTTGTCATAGCTGCAGCAAATCCCTGTACTAAGTTCAGGTTAAAAAATAGTGTTTTGATAAGTAAACGTGTGCAGACTTTCTATCTATATATAAACAGCTATTACTGATTTCATGGTGTTATTCATACATTTTAAACAATATTCACATGAGTTTTCTACTCAGGATAACATTTACAATCAACAAGATGTATATGCCCAACATTTAGGACAAACAGACGAGTGAAGTATACTTTACGCTCCATGACAAACCCTCATAGTAACTCATTGTCATAAAATTAAATCCAAGCTACCTAATACTGAGTGTGTGAGTGTGGTGTGGTGTGTGGTGTGTGGTGTGTGTGGTGTGTGTGTGTGTGTGTGTGTGTGTGTGTGTGTGTGTGTGTGTGTGTGTGTGTGTGTGTGTGTGTGTGTGTGTGTGTGTGTGTGTTGGTTTTCCCCCTTGTGAGGAAATGTAAAACTTCTTGGTGTGTTATTTTTCTCCCCACCGTTTGTTCTTTTGATCTGTGTGTACATTATCTCCAGCTCTTTGAATTTCAATTTCACTGTCATGTAACCTCTTTTCATCACAGCCGACGGTTGCAGCTCTAATAATATTCAACTTTTAGGTCACAGTGGAATGCTAATTAGATTGCTATTTTAATTAATATGTCCCTGCAGGTTTCTATATCAAATCAGTTTTAACACTGTATTGTGCACTTTGAGCCAATAAATTACAATGAAACCCCAAAATAAAACCACTTCAAAAAAGGAGGATTTAAAGGTGCACAGCAGCATCGCTCGTTTGAACTGTGTTTACATAAATTGCTTATTGTTGCTTAATAAACTGCATAATTTCACCCACATTTGAAACAGTTTCAATAAGCCATAATGGATGCTACTATTTCCTACTAATAAATCCATACATAAACCTGCTCACAAGGTAAAAGCCTCAGCTTAGCTGGTTATTTTCAAGGGCAGCACAGTGTTCAATGTGCTTTTAACACCAGGAGATATGTGTAGGAGCTGTAATATGACATACTCTGTGTGTGAGTGTGTGCTTAGTGTGTCATTTAAGGACTAAAAAGTGCTTCACTTTCCATCAGAGTGTCATTTGTCTGTCAGCATTTCCGCATGTGTGCATGTGCATGTATCTGCTTGCATGTGTGTGTGTGTGTGTGTGTGTGTGTGTGTGTGTGTGTGTGTCACCCTGTATCCTGGAGTGGTTGTTTTGTCCTGCAGCCGAGGGTGTCCCATTCATCATGTTGAGAGGGAACCGAGAGGCCTGGGATATGAGCACCGCTGTATTCCTCTCATAATCAAAGGTCAAACTGGGGCTCAGTGTTCAAATTGCTTCACTGCAGCAGCAGCAGCAGCAGCAGCAGCAGCACGCACGCACACACGCACACACGCACACACACACACACACACACACACACACACACACACACACACACACACACACACACACACACACACACACACACACACACACACACACACACACACACACACACACACACACACACACACACACACACACACACACACACACACACACACACACACACACACACACACACACACACACACACACTACTTGTCATGCCAAACATTAAGCCATGCCAATATATCAATCTAATCCTGCTTTAATTTTGTCTTATGTGACGTTTCCTATTGTTGTAAACAAAACTAGAAAACGCTCTGAATATATTCTTTATTTTTCATTCTCCATCCTAATGTGTTTTCTTATAACCTTTTTTAATGAAAATTATGATTAAAGTTTAGTCGAATGTTGACCTCAATTATGCTTTTACTATGTCTCTTTATGGATCGTGCTTAAAGCCCACTACTCTCTGCACAATCTGCTTAAGAGCAGCACAGCTCTGCTTTTGCACACTAACAAAAATTGATATTCATGGACAGGGAGGGGGGGAGAAACTATTTGGATGTTTATTATACTTTAAAATGAAGTGATCCGCATTTCACTGCCTGCGAGGTAATTAATGTGGGGAAATCCTGAATTAAAGATGTAAATCCTGACACTTTGGCAGGGGGGCCGGTAAGGGACAGTGGTCTCCAAGGTCTAGATTATTCTTAGCGTATACCAATTAACACCATGTATCTTCTTTTATGTTCACTTCAATTAAGAGCCTTTACAATTTTTAAGTTCTTTTCTTCTCAGTAGTTAGAGAATGTCAGAGCGACTGATCAAAGGCATTAGCTGCCGTCCGCGCACCATAGGTAATGCTGCTTTGCATAAAGAAATCTGCATATTGCTAAGAAGGTTTTCATTTCATTTTGCATGAATTACAGAGGTAGAGCTGCAGCAGCAGATCCAGATCTGGAGGTGTGAACACACACATGCACAAACACACCAGACAAAGCCTTCAGCACTTAAATCATCAAGCTTCTTTAAATATTGGACTTCTTTATTTATCATCATGGTGACAATATCAATATAAAACAGGCCAACACCAGTTGAATGAATTAATCATATTTTTTGGTTCCAGCTGTTGGGATTGTAAAAGAGGGACTTGAGTTATACAATGCTTCTCTTACAAGCTGCCTCTCATTATTAGGAGTGTTAGTCACGTTAAATAGTGTGCGCTCCAATGTTAGCACCCAATAACTCCGGCTCCTGAAGTAATCACACCTTGATTGATGTAAGTGATTTTGGTACAACTGTCTCACAAAGCTTTGCTTGTTTTCCACATCACCATCTTTTAATAGGCCTGCAAATCAGCCAGCACTAATAGCTTTCTCCTCCACTCCACTGCTCTACTCATTTGTTTTTCAGCTCCTTATTTCCTCCTTTCTTTGTATTACCTAGTTCTTAGCCTCGGGACCTTCTGCCTTCAGTTGAAGGTCGAATGAGAAATCACATAACACACCCCCAGCAGTCTGTAACTTCTCATTTAAAATAATACAAAATGACTTATTTAATGTGTCATTTTGTAGATTTGAATGGATCTGCGTACTATTTGTATGTATATTTGTCTACCTCTATAGATGGATGCAGGACAAACAAACAAACAACCTGTTCAGTCGTGATAATCACTGCTACTTAATTCCATTACACTGTCAGCTACCAATAAATCAATGGGCAAATGAACTGACTGGCAATGAGCAATAGCTATCCATTGTGTGTCTGTATTATTCTATTGATGTTCCACCAACGGTCGTCCTGGAGATATTGAATGCTCTTTAAGCGAAGTGCTGACATCATAATAAAAGGCCACCGCCAACTGGCCGGCTGTGCGGTTTGGGAGCTTCAGGCTAAAGAGACGGACGGCCTCAGAAGAAGAAGAAGAAGAAGAAGAAAGTCAATCTTCAAAGTCAATACTGCAACCAAGTGCTCTATGCGGTCGCATTTACTGCACATAATAAAACTACAAATAGCCTCTCACGCAGCAGATACACTAATATAAAAGAAAGGCATGGAAAAGGAGCTGTAGTCAGAATAATTATATGATAAATAATGTGTTCAGTGGTTTCTTTTGACACTAACAGCACCCTTGACTTGTTTTGAAATCTGTCAGTTTAATTGAAGTCTTTTCTGATCAAAAAACAAAAATTGAGATTTGTGGAATATATATTAAAATTGACATTGCATAGAGTTTATTTTTAAATCTACTCACATGCACTTTCACCCCAGTGAGTGTGCATCTGTACCTGACTTTTGTGATGACAGTATATTTAATCCATTGTTCGTGACTTCATAAAAAAAAATGAAGGCTTCGCAAATTCAAACATCAAAACATTAAGTTGGGGGCTATGTCTGTGTAGCTGTGTATTTTCATAACCCAAGTGTCTCAAAGCATTATTAACAAAAATCTTCTGCTCAGCCTTGCATTTCCAGGGCCAATAACAGCAGCATGGAGAGCCACTGGTTCAGACAGAGCTCACGCAGCACAGACAGCCATCTAGTGTTGGGAAGGAGCAGATGCATGAACCGGGTGCAGGGGGAAAAGGCACTTCCTTGTAGCATACTGTATACACTTTGTTTATACCTTCATTTGGCTTTAAGGGCCACAAATGAGGGATTTGAGTTGGACCAGATAAAGACAAAAATAAGACAATAAACAAACAAAGCCTGGATTAAGCACCAAGTTATTTGTTGTGTGTCATCATTACAGCCACAAATTGGAAGAAAAATACTTTTGTAGTCTGGAACCAGGCACAGAAGGTACGCTAATGGTCAGAACTTGTCTTTTTCAGCCCACACAGAACACAGCGCTCCGTGGTTTAGCCTAATAGCTAGCCTGCTGCGAGAGCTTAACCTCTCCCAGGGATACTACTGAAATAACAAGGCATCGGCTTGTGGAGACTGTGTCCACCTCTTTTAAGAGAAACCATTCTTTGTATAATCCTGTGCCCCTGTTTGCATTACAACAGCAAACAAAAAAAGTTTTTATTAATGCATGCAACCCAAATAAACAAATATAATAAACAAATGTGTGCTATTGTGTGCATATTGGGAGCATGAATATGTATTTGCTGAGCGTTCAAACAAAGACACAAAGGGAGGCCCAACCTGTTGTCGACTCAGCCCCTTTTTTCCCTGCTGTGAAAACCCTGCTCCCTTAATAATCACACATCATTATGACAATAGATGTTAGGCAAAACACATAAGCCACGCTCAAAGACACACAGACCCATAAATACTGTACAGCATGCATATCATCACAGCTTCTTGGATTCCTTCACCTCGTGTGTGAAGATCTAATTCCACCCTGTATGAGATCTAAAAAAGATCTGACACATTTGTACAGTTTATCCCATCATACTCCCTGCTGCTGTAAAGGTCTCGGCCTCTGTAGTCCAGCAGCTCTCCCACAGACTTATCATCTAATTGCTTTTCATTGATCCTGTCCGATCAGGTGCTTAATGTTCATCCTTTCTCCGGCACTGTCTCCCGAGCACTTCTGCCAGTCCTAATCTGAAAAATGTGCGTCCTTTTTCGGTGCTTATGAATGGCAAAACAGCAGAGGATTGTTTTCATACTGTGTAAAAAGATTCCATTGAAAACCCTCTATAAAAAGGGGAACACAGTGTTTATGCTCTCACATGTGAATGAAACAAGATATCTCCTGGCCTGTTGTCAGTTCCCAGGCACACCAGATTTTAGTGTTTAATCTTTTTTGAATGCATTGTGGACGAGTTTAAACAGTAAAAGACTTCATCACTTAAAGACAGGAGGACAGTCTTTGTGCGTTGGAGAACAAAAATGAGCATGTTTATTTTGGAAGACAGACAGTGGGGATCATCCTGTAGGGTGAACCAGATCAAGGATTTGGGACAGAAACCACAAAGCTCCTCCTGAAGATTAAATGATGTCAGCATCAGAACTGAAGGCCAATGTGTGTTGGCAGGCGCTGAGCTGGACTTCTGAAGGATATTACAGTTTGTATGACTATCAATGGACAGCACATAACTTAGGCTTCTATTTTTTTTTTACCCTGAACCTGGACCACAGCCACAAGCCTACACACACACACACACACACACACACACACACACACACACACACACACACACACACACACACACACACACACACACACACACACACACACACACACACACACACACACACACACACACACACACACACACACACACACACACACACACACACACACACACACACACACACACACACACACACACACACACACACACACACACACAATCCGTCTCCAAGGAGCTGTATCACAGAGTCAGTTTAATATGCAGACCAGTTCTTGGTGGTATCAGATCAATGCAGAGTTTCATATCAGACACAGCCGCGGAGACAGACTGAAAAGACCATCTCTGGCGCACATTAAGAGAACACTTTCCTTCCCCTCCAGATCACAGTTATTTTGATGGAGCAACTCTGTCTTGTGATGCTCATTAAAAATATTAACGTAGAGAGTTTTTCCTTTTTTTCTCCTCCAAATTGTAAGAATGGGTTACTTTGAAAGTAATGGGCTGATTACAATATCATTATCATACAAACCTTTATCGGAAAAGATGTAAAAAGATCATTTACAGAAAAACGACACGTGCTATTAATACATTAAATTACAAAAATGGGACACTATGGCACAAAATACTGAGACAAATGACCATAGAAATCAACGCTTCCATAATATATCATCATGGTGTGTTTTACATTATAAGTCTGGATGTCAATCATGTTACAACCCCACAGTGTGGTCGAAAAGCAGCCTACCCACATCCCTGTGTACCTTGTCATCCCGCAGAGCAAATTCCAAGAACCTTTATGATCTATTTACTTCACTTGGTGTATACTCTAATTCATTTATATACGGTATGAGGAGATCATCAGTGCTGTTTTCGACTCCCTTCGAAACTTCCCCTGCCTTTTCCCGGACATTATTCAGTCTTTTCCTGAAGTATCAGCCGCACGCTATATGCAGGCACGCCGACCACTAACACGCTACACTAATGTGATGTAAAAATGAATGATGAAATTCAAGGAGGCCAAATGAAAGAGAAACCAATGCGTGTTTGTGTGCGCTTGTGTGCGCGTGTGCGCATGTGTGTGTGCGTGTGTGTGTGTGTGTGTAAATTCTGGCCCTGGTGTGTGCGTGTTCAAAGGTGAGGCCTTGGGTGATGAAGAATAGGATTCCCTTACCTCCTATAAGTACAGAGGAGGATAAAAGCCAGCTGTAATGACCTTGGTATAATGAAGGCCTTGCTGATTTCCATGATTTTCTTGCTTTCATGCCACAAATCTGCTATTCCACAGGAGGGGCAAGAAGGAAAAAGAGGGAGCTTTGTCTGGCCAAACATCAGCAGCCAATAACATTTGCCCCGAATCGAACACAAACTCTTGTTCCCATGTTCAAATCATTATGTAAATGATTATTATCTCGAGGCAAATTAATACATGAAACACATTTCTCTTAATGGGCTGGTCCTTTTTTTTTAGGTGACCAATTTACGTGCAATTTCCTCAATTTATGAAGTTATTTAGAGAGTGATGTAATGCTTGTTTCTTTTTTATCTTGAAAGCAAAGGCAGCATGTTGTCTAGGGCTGCTCAGTGCAGCTAATATGGCACAACGAAATGAAAGGCTTCAAAAGAGCCTTTCCACTTGGAGCTGATGTAGTGCTGTGGCCGACCTCCAAATGTGATTAGACTGCAGTAAACACAACAATAACAAACAATAAGCAACTGGTAATTGGTGTGATCCTCTGTTCCAACAAAATCTTTCTTGATTTGCTATGAATTATGAGAATTAATGTTTCTGCGCGACATGCCCCTCTGAGGATATCAAAAAGCTCCCGCTCCGTCTTGATGGGCCTGTCTCATTAAAGGAGAAAAAGAGGCCAATGTTAGGAAGCGATGTACGGTACATTCATCAACATAACTGGCATGAACTCACCTCTAATTCATACTGTCTCTGTGGCTGATATAAGATGATTATGCTCAAATGAATACTGTTTATGTGGGGAAAGAGTGAGATTAGAAGGTGAAGCATCCCAGGTAAAGTGTGCCCTCTACAGGCAGAAGTTATACATCCTCTTGTACTGTATTAGTGTTTGTTCAATTTTGAAGATTTTGCAAAGTTTCTTGAAAAACAGTATAGACAACATGTGTGTCATATATCTGGGCACATAAAGGCAGCTGCTTACAACCAGGTTTCCTTCTTAATCTCTCCAACTCCATACATGCCACCTCTTTCATTAATATGTGATGAGAGAGAACATCTCCAAAGACCCCAATAGGCAGAGGCATTGTTCCTCTTTTAAAGTCATCTCAGATGGAAGGAGCAAACTTCAGAGCGTTAGTGAAGTGTCTAATGAAAGAAGTCTCCTCCTCTGCGGCTCCTTTTCGCACAGCGTATTAGGAATCTAAATGTTGACTGAAGACGGTTTGATTCTCCGTCTGTGATTTTCTTAAGGAATAAAAACAGTGTAGTGTGTTTACAGTGTAGCCATGAAAGAGCTGTGAGAAGGCTCATCACTACCCGATGCCATTTTGGGAAGCGGAAAGTGAGGTTCATACCACAGTTCATTTGAAAGCCATATCAAACAGAGGATGTTTAAGTCCAATATCAAAGACATTTCTGCTCAAATATATCACTAAACCAGCTTGTACAACTGTTACTTTATGCTAGCAGTTATTTTAACAATGTCTGGCTATTATTGGAAATCAGACAGACAGAGAAATATCTACAAATCCATCCTGCCTCACAACTTTAGAGTAGTGCCGGTCAGCTTTGAGATGGAAGGGACCAAAAACTAACGTCATATTTTGGACCATTGTGGTGGCTTAGGTTGTATAACACACAGTTCACTTACAGTTTACTAACAACAAGCAGAAATGATGTTAAAAATATTATTTTAAGTGCTAGGGAAGATTTAAATGGTTAAACAAAAATGTGGTTTTATTTAAATGTTGCCTAGTGGATTGTTTATCCCCACTTTACATAAGAAAATAATAATAATGCATTTTACTTATTGTGAAGACAGACAGTACATGTGGTATAAAGTTTTCTTCAACTAAAAAGTTTCTATTATCAGAAATTACGAAAAATGTACTAAAAGTCAAAATAGTAATTAAATTGAAATGTTTAACTTTTGCACACTTTCTGTTGATAAAATGCAATGAAATGTCTAAAAGAGGAGTATATGTCAATATGATTTCCAGGTAAAATGGTATCAGGATGTTTTATGTTAAGAGGGATTTAATTGCAAAATGCGATCTGTAAAAACTCAAAAGTCTTCCGCTCGTTGACAGCAACATAATAAGATCATTTATATACAAAAAAAGCTGGGTTTAAAAAAATGTTTCCAGGCCATTATACTGGGTCTTGTACCGTTGGGTGTCTCTCGCAGTGTTTGTTGGTTTTATTGTATTCAAAGGAGCTACAGAGAGAGCTGCAGTCTGGACAAGAGAAGGAGACGACTGGGAAAGATAAAAACAAACACGCCGCCCTAAATGCTCGCCGAAGATTGTTAGCTGTTAAAAAGAGGTAAGGTACATCCCTACACAAATATAACTTTGACATACATTCACACTCACCTCAGATACTGTAAAGTCCAATGCATAGGATCTTAAAATGAGCAGTATATGTTATTTGCTGATGAAGGTTTCACTATTTTCAGCGCAATACTTGTGATCTCTTCAAGTCATGTGGAAAAATCCTTCTCTGAATGTTGTAACATGCTTATCTCATCTAGTTTAAAGTGATCAAAAAGTATTTACTTTCCACGCTAAAATAAATTCAGAGCCTTCTTCCAAACACCACTTACTGCTTAGTATCAGATGTATAATCAAAGATATGGATCATGTTCATGTTCAAACTATAGAAAATAATGTAAATAGTTACAGTTAAGAGATATTGAATTATTTTTGTTTGCATTTTTAACTGTGGTTTGTCTCATCTTTGGATTTCACAATAATTGTACTAAACTGCAGAATAACCGTTGATACAACAAACGTATGGCACTGTGAGATCTTTGTGTCGATGTAAACAAGATATTCCCCAAGATCACTTAAAGGTATAAAGGCTTGGATCAGATCCAAAGCAATGAAAATGACAACCATGTGGGAGTCTATGATGTTTTGTGTGACTGTTACAATATAACACGCAATGATGCCAAAGCGATATTTAAACCATTTATTTATGTTGAAATGCATTTTGTTTCCACAGCTGATGGCAAAAGTTAAAGTAGTTGCCTTTTTAAAGAACATTGATGCACTTTAAGCCAATTTAAACTCTAAAATCTGATTATTTTTTTAAGAAACAAAGAGATCGTAGAAACTTAAATCAATATTTAAACTTATATGACGTAAAACAAGCAAACTAATAACTTAAAATAACCATGGGCTATTTACCTAAAATATGATCCAAATAACTCTCCGGAGCATAGCTACAACACAACACTTTCTGCTTTATTCACTCTCCTTATTAAAGCAGATTGCTTATCGGCTACTTCACAGAGCGCCTATATAGCATAGCTGACAGCATTTAGGGAGAGCTGCACACATGAACTCCTCGCTAACACTTTCCTTCACTAACCAGCTGTCCCCCTGTGGTTTCAGCTTCGGCCAAACCTTTGAAATGTCCTTCAAGGCGTAAAAAAACAACATGCACACTGCTTTGGGTAAAATCCTATTTGTACACTGTAATTACACTTTGAAAAGTTGCAAAGTTTAAAGTTTCAAGACCTTCGCTTTTTCTCTTCTCATTTCTGATATTGATTAGGCTCCAAAACATATGTTGGGCCCGATGTTAGAAAGAACAAAGAGGGTTCTCATTACGTGCTGCGCCTCAGACAGCTCTGAATGTTTCAGATATGATTTGCTGGTGTTATCAAGGGAAGCAATAAGGAGAATTCCGTCAATACTTTTCAAAACCATGCAACCAACATTAATTTGCTCTTTACAAAAAGCTAACGGCACTTTGAATATAGTCTTTAATAAGATAGGAGTTTCAGGTATCCCTAATGCCTTTTATTTTTAAAACACAGAGAAATATCCATATAAATAAGTCCATATCAGCCCATGCTTTGTATTTCATGGTAGATCAACATACAACTCTGTGATGGTCTTAATCAAGGATCAACTTTTCAACTTTGCATGTCAGTAATGTCAAAATAGAAGCATTAGCAATAAATAATGACTTAATAGATGAAACACAAAAGCACTTAATTGAAAAAAAAGTTAAATGTTTTGTTTAAAGCTATAATTTATCATTGCAAAAAGGGAAAGATTAGTCTAGACCAAAATTGTTAAGTATAATTACGCAGACAGGCTCTATTCACAGAGACAGAGTAATCAAGTTGTTGTTTTTGGTTGCAATGCTTGCGTAAGTGAAAAGAATTCCGAAGGGAAATTGTTACTCTAGCAGTAATGTCTGATTGTCTTGTTATCATGAAATCTCTTTCAGTCGTTTTCAAGTTACATGTCAGCAACTCATGTGCGTCCAAAATTGTTTTGTTTTTTTCATAAAAACATGTTTAATTAATGTGAATGGTTGGATTTGAGATACAGAGTTGGAAAGTATAAAAAAAGAATACACTTTATTTTTTGCCCTGGTTGTCAAATATAGTGCCGTTGTTTAAACTGACCTCTTCATATCCCTTATCCACTGTGTTGATGTTTTCTACGATGAGGGTGCATCGAGGGAGCCAGGCTGTCTGGGATTTTTCACACATGATCAATGAGTAAAGGCTCTGAGGAGAGAAAATAAAGGGGAATCAGGCACACGCCTAACATTGTTATTCATGCAAGAGAATCACTATATAGTTTTAAAAGTAAAACACAAAGAGCGGGTTTCCTGATCACAAGCATGCCTACTGCGACGATAGCCAATTCAAATTTAGATTGAGCATTGCCGAAATAAACAATTATACATTGATTTCAAACAATTTAGCAGGCACTTATAAATGTGATGAACACAAGGCATTGATATAATTGTGTTAACCAAGGTACGTTTGTTTTAACTTGCAAAAATAAACAAATCCCACAACCTACTTTTTATATCTGCGTGTTATGGAGCTGTTTCTGTGCAAAAAATAAAAACATTAATTGCCACCATTTTCAGGAAGTGATTTTGGAGGGAAAGTTAAAAACACTGGCCTCTACATTATGCAACAGAAAACAAGAAAAAGACAAATGGATACGAGTCCTTTTAATATACAAACAATCGTCTTACTGATAATGCTTACCTAATTTTACTTAAGGTAGATTCCGGGTGCAGGAATTACATTTAGTCTCCTTGAGCAAACGCTTTGAATACTTATTTCACCACTGTACTGGGGCTTATTTGGAGGACAACTGTGGCAGTTATTCAAATCATGTTTGATGTTAGAGGAGAATTATGTTTTTACACAACACACCTCTGTGACCGCTCAAAGAAGCAGACTAATTACAGGTGGGTGGTTAAAGTACACTTTCCTGTTGTGGGCTGGATGAACTCTCACCTCGAGGAAGATCTCGCGTTAACTATTGGTGGTTACCAGGGGAACGAGAGTTTGAGAAGTAGCGCTGCTTTTGCTCGGCGAAACGAACACCCGATGATACAGCGCTGCATTTATAATCGGCAGGTAAACAGACATGTGTGTTGCAGCTTGGCTCATGAAGGAAGTAATGTAGAGTCAAATCAACGCATTTGACGTTACCTTGCATTCATTCCAAGGTTGGTACCGTATTTAGCCCTCTAACGTTAGCTTGCTAAAGCTATAGTAGCTAACAAACTGTTGTTGTCTGTTTCTCTTATATTAGCGTACACACACTTTTCTAACTCTTACGACCATGGCTTCTATTCAGTAAATAGTCTAGCAGCCGCGAGTGACACTAGCTTAATAAACACCTGCTTTAAGCAGCTGTATTTCCTGAGTTAAGAATAACAGCTAATGTTATCAGGGTCATTATGGGCTCACGTTCCCCTTTGCCTGTGGGCTAAAAACACATTGATGTTCGCGCTAAAATTCAATAATGTCAGTGAGTGTTGTGTTGTGTACTCAAAGTAAAGGACGGCTCACAGCAAACGATTTGCAAATGTTAGTTTCGCTCACTGCATTAATAATAGCTTGGTTATACACTGTCACTGTATCCATTGAAGTGGTGCTGTAATACAGAGTGGCAGAGGTTGAATACTACTCAGATCTTATTCTTGAGTAAAGGTAGAAATATTCTGTTGCAAGTAAAAGTCTTACAATCAAAATGTTACTCAAGTAAAAGTACAAGTAATCGTTATGCAGATTTTCCCATTTCAGAATAATTTGTATTATATGTCTTGATTATAATTCTTGATTCATTATAGTGTTACCAAAGCTGGTAAAGGTGCAGCTTGGTTGAATTGCTTTGTATGCTGCAGGATAGCTTGTGGATTAACTACAGGTGTAGCAAAAACTGTAAATACCTCAGTAAAGTACAAGTCCATGTACAGTACTTGAATTAAACTGCTTGGTTACTATAGAGCACTGCAGAGTGGTGTGTTGTTATGAAATTGTTGTTCCTTTTTTTTCACAGGTCCTTTTGTCAGAGGAAATAAGTAATATCCGGCAAAATGCCATCACCACAAGTCCCCCAGCCTGTTCTTAAGATGAAGGTGGACGAGCTATTTCTCAACTGGTTGAGTGATGATGCAACACAGTCTCTACTCAAAGACTATCTCGACCTAATCAAAAGTGGACAATACATTGACTTGAGCAGTGGAGACGCCCAGGACAAGAAGTCAATGTCCTTCAATGAAAACAACAACGTGGCATCCCAAAGGAACCTTGTAGAGAAGAAGCCATCTCCTCTTGGTACTCCCTCCAGCCCCCCGTCTGCCAGCACACTACCTTCTGGCAGTAGCAGTAATACCAGAATGACCGGACCCAATGGCAGAGTACTACGGAGGTCTGTCAGCACAAAGAAGGCAAGTTATCAACTGAAACACACACACACACACACAGAAAGGTTGAAGAACATTGAAATAGTTGCCAATACATTTCTACAACCGTGCAACCCATCTTTCAATATTCAAACCTCTTATTTAACTATTATGAAATAGTTTTACAGGTTCAAGCCGGATTTAGATGAACTGTCGACATGATGCCACAGGGCTTTCTTCTAAAGTTGCTTTCAATAATAAAGGTGTGTCCTGCAGTTTCAGTGTTGTTTCTGTAGCGGCCTGACATTAATCCATCAGAGTGGCAGTATGCATGCCCATAAATAAAAACATTTTGATGTGTCTTGCTTCAGGGCCCTGGTATGCATGATGTCACGTTGTTGAAAAAGCTTTCTGGTCTATTGGAATAAAATAGAGACAACATTAATTTTTATAAGTAACTCCTAAGCTTTTCCCATTAAGACACATTTATGCTGTCAAAAGGCTTTAATTGCAACTGCGTTTGCCTACAAGTGCGCCTGTAGTATAGCCTATTGTAAATGGACAGAGTGGTTGATCTATTTTCTTTGTGAACTGCATCTTCCTTGTTTTAGAAAGAAACAGTTGCTGTCTCCTGCAGTGTCGTTTTTCCGGACATGTTTCAAATCCTTCAATCAGGCTTTACTTAATTAATTAATTCTATCCTGACCGTTAATATGTTTTCATTTCTAGTTTCTCAAACTTGGCCCTAATGTTTACTCTGGGCTTTCCCAGGCTGGCCACAAGAGGCTGCTGAGTTTCCTATGGGATCAAAGGCTTTTAAAGGCTGTCCACTCGGCACTATCATAGTGGAGCCTCCGTGTCTCTGGACATATGTTTTGATTATTAGTCAAATACTTTCCAAATGTGCGGGGCCTCGCCCACGAATTAGTGTGGTATGAGAGGTGGGAGTGTCTGAACCCAGACTATCCCTGGCACTCTGCTTACTCCTTGCAGCCTGTGGGTTGCAGATCTTATTCTGTCTCTGGGGGTAAATGGGATTTTTGCTTTTGCTGCTTCAATTTGAGAAGAAATCAAGCCACACAAAGCATTTGAAAAGGCTGAACATGTTTTGTATGTCTGTTCAAGGACAAGATGAGAGGTTGTGAACATAGCGAGTGTGGTGACAGCCAAACAGCAGGAGGTTGTGCTCTTAGAGACTTTGCCTCATACATGCTGTTGACATGCTAAAGACAGGCATGAGGAGGTGTTAAAGTGGTCCCTGCTGATACATCTGCTCTTTCTCAGATTGAAACACCAGGGCTGGACAGATGACATATTGCTAAACTCAGAGTAGAGGACATTAAGAAGATGATGATCTTTTGTTTATTGTGTAACCTGCATGAGTTATGTAACTGTAAATCAATATATTTTTACACACTCTATTACCGACAGTAAAAACATAAAGAATACCAGTGTGAATAAGTCACATGATCACATGTTTCAAGCTGGTTCAGGTCAACAGCTAACTACAAAGAATTGTCATAAAGCATCACATTTACCGTATCATTTGAACAACAAGTACATTGGAAGTAAAGGCTTTCATTTCTTTTCAGGCAAAACTATCCAACTAAAACGCATCAGATATAAACAGCTATTACACTTTTAGATTTTCTGCAGACACAAATATCTCAAGTTGAGTTGAAGCTACAAAAAGTCGTACTAAGGCCTTTTTGTAACCTCATGAATAATCTCTAAGAAAGCCTGAACACAGGAGGAAGAGTTTTGAACCCTTTATGGGTTTCAGATTTGAGTATTCCTCAGAAGACTGATCAGTTGGCTTTGAATCTTTATTCTTAAGAGCTTTCTGTTTCTTCATCTTGTCTTAGCCCTAGTGGCGCAGCAGTACGCGATTTGACAGTCTGATCTGAACATTATTTTTTCCACATCCATGTCTCTTTCTTTCCAGTGACATTCGGCCCCTAATACCACCCTCTCCCCCCAGATTAGTAAAAAAGCAACTGCTGGATGGTTGGTGTGCTCTGCTCTGATGTGTCATAGGCATGTGACCATGCTGTGTCACTCAATATTGAAGGGATTGTGAAGTTCTATAAAGTAATGCTTCTATTTTAAGACAACAAAATGAATGCCTGCATACAGATGCATTCTTTAAAGGATTACTCAAAAATGCAATTTATGTCACACTGATGCAGCCTGGAGCAGCTGGTCTGCCTTTGACATCAGACACCGATATAGATAGCCTTGGTTCCCTTGTGTTGGCGTTATATACCCAGAACTCTGCCAGTGAGATGAGGTGTGGCAGCACATTCTTCCTCTCTGTATTTCACTCTGAAACAACTTCTACTAGATGCTGCTCATTGTCAGAATATCTGGTCAGAGATTGTTCATTAACACTATGTACAGTAAATGGCTCCATATGGAGGACTGGCCCACAGTTCTGCTCTGGTGTGGCTCTGCTCATCACCTGAAATGAACTCTGAGTTCAAAAGGTCACATCCACCAAAACACCCAACAGTTTTTGTAATGTAGATCGGCAGAAATGAATTAGTTTTGTTTTCTCTCAGCGGTTAGGATCACAGGTTATTTCGCAAGATGTATTTTTATAACATGCTTGGTTTGGCTCAGCAACATTGATGCTATTTGAAGCAGGGGTCTGGGGTCACATTATCAGTTCCCGGACCTGTCAGAGAGAGCCAGGTGTTAAATTGTTTCCCCACAAGTCCTTTTTATTTTGGAGTCTTGGTAACTTGTGAGTTTAAAGTGTACAATTGCAAACCTCGGGTGTCAACACAGAATCAGTTGATCCACGCCCTGTGTGAGATAGCACACCTAAATAGGAGGCGTCTCTCCACTTTACAAATATTTTGTGGGCACAGTCCAGTTGTTCTCCTAAACTCTGAAAGAATAATTGATTTTTATTTGCTTAACTTTTTGGTCATTAGTCAGAATTGAGCTGTTGTGTGTGCAGCCTCATTCCATTATAAGTATACACCCTCATCATATGGACTCATCAATTGGAGCCTTTAAAGATACAATAAATGTATTTTTAGACAAATTATGGAACATGCATTCACAGAACTCACAATTCACTTTTGCTTTTGTCTCTAAAATCTAGCCCCTAGAAACATTTAATGCTTGTATAGTAGTTACTGTAATACTGTTGTGTTTGTGAACGAGGCGGTTATTCTGTCACTCTGAGCTCGTTTTTCTTTTGCGTTCTGACCCTTTGAAACATAGCAGGAGTCATGTAGGACTGGTCTGTTGAATTCCAGCACAGAGAAATGTTGTCAGTAGTTTATAGAATACAATGAAAACCATAAAAAACTCAAAGACATACCTATAAAGAGTAAAACCAGAGAAACTGAAAATGCTTAAGTGGTCTCTTAATTTTTTCCGGAGCGGTATATTCATTTAACCCTTTTGATTGAAATTATACAGAAAAAAATAACTGCATATTTCCATTTATATAATGGTATTTTGTAAAAACAAACCCACAATCTTCAAATGATTTTCCTTCATATCTGACATCAGTTTTTCAGAGACATTTAAGTCAGTATGTTATTATAAATGAAACCGTGTAATTTGGTACACCGATATCTCAAATGATATGATTTCCTCCCACGTGCTTCGATTGAAAGATGCTAAATTATTATATTGAATTATATTATGTAGATGAACCCGCGCTAACCGTCCCACTCCACTTCTTTGTGATTGCTCTTACGCAAGCCAGCTGATCAGCTCACATCATGTTCTACTAGTTGACCTTCCCTGAGCCCACCATGTTGTCAGTCAATCGAGCTTATTTTTGGCACTCGTTCACATGTATCACAAATCCCTGTCTCAAACATCCGATTGTGCTGGATTGGGCTGGAGCTTTCTGGATTTCACCACAGCATCGACTCTGTACCCGTGCGCTGGGAACCCGTTGTGGCTCAGTGTCATAAAAACATGAGTCACCTCTGTGTGAATGCACTGTGAACACTGCAGATACTGAACACCGTATTTCTGGAACATAGTGTATGCTGGTATTGACAGTACGGGAAAGCCCTCTGGGATTATTTGATTGGTTTGCCCCACCCTGCTGTAATGTTTCTCTCCATTGTAGTTTGCTATCTGCAACACATGTTGTCTCTTGAATATCAGACATTTAAAACTGAATGCCATTCTTCTTGAAGCTACATGAAGTCAACATCATGTGAATAGTCGTCTGACTGCTGGAGTTTTTCGCTAACTCCAGACAGTGTGTTTCATGATCTCATGTTAGAAAAAGTGGGACGGTTGGACACGTTTCTGTACAAATCAGATGAAATAGTTTACGGACTAGACATGTTGTGGGGTCAGTCTGAGTTCTCGTGGTTTTTCACTTTGTCACAGTGACGCATTAGAGCCAGGACATGCTACTTTAGCATGAACAGCAGTTAGTCGACTCGTAGCTTCCTCTGAGGCTACTGTTTTTTTTGGACAAGCTTTCTGTAGAGGCCCTAAGATGATTTGGTTAGTGAGGATGCTTGCTGGAGCTTATTATTAAAAGATAGCCACCGTATACCATACTGAAGAAAGCTTCTATTCAGAACATGTGTGTGTTGTTGTCTCGGTTCACACTGCTACTGCCTTGTGATTTTAAAACAGCATGGGGGTTGTTGCTTCATATGTAAACCAACACCTCATTATCCCTGCTCTGTTTACGAAACACACTTCTTTTACCTTGCTTCGAACACAAACATTGGACCGGACAGAATTGCATGCAAGTTGACAGTTCCATGTGATCTACCAGGTTTCATTCTGGCCTCCTGGCTCTCCTTTCCATATTTGGTTTGCATTGATGAGCACGAACAATAAAGCTGCGAGTGTGGAAAAAGCCATCACACAAACAGCTTATCAAGCATGTGCAGTGTCCTGTGTGCACGATAACAGGAATCGGGTCTGAACAGAAACTTGTGGAAAACTGTGGACTTTTTGATCCTGTCATCTAAAAATAATGTGGCTGTGCTTTCACTTTCTGTGCACAACAACAAAAAGAATAAAGTTTATTTACGTAGCCCACTGATGTGCGCGTCACTGTACCTTTTCTGATTAATGAACAATAGCAGCAGCCTGTACAGGTAGGTGTTGGGCTTTCCCTGTGAGCAGTGAAGGCAACCCTACAGCTGTTAGATCAGCATATTGTGGGGAATTGATGTAATTGCCATCGCTCCGGGACAGCAACCGGAAGCGGATATTTTTGTGAGAACTAAAGATACACTCTTGTTTTCCAGATCTAGTTTCTTGAATTGCCCAAACAGTGCTTGCCGGTGCTTTTAATAGGCGCAGACTGGTTCGGTCATCATTCTTTGAATTTGACATGTGTCCTCCCCCCCTCCCGCTCCATTGCCCATCAACTATAATAAGATGGGGAATGGCTGGCAGCCCAAGCTTGCAAGAGGAAGGCAAAACAAAGAGCACCACAGATTGGATACAGAAGACTTGAATGTATGTCTGAAAGTTGTTTATGTGTCGTCTGGTGGTTTGACCTCTTGTTATCTGTTCCTAAGCAAGCAGTCATACCTTCAGCCGTGGATTAAGAGACCACAGCAGCATTATCAGTTTCTCTGGTTTTATTATTTATAGATATGGAAGTCAAATCACGTTGAGTTTATTTTGTCTGCCTGTTGTTCTGGGATGGATTCTTTCAGGTAGATTTAGTGACAGATAAAGATGCATATTGCTAGCATTATTCCCTAGGTTTTTATTTAAAATGTCCCAATTAGTGTCTGTATGGACTGTCCGAAGCTAGGCGGGGTTCGGTTAGCAGGACTCAGAGCAAAGTTTCTCTGCAGCGTTTGGTTGTGTGTAAGCGTATCGAAATTGTATCCAGTTGACATGAGCTGTGTGTAATCGTGGTATCGAGGTGCATCCTTCAATTGGCTTCGGAGGTTTGCTGCAAGCTGCAACAACAGGTCTGTCTCTTTACATAACCTTCCTTGAGCACTGAGGTATGCAAACTGGAAAGGGCAGATCCATTGCGCACACCCCTCCCACCCCACACGTACAGTAAGTGACTCCCACATACAAACACCCTGTCGCTTCTTATCTTCCCTACCGGCTTTGAGGCAAGGGCTCCCTGACCCCCCGCTCAGTGTGTGTGTGTGTGTGTGCGCGTATGTGCATGTTGTGTAGAGGCTGGGACAGAGCGGCAGGCAGAGCTGAGATTGTGCGACCAGATCTGGAATGGGAGAGAGAGTTACAGTAGCAGCTGCTCCCTGGCATTAAGAGGCTCTCACTCTGACAGAGGACAATCACAGGGACACAGAGGACTTCCACTGCTGCCACGGCCCCTCGCTCACTGACTGATTTGTACAAGAGGATACCGCCGGATTCAGGGTTGTGTTTGTGTATGTCTTCCCCATCCTGTCCGGAGCAAGGATGAGGATGAGGGAGCTGTCTCTGCGTCAGGACCCTGACCTGAGGAAGGAGTTGGCCCTGCTGGCGCGCGGCTGTGACTTTGTTCTGCCCTCTCGATTCAAGAAGAGGCTCAGAGCCTTCCAGCAAGGACAGGCAGGTGTTTGTATGAGTGTACCCTCGAGCACACAGGCTCCTCCGGCCTGCCAGCCAGTGGGCAGGTCTTTAAATGTGGAGTAGAATGTGTGTGTTGGTATTCAGCCGTAATATTCGTCATTGTTGGCTATTATTCTTTGCAAAGTGATACTATAGGTGTGGTTGGAACCAGCAGCACCCGTCGGACAAGTGAGGACAAATCCTTTGTATCCCTTTCTCTAGGTGGCATTCATGAAACAGCTTCCTGTGTCATATGGCAATGCCATTTTTATATTTATGACTTGTTGTGGATTGTTTGGGGACGTTTCTAAAAAGCGAGTGATGTAAGCTATGGTTGTTCGATGATGTTTTCATCTTGTGTGGTATGTTGCTCAGCTGCTTTACTCTCCTCTTACAAACCACATCATTGTGAATGTGCAAAATGTCATGGGGCTTAGCGGTTTTGCTCAAGAGCTCTGCTAGTGGTTAGCATGGAGCGAGAGAGAGATAGAGGGGACGGTGCTGGGCAGGGCCACAGGAGATGTTTATGTCCTTTTATAGCCATGGCTGACACCAACACACAGGACAAAGAAGAGGATCAGCAGCATTCATCGTTTATCCGATAGAAACGAGCCACCAAACTATTTAGATCAGTGTTGACACGTTTATCATGTAGAAAACAGATATGGATGGATTCAGCCCTCTTATGTTCTGATCTATAAGGCTTTAATGATGGCTGTGTGGGCTTTGTTAATACTAGCCAGAGTTGAGAACAATTGGTAGAACATGTCAGACCAAATTGTTTATCTTTTAGCCTGTCATGTGATTATTAAAGGCCATGGAGGCTGATATGGTTAGCAAATTCCTGACTCATGTAGGGTCTTTGGGTACGAGATGACGAGAGAGAAGCATTCTCTGCTCAAGCTGTTTTTAGTAAGAGGCTAATATGTGCACATAACACACTTTGGACCAAATGCATCCTGGCTTTTTATAGGTGAAGCCTCACTGATTAATGCCCTCTACAGCAGTGGACCCAACATGGGAGCAGGGCTCGCAGTGGGGGGGTCGCCAAACCTAATTTAGGAAAATGTATATCAAAATAAACGTTTTAATCTCACAGGTTAAACTGCTATTTAGTAATCACAGAGCGATATCACCTATCAGAACAATGATGCAGATAAAACAGCCGTCAGTCTAACAATAAAAATGTAAACTTAATGATGATTTACATTTTAAAATAGAGGTTAAAAGATGTTTTAAACCTAAAAGGAACTGCGCTAAAAAACTGTTATATAATATAAGTTAAGTTAAAACCTTTTAAATAAATGAAACTATCAAATTGTATACTCAAAAGTAAATAATAGATACTAAAAGCTCCATTTAAAAAGGAGGGTTTAAATTAGCTGCTGTTCAAAATGTCCACTGAGTTGGCCTCTCTGATATTGCCTGATGTGATGTTATGATTGTTTAAAAAAGAGAGATATTGATGATAATCCAGAACAACAATTGGATTGTAATCTCTTAACAATAGCAGGTAAACTCATCTCAGATGAAACAATCACAGGAAATAATCCGCTCAATTGCTTGCAGTTATTGGAATCACTATTTGAGTTGCAATGTTAATGAAGCGTAATGAATGGAATATAAAATATCCATCAAATGTGTCCCTTATTGTTAGTGATGAGTCGTCAATAAAGTCGGGTTGATCCATTATGGAAAAAGGTTGGAACCTGCTGCTTCACAGGAAATCCTTTGGATGTCTTCACAGTGTCTCAGCTGTGCTCAGTTGGTGTAGTAAATCACACTGGTTCAGAATAAAAATCATCATTACATAAAGCCCAATGTTGCATTATGTCATTACCATTAGACTTAAAAGGGCAGACTGGTTTCCAGCATGACTGTACGGCTTAAAGGCATATTCTGCAAAAGCCTCTCACAGAGCTATAATTTGGGTCCCTGGCAGGTATTGAGTCGGACAAACACACAGATGTTTCCAAGCTCTGACATATTTGAAGGTTTTAAAGATTACTGTACCTCTGCAGTCTACACACACACACACACACACACACACACACAAATAACATAGCAGCCCCGCTTCTATCTCCAGAGCTGGCATTGAAAACCTCTGTAATCCAGAACTCTGTAAACCCAGCCCAACATTCATGGTACGTTTATGCATCATGCCATTGCATCTAGGTATTTATTAGGACTATCCATTATAGAAAATAATATCATACTTATTAAACGTCAGTGTTTTTAGCACATCAGTTCTGAAATCCAAGCATTTTGTGCTCCTCTTAACTTAAAGTTAGAATATTGATCCGTCATGTCTTGTGACTTAAGACACCAAAACTTAAGATGAATCAGTTGACTCGACTAAGATGGGTCAGCTTGCGTTTATCAAATAAAAATGGATCAGTTCATCTGTCAGTATTTGTCTGTCACATTTAGATATCTTTTATAAACCAAGGCCTCAGCAGTATCTATTTTTATGTCGGTATGTGTATAGGGGATTAAAATACCTGACTCTCTTCAACTATTGTTAATCAAGGTTTTAAGCTTCAGTCTATTATCAGTCAAGCCGTTTAACACATATTACTGTCCCTGGACACATCTTGATTTAAAATGTATTGCTGAGTTACAATCTATTAAAGCATTTAGGTATAACTATTACAGGTAAATGGTTAACGAATATAACCACTAGCTGCTTAGTCACAGCTCCTCCCTGATGGGCCCCGGGCTGATGAGAGGTGTGGTGAGACGTAGCACATGCTGGAATGCCTGATCTGAGAGGAGTTAGCCTTTGCTAGCATCAGATGCTAACCATTTTCTTCCTGTGTGTCTCTCTCAGGCCCAGGTGAGGACGGAGAAGCCCGTCACCACAGCGCTGAGTGAAAGCATTCCAAAGTTTTACTTCCCAAAGGGACGGCCGCAAGCCAACATCAACATCGACAGCCTCATTTCCAAAATTGAGAAAATATTTTCCCAATTCCCAAATGAAAGGGCCACCATTGAGGACATGGGGCAGGTCGCCAAGGTGAGACTGTGTAGCATCGAGGTGAAGCTGCCACCCAGGAAATGATTTCCATTAGTGCCATTTACGAATGTTTGCTGATTTTCAAACCTCTCCCTGAGGAATGTGAGCAAAAGGGGTGGGGGGGGGGGGCCTGAGTGAAGAGATAATGACAGCTAGGTTTCCTCAGGGTCTTTAAGTGATGCAACACTACTCTCCAACCCGCCCTACAGGGTCATGGTGCTGTTCTATGTGCATTAAAGCTCACACATGTAAAGGAGATGCACTGTTTTCCCATCTCTCCTCTCTATAGCCGCTCCACACACTGTATCTGATCTGCTTACTTGTCTCCCCAGGCCTGTGAGTGTCCTTTCTACTGGAAGATGCCATTGTTTGGCTTGGCTGGAGGCGACAGGACCGGCTTCGTGTCCGTTCACAAGTTCGTGGCTATGTGGAGAAAGTAAGACAATGGCTGTTGTTATTCTCACTGGAGCACTGGTGCTCACGGCCAAACGGCTCGTACAATCTCCTCCAAACAATGATGACCGCTCACTGCGAAGACAGACGTGGCATGCAGCTCTCTGCTATCTGTTTTCATTTCCAAACAGATATCAGTGGTTACAAAGGCCTCACAATGGAAACGTTGCAGGGAATAAACCGTTTTTAGAATGAAAACATCTATTCAGTGTCTTTCTGTGTGAAATTGTAAGGGGTTCCACAGGGCTTTTGTAAAGGCGTCTGTGCTCTTAGCTGAATGCTGTTGGATGCAATAGGCATGCTCTTGTATTAATGCGTGAGCCTCCAGAGGACGGATAGACCTGGCCTTTGACTTGGCCTCATGACTGAGCCATTCTTAGATGAGAGGCCACAACAGACGCTCGCATTATTTCCCCCGCAACACTTGACGCTTATAATCACCAGGCAGCGATTCAGAATCCTAATTCCAGAATGCATTATACCTGCGCTCGCACTTATGAGGGAAACAATTTCAAACTTGTGCTCTTTGAAAGAATGATAAAAAAGCGAACATAGGGAAAGAGGGAGAAACCTTGCAACCATCTGTTCTCTCTTTTCTCCTCCAGGACTCTGCAGACCTGTCACGACGACGCTTCGAAATTCGTGCACCTCTTGGCCAAGCCTGGCTGTAATTACCTGGAACAAGACGACTTTATTCCATTCCTGCAGGTACTTGCGGCAGCACACCCAAGTGGAGGGCTGGACTTGGCAGACAACTGCATTTGCGTGGGTGGCGTGAACTGCACTTCCTTTAAGGCCTGTCCTGATGAAGCAGGGCTTATTCATGTGGTGGATAACTAATTCAGGGAAGCTACTGTAGGTCAGTGGAGAGGGGGGATACTGAAGGAAGGCCCCATCAGTGCAGGATTCAAGCTCAGAAGAAGGGATGGAAATGGTTGTTATTTAAACACATTAAAGCAACAAAATAATCCTAGAAATAGATATTTATCAAATGTATTCTAAGAAAGTCTCATTGACTGTTAGTCGGCCTTAGCATGTGGACCTGCTGTGCTGGCTGTTTGTCGCCTCATTCCCCCTGACAAGCTGCTGGTGCTCCACACCGGCCCCACCCCGACACCTGATTCTTTTTCTTGCTGGCAGGGGAGGGCCGCGCCGAGCAGCCGTTAGCATACCAGCAGAGATGCCTTGTGGCACACGCCGTTTAATTTGTATCGTTCCGCTCGGCGAATGGCCTCTGACTGTTGTGATGAATGAAAGGCGGATTGCAGTGGAGTAGATCTGACTGTCCCCGCCTGTTTCCTGTGCGCTGTGATTTATGTGTTTCTCTATGATTTAATTCCTCACACTGAGAGTCAAAGAGGCACGACGGCTGCCCTGAAATAAGGCCTTTTAATTTCATCGCCGCCTTCGCTTTTATGTCAACAACTCTTTCCCACGGCAGAGAAAACGGAAGGGGGTAGAATAAAGAAAAGACATGTGGGAGTTCCATGGCAAAAATATATAGCTACAGTTTATTTGAAATGCAGCACACCCCCCCCCCCTTGTGACTTTATGGCACGAGGAAGGAGAGAAGCTAGAGCTCCAGTTTTTCTCTGGCCTTCTCATCGGTTTGCTGTCAAATCTGAAAGACTTAAGCACATCCCAAAAGCGGTTGACCCGGTGTGTTCTGACTTCAAAGACTTATTTAAATGCGATGACCTCTTCCAACAAGGCCCGCAGCCTTTTCTTTACATGGCAAAATGTATAAAGCATATGGCCTGAGTGATGCAGATGGACACTGACAACTTTGAATGTTGGAATAAGCAGGCATTTAAATCCTGTCCTGAACGTCCTGTGCTCTGTGTAACAGAAAGAGAGGCACGTATGGTTTGCCATTTGACTCGTTTCTGAAAGTGCAGAATCTGACTGAACTTATATATTTGCTTTTGTTGTAAGCACAGCATGACATTGATTTGTTGTTCTGCACTTTGGTTTGTTAGTTTTGAGGGGTTTGTTGTGGAGATGAGTCAGACAAGCAGAGCTGACTTTCCTCTGTTTTTTCAGGATGTGGTGAACACACACGCAGGCCTGGCCTTCCTGAAGGAAGCCCCGGACTTTCACTCACGATACATCACAACGGTATGCTAGCACAACTCTAATAACAGTCCATCACTATTGTGTTGTTGCAAAAATGCCTCCGGATTAGTTGTGGTTTTCTCATGAACACAGTCAACTGTTTTTTCCAGGTGATTCAGAGGATATTCTACAATGTGAATCGTTCATGGACCGGAAAAATAACATGTTGTGAGCTCAGGAAAAGTAACTTGCTTCAGGTACATGACTACAAAACCAAATTAATGTTTAATCTACATATTTTAAGTGTGTTGTTTTAATTGTGTTTTTATGAATTTCTTCTCTGTAAAGTGTCTTTGAGTTTTTAGAAAAGCACTCTATCAATAAAATGGATTATTATTTATTATTATTATCAATCTGTGGTACTATAATCTATTTTCTGTGTTACTAATTGTGTCTGTTTGTCCAAAAAATATTATTATTATTATTATATTGATTTTTAAATCAAGTACAAAAAAAGATGCAACATTTGAGGATATTCATAAAAACACGATTTATCTTCAATAGGAAATGAGTTTTTATTTTGTGGTAATAATGTGCGTTTTATATTCAAAACAATATTTGTTGTTGTTTTTGTCCGTTTTTAAATCTGGTATGATAACAATGTTCTCACCAAAACACTAGCCTAATTCTTTCTGGTGTTGGTGTAACTTCTAGTTGCACCTCAAATGATTTTGCATGTGTAATTACTGGTGTATTAGGTAATGAATGAACAAGGAAGTCTGTCTGTAAACTATAACGGATATTAACAATACATTGGTTTATTTTAACAGTATTTTAACCATTTATAAAACAAAAACCTATCATTGATATTTTGACTTTTCGTTTGTCCCAGAATCTGGCGCTGCTGGAGCAGGAAGAGGACGTGAACCAGCTGACGGACTTCTTCTCTTACGAACATTTCTACGTTATCTACTGCAAGTTCTGGGAGTTGGACACTGACCACGACCTGTACATAGACCAGAAAGACCTGGCTCAGCACAACGACCAAGGTGCACTTCACTTTCCTTTCGATGTCTCCTATCATACTCTTTTTCATCAATATATTACAGCTCTCAGATATATATATATAAAACGTGTCTCTGGAGTGTTTGGCTCGAAAAGTGCTGATTCTGTGTCTGTAGCTCTAAATGCAAATGCCACTACCCAAGCTCCTCTGTGAGATGTTTGGTTTAAAGCAACACAATGGTGCTTTAGGAGGAGATTCAGATGAAAAGGTGGGCGGGCGTTACCTTGGTTGGTTATTGGCTAATGGTTGCACAACCCAAAAATCATTGTGACATCACAGAGTGGGCCAAATCTAATCAGCCCATGTTCAGACAGATGGATCATCTTTTTCCATGAGACTGTCTGAATCTCTTAACACAAAGGGGACACATATTTATGTATAAAAGACATTAAAAAAGTGGATTTTTCTCAACAGGTGACCTTTACGGCAACACAGCAGTCTAGTCTCAGTTGTATTCAGGTCATCTGTGTCTGTATTCCCACAGTTCAAACAACAAAGGCGCTGAAACCTTGTCAGAACACAACTTCCCTCTAACTTTCCATGCATTTTTTGGCACCGTCAGAAGGCTAAACGTTCATGTAGAAATGAAAAGCATTAGTGAATGTTATTGGGTGTAGGTCTACCGCTCACACACAAACACACACTGTGAGAAATAGACTTCTCTTTGGCGCTTCCTCCGCTCACACTCCGCACCACATGTTCTTAGTTGATGGTCTGTGAGTGAGGCAGGGGAAATGAGACACAAGATCAATAAGAGAGCAGCATTTATTCTCTGCCTCGCATGACGCCATGTCTGGAACAATTTCTACGACTGCATGGCCAAACGATGACCAGAGGATTTATAGAGTTGTCAAGATAAAAAAAAATAAGAGCTTAAACTAGCCGCTCTGGATTTACAGTCTGTGAATGGATGACATGTGTTGTGAATAAGATGTACATTCACTGAGAGAGCTGAGTCAAACGTTTTTATTTCCATCAGTCTGGATTTTAAATTATCTCTTTGCTGTGTTTTTCCAGCCCTTTCCCAGAAGATGATTGAGAGGATATTCTCAGGGACCGTCACAAGGTACGTGGAAAATCTAATGAGGGTTTAAAGGAGGCCAATTAGTAGTTTTTGCACTAGTAACAGTTTGTTTTTCCTTCCATCAGAGACAGAAAAGTGTACAAGGAGGGCCGGCTGAGTTACGCTGATTTTGTCTGGTTCCTCATCTCCGAGGAGGACAAGAAGACCGACACCAGGTGTGTAGACCAAGGCTGTAAAGGTTTGAATTTGATTTCAATAGATTTATTTGAAGTTAGACTTTCCAATTCCATTTTCTCGTTAATTTCCAGAGTGCGATTCCTAGTACTGGCTGAGATTCTGTAAGATTTAGTTTTAATTTGACCGTAGTGTTGTTGTTTTTATGGCCAGGTGTCATTAAATATACAAAACACATGCTTTAACATCTTTGATAGGAATCTTCATAATGTTACACCTTTTTAGATTTTTCTCTACCACAAGAAAACGACCCCAGTTGGTTTAAACTAGACCGAGTGAATAGCTTGGTTAATTGGGTTTTGATCTCCAATACTTAAATGAAGTCCTTGTTTTTGATTTGTACTAGGCTAGACATTTTTCATCAAGCATTAAACATTCAACAAGTGTCATCAAAACAGTCAATCTGTCAAATCTGGTGAAAACAACGAGTGTGTGTGTGTGTGTGTGTGTGTGTGTGTGTGTGTGTGTGTGTGTGTGTGTGTGTGTGTGTGTGTGTGTGTGTGTGTGTGAGTGTGAGTGTGAGTGTAGCCATTTCTTCTTGATACTTGCTTTTCCAGGCATTAAGGTTCCCCTATTTGTATTCAGCTCCGGAAAACATTAAGAGACAACTGCAGCCTTATGAGTTTGTCTGGTTTTGATATTTTTAGGCATTTCTTTCAGTTGAATTATTATTTTCACTGGAATGTTTGCCATACATGTAGAGATAAAGATTGTGTGGTCTCCGGATATTCTTAATCTTTGGGACATCACACAACAGAATGACTGTCTCTCTTGATCTTGATAATAAAGTTGACTTTCCCAAACCCTGCGTCCGCTCTGAACATTCAAGGCACAGAGGCACGTGTCCCTCCTCAATAATGGAGCATTTTCTGTGGGTCAATGTCATCAGAGTGGATGTTATTGTTATACATAGTTGCTCAATACCAGAAACTTAAATGAATAGGGTCAATTAGAATTGTTTTACCCAGGTTGTATCATTTCAGATGTGTTTTTCTTGTAGGAAATCAATTTTATTAAGTTTTATTTCATGACGGAAATACCCCTCAGGAAGACGGACAGCCACACTGATTGCATCTCTTATACCTTTAAAACCTTTCTGTCTTTTCTTACATGCTCCTTTTTCGCTTCTCTTCCCCTCCCCCCCTCAGTATAGAGTACTGGTTCCGCTGTATGGACCTGGACGGCGACGGGGTGCTCAGCATGTACGAGCTGGAGTACTTTTACGAGGATCAGTGCCAAAAGCTGGAGACCATGGCCATCGAGCCCCTTCCCTTCGAGGACTTCCTCTGCCAAATGCTGGACCTGGTCAAACCGGAAGTCGAAGGTCAGACCTTTTTCACATTTACACACAATTTCACACACACACACACAGCGGAAAGTCAAACAGCACGTACATATTGATCCTGAGCTGAGGGAGCGGTAACAGATGAGACTGCTCTGCACCGACTGATGCCAGCTGTTGGTGTCATCCACACTGTCAACAAATTCCCGCCAGCACTTAGCTCAGAAGACACTGGTCCCTGGCGAGGTATGCGTGTTTAGTATTGATAGCCGCAGCAGGAATGTGCCCCTCAGCCGACCTACTGCTATGCCGTACAAGCGCAACTGTGTGTTATAGCATGAAATATGAGACGTCACAACTTCTTTCTGAGGATGGTATTTCCCTCATCAGTAATGCCTGCTCCCGACAGAACCGTTTAAAGAGATTTAAAGTCTGTTCAAATGTGTCGTTAAATGTGGTATTCTTTAGAAGATCCTCCGGTCTTCAGTGCAGGCGTACAGGATTCGTTATAGATTGAAATATTACATTTGATGACCAGTTAATATGCAGATCAGATGAGTCTAAAGGAGCGTTCATAAACAACCCAGTCTAAAATGCAACTGCCATGGCATACAGAACTTTCAGAAGCAGATACTTTTTTTCCAAAGATATACAAATCACGGCCCTTCATTTCAGGCACGACATGTCAGGTTTAAAGTTGATTTTAAGAATCAATCAGCTTCAGATTAGTGTGAGCTAGCAGGAAGTTACATTGAAATCTGAAGGTGATTAATTCTGCTGTCAGTAGCCCTGAGCGTGTCACACAGCTGCAGGAGAAGCTAGGCTGCCCAACAACATCCCTCAAGTTCAGTTCATCCAATAAACAGATAATAACATCGTTGTTTTGATATCATTGAGGTGCTTCCTTTCTGTTTTCACATCTTTTATAAATAGGATATATGTTTTTTAAACCACATCAACTTGTCAGTAAACTCTTACAACGTGGCCCAGACATTTATTGATCATTTAACATTTGAGAGATGGGGCGGCTAATTTAAATACAAGATTGACAAATGAATAGATAATAACAATCAATTATTGGCCTTGTGTCCCATAATCCCTGACACACTTCAGTTAAAGTTTTTAAAAGCTATCTTGATTTGCAAAGTCCGGCAGAAACCCTCGTAGTGAGCAGCTTTAATAACACCCATGTAATGAATCCTCTGTGGCTGTCTAAAGTGATCTTTCATCCCGTGCAGGTAAGATCACTCTGCGGGATCTTAAGAGGTGCAAGTTGTCCCACATCTTCTTCGACACCTTCTTCAACATCGAGAAGTACCTGGACCACGAGCAGAAGGACCCGTTCTCTATCATCAGGGTAAGGACGTCCGGAGATGGGAGATACTTGTTTTCATGTCAGAGGTCGAGGGGATCACGTTTCTTGTGGTGTTTTTTTAAGGAGATGGAGACGGACGGCCAGGAGTTCTCAGATTGGGAGAAATACGCTGCAGAGGAGTACGACATCCTGGTGGCCGAGGAGGCGGCCAACGATCAGTGCAACGACGTGTAAGTTAATCACCGAGATCCAGGGATGGGTTTATCGAACTGCTGAATCTGCAGTTATTTCCTTTTTTCTTTGACCCCAAATAAAAGGTGTTCATTACTACTTGAAATTCGGCTGAAAAACAAAAGATATTAACAAGCCTTTTAAAAGTGAGCTTGATAAGAGAAGTAATTAAACCTTTCGAAGTCCCTCTTCTTCCAACAGCAGGTATTTCTTCTAAATACATTGTTTTAATACATTTTGGGCGATTTAGTTTATTTATTTATTTGTATACCATATTTTTTTACATTTTTTATTTAACATGTTTATTAGTTATAAAATATTGAGTTAAATGTATGGATTTATTTTTAAAATGTGCAGACTGGCAGATAAAGAATCCGATTGGCAATAAGTGCTCTATACTAGGTGATCAATAAAAGTTGTTTTTAAAAAAGCGTTTCCCTATACTTTTATAGATAAAGGAATAATGTATTTTATCTCTTAAATGCCTTTTACAGCATCCCTAAGTATAAGTTTCAGAGTATAAGTTTTGATAAATATAGTCCCTGAATGTTGTGAGCTATTACAGATATTTCCCATGACTAGAAGACTCACAATATTGTGTTGTTTTGCAAAAGCTGAAACACAGAAAGCCTAGTGTTCAACATGTCGTGGCAGGAAGCGCTGCGTTGTAAGTGATCACATTTTCAGTTTTTCTATTGTGCAATGAAAGACAGGGAGGGTCAGGTAAGAGGTCATGCCTTATGTCCGGCAGCAGAGCCCCTCAGAGAGTCAGTGCTAGATGAGGCTGTTGACAGCTATGTTGTGTGGTTTTAGGAACACCACCAATTTCTAAAGACAGGCCGCTAACCGGAGCAGGTAAGACCCTCAGGTCAGCAGCAGAGATTATACTGTCCTCCTCCTCTTCCTCTCTGCAAGTCCAGTCCTAAACCCACTCCTGGCTCCTACCTTCTCCCCTCCAATCTGAGCACCCTGCTGACAACAGCTAGTCAGAGAGCACAGCAGTGTGTGGTAGTGTGTGTGGCCATGTCTCTGAGCTGGGAGTGTGTTTTGGAACCAGACGGTTTCTGTTTTTAAAGTTCCACTTCTAAGAAAGAAAACTGTACACCCTCTCTGTCCGTCCCTTCATGTGTTGCTCCTTTGTTCTCTCCAGTCCAGAACCTCCGGTCTGTTTTAAGGAAGGACACTTATTTGCTTTCTTTCTAAAAGCAAGAAGAACATATTGACACTCTTATACCTGTATGATAAAATGAAGCTGCCAGCTATATTAGCTTAGCTTCAGAGCACTATACAGTAGTCTGGGGCTATGGGATGGTTGTAATTACATGTGCACTAAAGCCTGGTGCTGTTTTTTGGGGGGGGGTCCGAGTCTTTTTGCTAAGCTACTGTAAACACCTTCTGGATGTTTCTATTGCTGTATTGATGTTTTCCTGACTCATAGCAAGAAAGCAAATGATCTTTTTTTCCAAACGTAAACATGTAATTTATCGCATTCCACCTTGACTGTCTGACTGATCCCTGATCCTTTCCTTGTCTCTGTTTAGGTATGAAAATCCGTTGAGCCCTTTGGGGCAGCACATCTCCACGGAGCTGGGTCTGACTAAGAGACACTTCTTTCAGATCCCCAGTCCACACTGCAACCTGGACCTGGATGAATATGAATATGAAGATGACTTTGAATGACCTTGCAGCGTTTTCCCTCACCTGCCGAGTGCCGTGCGCTCCAGGAAACAGCCCAACCAGCCGTGTGAGTGCATCAAGACAGACTCACAGGTTCAGGACAAACTTCAATAAAACAGGAAGTGAACACAAATCAGAGCACTGGTGGGGTCAGATGTGCTGGAGAAATGGACACAGTATCACACATTTGGACAGGAAATATGATCCGAGCAGAAGGTGGTTGCTCACATTACAGAATGTTTGAAATATTTTCACCAGCCTCACTTAAAGAAGTCACCACAGCTGACTTTGTGATGTCACAAGTGGCACACACACGTGAACACAGGAAAAGTGTGCACGTAATGCTTTGTATAAAGAATATCTGGGGCGAGAGTTATTCCTCTGAACATCAGCACTGTGTGATAACATTCATACGAGCTAAATCACATTCTGATTTGTTGTTGTTGGTTCAGGATTTGTTGATACAGAACTAATTATCATCTGACGTCATTGGAAAGAGGTACATTCCAGTGATCATAATGGAAGCTTTTCTGCAAGACTGTAAATTCATTAATTGGTGTTTGGATGAAATGAGGAGTTGCTGTAAATGCCAAACAAGCCACCGTCAAGCCTGCTGCACACAGTTCACACTGCCAAACACACACACCACCACACACACACAGAGTATTTTGTACAGGTCTGCACTCATTATGACATATTTACTGTATTTGTGAGATGGGGTTATTATTAAATTATTAGAGAAGAGTTTATAAATACCTGTAAATATTTATTTGGTGCTTGCTGTGTTGTAAATGATTTGGGAAATTGTTTTAGAGACTTTTTCTATGTTACCAAGTACTTCATTTTTATGTACTTTGACAGAACAAAAGGAACCAATTTTAAAATGTTTTGCTTTTTCTTTAAATTAATAATAAAGACTTTAATGGAAAAGTAAATAAATGGACTGTGCCTTGTTATTTAAATAATCTAGTAAAGATGTTTCTGATGTGTTCGCTATACATGTCTGTTAGATCAATGTCATCATGTAAACAAACCAAAATACAGACGTGGAAAGGCAGTGAAATATTAACCCTCTTGGAAAATGACTTCATGGGTACGAAGTGGAACACGGTCTAAAGGCAGTAATACAAATGAACTTTTGAATATCTGGAGAAATGTACTATATTTGACTTTTTTATTTAAATTACTAACAGCAATACATAGGGAATTTTTGGCAAACCTTAGCCCAAGGAGCAATAATAAAGTGTCAGGCAGGAAATAAAGCTAATTCTATATAATTATTCATGTTTTGGATCTCAGTTTGATCCAACTGTTACTTTTAACATTCAGGTAAATTATGGAAGTGTATTTAGGAAAAACTCTGTTGTCATTCACTTGGTCCTCAAATGAAAGTGGTCGGTGAATAAAAAAAACACTGAGGATGGTGTCATTCTACACATTTAACAAACCGTGGAAATACTGAAGTCCTTCTGACTACATGTATGTGCTGCCCCAAGCCCATTATTTGAGAAAACAATAAAACATGCCTTTCTTAACTAGGCTCGGTATTGAAACTAAAGCAGCAGTAAAAGTGCATTTGTTAGGGACTATTTTCTGCTGTGGATGAATACATATTTGTTGCTGCAGTCGATGTTTCAAATACGGTACGTGTGACGATACAATTCCCATGTTTTTACAATGTAGAAACGTGATTTAGTGCAACGTGACAATGTAAATGTTATTTGTGCGTTATCAATCCTGTGAAAACATTTGGATTCATGGCACAAGAATAGGATATATAAGCTTTTTTCTGAACAAGTAATAAATTCCTTTTGGCTGAAGTGTTTTCATGGGATTTGTATATACAAAAAAACAATCTGGATATAGCAGACGTGTCCTAATATGAAACATATCGTACTGCATTTTAAACAAACCTGTATTAACAGGATTGTAGAGGGGGAATGGGTTATTGGTATTTCCTCACATCAAAACTGAAATGTCTCTCCCAAAAGTGGTGAGGTCTCATCCTCCAGACAGAGGCAACGACTCTCCTCCAACAACCTAATTGCTACAGTTCAACCTCCACAGTGTCGTCGTCTGCCTCGTTGCCGGGGCTGAGGACAGATCCCTCCATGTTGGATCTTTTAGCAGGAGGCTCCACGGGGACAGAGAAGGGATCCATGTCTGCTGTCTTTTCTTGACGGCTGAGGAGATACAGGAGGCGACAGGTTTTAGTATGAGCAGGGCGGAGGAGATCTACTGTGTAACTGGTTTAGAAATAATAATTTCACCTTGGACTAAAGCTGGACTTTCGAGCTTTAGCAGCTTTAGAATCAGAAGGGCTGAACAGGCAGGGGGACTTGCATCCTTAAGGAATAAAGAATAGACACACATGAGGCAGCTGGTGGCATTAAGGACACAACACTTGTGTGCTTGATATGAGTTGATTGACATTACTTCCAGCACCTTCTAGTTTTAGTTTGGAGCGACTGGGAAGGTACGGCTTCCTCTCAGAGCTAATGTGCGACACGGCATCCTCCCCTTCAGCTGCAGCCAGCAGGGAAGCCCGATAGTAGAGGAGAGGCTGCCAACACTCCTCCCTGAGGTCAATAACGTGCTCTGCGGTGTGCCTCTGCAGGTAGGAGAACCTGCACAGACAGGAGCAAAGCTTTCCAAGAGCCATGTTTTAAAGACATGTTTGTAACCATGTGTGTTTCACGCAGCACTTACACTGTTTTCTTGTCCAGTTTGAGCAGTTTGCTGGAGAACTCACTGAGGATGGGCAGGTAGGAGAGGTACGGCGGCGTTGATGTTTCTGGAGTCTGACTAAACTCGTTGAACACAAACTCTATGCCGTTCCTGCACGTATTGAGGTACAAAACTCACACTTTAGGCACAAGTAAAAGCAGACACAATGTTCTAAGTATTGCGACAAGAGCCCGCGCTGACCTGTGGATCATGACGACACACTCACGAAACTTGACCTGGTCCCCGAAGGTGAGGGCGAAGCGCCGGGCGAGCTCTTTGATGCTGGTGAAGGTCTGGACTCCTGGGTGAGCCCGACCGCCACTCTCCTGCTCACACTTCAGACGAGCAAACAGCTGAGGAAAAAAGGACAAACACACATTAGAATCCTGTCAATGCCATTTCTTTTATTTGAGATTTTAGGAATATTCCCATTGAGATTCAGAATAAAAGCATAAGAAATGTCACAAAAAAAAAACAGATCAGACTTAAAACAAATTACTTCAGAAAATCTATTTGCAGAGTTACAGGACATGAGCAGTTTTTATTTTCTATACCTGCTGCAGGCAGAGCACCAGAGTACGAGCGCTCTCTATCTTATCGATCTGTCGGGTCCGGCACAGCGCCTCCTTGATGATGTCTCCAAACTCGTTGTAGTGCTGGGGACAAACAGGGGGAAGTTAGCTATATAGCACATGTATTAAAAGGAACGCTTTGATTATTCTTATTTTTTGCTTATTCTGCTTAATTAGAGTTCAATTAAATCAAAACCCGATGATGTCTGCCTGTAAATGTAAAGCTACAGCCAAAAGCTGCTTAGCCAAACATTGGTAAACAGTTAACCGGGCTCTGTTTGAAGGTAATAACTCTACCTTCACTTCTGAATCTCCGTAATTAAAATTGACTTTGTTGTTTGTGCAATCCTTTCAGAACTACAGTTGCTGTTTTATGACGGTTGGTTTCCTCGTCAGGGGCGGGGACTTTCTGGAGTCACCCCCAATCTAAAAATGGTCACACATGAGCAGATGTGGGTAGGCTGATTTTATCACCTTTGGAGTGAGCCAGACTAGCTCTTTCCAGTCATTATGCTAAGCTAACCAGCTGTTGGGCATAGCTTCCTGTTATTACAGTCATGAGAGGCGTATCGATCTCCTCTAACTTTTGGCAGGAGAGCTGATTAACCGATTTTAGAAAATGTCCATCTTTTCTTTTTAGGAGTGAAGCTGTACCTTCATGTAGTACATGAAGACCTCAGCCGCCATGCTCATCTCCAGGACTCCATGCACTATGAGTTTGCAGAAGGCCGCCAGCATATTTCTCCGTTTGTGTAGGTCCTCCAGCTTCTCCTCTTCAGAGCTTTCCCTGGCTGAGGAAGCCAGATGGAGATGAAGCGTGCGGTCGGATGTGAAGTGGTCGAGAGTGAGAGAAGAGAGTGAGAGAAGGGAAGAGAGTGATTAATCATGACAAATCATATAACAGAAACTAAAGAACAAAGCAGAGTGCTTTAGTAAGTATGAGGACAATGGCTTTAGCAGGTGGAAATCAAAGATAACATAAGACTAAAGTTATGGCTGTGACACCATGTGGCTTCAATCTTTCACAAGCCTAATAAAAGAGGCTCAGAGGTGAGCCAGAGTTAATGGAATTTTCTCACGGAAAGAGATTGCCCTGATTTTATGATTTAACTCAGGGCCCTTGCCCTCCGAGTGATCTCTGATCCAGCAGCTAATAGAAAACACTGCCTATATAACAAAACCCTTACCAGGCAAATCCAATAAAACAATAGCTTTTTATTACATGTTCAAAAAACAATAATCCTGTATTGTATTTGTTTGAACATTTAAGACATTCCCACCAGGACCGCTATTGACTTCTCTGGACTATCCCATATTTGGATGCAATATGTCTCGGAAAGTAAAGCTATTGTAAAGATAATAAAAATGTTTTAGTTACAGTCAGCCATCAGTGGATTTATAGGTTTTGCCTGCAGGACTTTACAAAGCAAACATTACGCATTTCCACATGTCAATCCTGTTTTACTCATTTCAGATCAGACGGGAACACGCTGCTGTCATCATGCTGCTGGCTTTGAAAACAAAGTATAACATGCTTTACCACAAATTAGTAGAGCCAGTTTCAGTGTGAGGATATTAACAGGGCTGGCTTTGTAATTGAGGGTCAGTTGCGAGGTCAGGTGGTAAAATCAGACCCGGTTTAAAGTCAGCAAGCAGTGCTACAGCGAGTTAGGAGACCTCGTGTGTGGCCGTGCATTTCATATCTGCATGTTTGTGCCCAGTGAGCAGCTTCACTGAAACACAGCTTCAGAGGAAAGGAGGCCCGGAGAAAAGATGCTGATCTGACAGAGTGAGAGTGCCATCTACTGAGTAAACACTGCACTGCCTTTCTCCTGGGTGTCCCGCACACTGCCTGGGCACATGATCATCACACACACATATAAGAAGGCAGCTGTTCGGATGTGGGGCCCTGCACGATTTGTGACATTTGCCTCCTGACTGCATAACAGCGCTTCTATAAAGCTTGTTCTGGCCATCAGGAGGGAAATATGGTATGTTTTTCTTCACTCCATCAGATTTACTATTTTAAAATGTGATATATTGTTGTAAATTATACCAGTTGTTTCCAAACCTTTTGTGGCCCCTAACAAAAAGTGTTGTGTGTAACTTTTCCGATGACTAAGCCTCTTAACTTTTTGCATAGTTTTATTTTAATAACTGTTCCATGCTTAAAAGGTTAAGCTGATTCATTTGAGAAACAGCCTCTGCACTTAATCATCCTGCACAGTGACGATGCAATATCTAGTTTCAGTAATAAAGAGCATGAAATATTTGCACACAGGTTAAGTGAACGATTAATGGAACTAGGCTGATGTCTCACCCCCGCTCTGGCTGTCACAGTCTGGTCCAGTGAAGATATGCGTGCACACAAAGGTGGACAGCGCCCTCTGCAGTTTGGGACTGGGTGTGTAGAGCAGAGGCCCGAAGCAGCTGGGATCCCACACCTGCAGCTGGTAGGAGTGAGCCGTCAGAACGTCACAGACACCCAGGAAGGCCTGATGTGGAAACATAGAGAGGACGTTAGAAAGGCGACAAGAAAAGCAAGAAAGGTGCCATGATTGATGAAACATCCGTTTACCTGCTGCTGCACCCTGGGGTCAGAGTGGGAGAGACAGCGGTGACCTCGCTCACAGAAGAGACGCAGCTGCAGCCTCTGGGTCACGGCTTTCTCCTGAGGCACACACGTCACATTATCTTTCCCACAGATAATTGATGATGTCACAAGACCATATTTACGCATAGTTTCTCATTTATGTTTTACACAGGGCTTAAAACAAGGCATATTGATAAGTGAATACATGTGCATTTAGTTAAATAAAACTTCTCTACAGTCTTACTTAAAGCTCTTTCTGTTGCTAAACATACATGATATCTTTTCATCAATTCTCTGTTTAATTTTGTTTTACAATCTTCTGAATATTTTATTCATTAATCTGTTGATTGTGTGTAGAATTTCAGCAATTAGGGCCTGAGATGATCTTTTTTTCCTCAGAACAACAGTCTGAACCCTGAGATGATCTGAACCCTCAAAAAATGATTTTACTATAAGCACAAAAAGAAAATGTGAAAGAATTCACATTAAAAAAATGTTGAAGGAGTCGGTCAACCATTTCTGCATCCACATTTCCTATTGTCCTATTTCTAAATCCCGTGATATTGCCCTTGTTAAACCATCAGCTCAAATACAACAGACTCACTCTGGAGGTTAAAGTGTCAGTACTGGTGTTGAGGGACCAGATCATGCAGTAAGAGAGACACTGCAGTTCCTCCAGCAGCACCTTCAGACAAAATAAAGAAGAGAGAAAGAGACACATGAAAGACTGTGGATAAACAAATCCATAACACTTGTACAAACTTGATTTTAGAGAAGCAGAGTTGGTACCTCGGGCGGTGCTCCTCCCTCGCTGCTCTCCACTGACAGCAGAGGAGACAGCAGCTCAAACAGGTTCCACCTGAGGAGGTTGTGACAGCTAACAAAACACACAGAATCACATGATGAACAGCCAACAAATACACTACCAACACACTGAGCTCGAGCAGCTCTCAAACCTTACTTGTGGAAAGCTCTAAGTTTCTTCAGTGTGGCTAAAATGTCTCCAGTTTTCTCCTCATCAGCAGAGAAACTGTCACCCTGCAACAGAGAAATAGAAATAATAAGTCATCATGTCAAGTAAGGCCTTGAATTCTAAGAATATGAAGTGCTTGGCACCTCTTAGAATAAAAAATCAAGTAATGTCTACTTCATTATGGTTTGAAGAGGTAAAAATATGCAATGATCTCTGCCAAAAAGCAAAAAATAGAGAAAGATTGTGATGTATTTTTTATCTGGTGACCGCACAACACCAATCTTTCATCAGACCGTATAAGGGGTACCTGAAACGTACTGTTCTTCAAACGATCTGGACTGTTAATAGGATTTTGACAGACATTTACACCCCATGTGTCAATCCATTCATCACCATCTCTTTGTTCCTACAGTGTGACAGTGCCCCTCACCTTCAGTGAGTCCGCCAGCAGTGCGGTCAGCTGATCCACCCAGCGCTGCACCAGAGAGTCTCTGGCGTCCCGGGCCACGGAGCTGGAGGCCGTCTCCCCCCCACACAGACTGAGGTACGTGCGGGCAGCCGCCTCCAGAACATCTGGCCCAGCGTGGAGATCCAAAACAGCTCCAATCTCTGCTGTCAGAGCGGAAACAGCCTGAGGAGGAGGAGGAGGAAAACTTGTGTAGCTAATAACAATAGGCAGCCTAACATATCTATACAAAAATGAACTTGATTTCACTACTCATATTGATAACAGCGGGGTAGAAACTAAATTAGAATATTAACTTCAGGATGACACAGTTTCAAAAAGTATTGAAACTCTGTCATCCCATTCATTTGTCGTCACCGTTCTTTGTGATGTGTGTGTGTTGAAAGTCTGGAATGCAGACCTGTGTGTTGTCAGCGTCAGGACAATCAGGGAGGAAGAACTGAGGAATCTTCATCAGGGAGGCAACACTGTCACCACTCTGTGAAAACTTCACAAACGACATCATTAAATAACAGACCATAATGTAATCCACAGCGTATCATTATTCAGCACAGAGCTCTAAAGGTTGACTAACAACAATGTGAAGAATCCTACCTTGGATAGTAACTTGGGAAGCACCACGAGGAAGTGATCAGTGAGCTTGGAGCAGTCATCATGCTGGATTTTCTTTTCCTTGGCATTCATTACCTGAAAAATGAAAACACACAGACCTGTTTATTAGAATGTCCTTCCTTCTGGTGCATGTTTCAGTGTCTTAAGCCATTAGAGATGCTACAGCTTTCAATTGTACCCTTAACTTTTTTAAATTACATTTACTAGAGTACTGTTTTTACGGTACAATTTTCTGTGTCAAATTGTAATACTTCCCTGCTCCTAAAAAAGGGAAAAGATCTCCCACTGACCTTCTTAGCTCCACTCCTTCCTGCCAGTGATGGTCCCTCTGCAGCCTGACGCACCGACGCTACCAAGATCTCAACGAGCACAGCTTGTTCTGCACAAGTAGGGCCTGCCCCCCCCCCCCCCCCACACACACACACACACACACACACACACACAGTGATGACTGCTATACACCTCATGCATGTGACACTATGTAACATTTTTAAATGATAATTCTGCCAACTACAGACATCCCTCTTACCTGGACCCTGTGATGAGGGGTCCTGCAGCAGTATGGATGTGAGAGTGGGCCAGTCCTTCAGCAGGGCCGCACCAACGTCCCACAGACTGTCCACCAGGTACATCACATGCGTGTGCAGCTAAAGGGAGAGGGACATGTTACTCCTTCCAATTTCCTTAGACAAAAACAACAGCCTTAAATTGAAGAAGGCAGAATATTTTCACCTCAGACTCCTTGTAGAACTGCAGCAGAGCCTTCAGTCTGGTAGATGTTTGTTGTTTATGTACTTCCTCTTCATTTATTTCAAAATCAGATGTTGGGGTTACAGTTTTGAGAAGCCTGAAGGAGACCCACAACACCCAGACACACATTTAATAGTTGTTTTAGTTATTTTGTAGAGATGGAAGTGAACGTACCGTGAGAAGAGCAGCTCCCCCGCAGCGGCCGCCAGAGGGCGCTGTGAGCAGTAAACAAACTTGAGCAGCAGCTGGTACTCATCTGGACTGAGAGCATCATCAGATGTTCTGAGGAGACAGGAGTAGTTTGATGCAAATTAAAAGAGGAGGAAAACTTTAAAGATGATCATATAATTACGAGAACAACAAACTCACCTGGAGATGAGAAGCAGCAGTTTCATGGTCTGCACTGCCACTTCATTGTCCTTATCCAGAGTCATGGAGATCAACCGGTCCTGGACCACAAACAATGAAAATGCTGCATGAGCGTACACACATACACAACAAATATTAATTCAAAAGTTTGTGTGAACTTGTCAGCTTGATATCATGATTTCCTGCCCTTGGTTATCACAATCCCTTAACGCAACTTAAGCATAATTGTTTACCTTGAAGCGGCTGGTGAACAGGTCCAGTTTAGGGAGGAGCTGAGGATCTACATATAAACCCTTCAGACCTAACACACACTTGAGACGCACATCTGGAATCTGAAACATGATGAAAAAGTCAGTGCAGAGACGGTTTGTGTTTTTTTTAATTGTTATTATAAGTTAAAACACGCTGTGACAACCTGCTGCGTTTACTAGTTTCATAGCAAAAGACAACAAACGGTCAAATATCTATTATTACCAAAAACATTGCGGTGTTATCTTCTGGTCACATCATATGTTTCCTGTTGTTTACCTTGTCGTGCATCATCCAGCCCATGTATTTGAGGTAGCTATCGTTGAGAAAAGCAGAACTGTAGAGCTTCATCCACAAACCCAACTCCTCCATACAGATAGAGCGGATTTCTGGAAGCACGTCACTACACACACACACACACACACACACACACACACACACACACACACAATAAGCTCAATGCTCAGTAAAATAATGCACCGTGAAAGCCATGCTGAAACCAGCCATGTCAGATAAACCCTTACCGATATCTTTTTAGAAAAACTCCTTTAAAGATGATGTCCATCATGCTCTCTATCTCTGCCCTCTTACCCTGCAGCTTGAGGAGCAGGAGCACAGGCACACAGTGAGTCAGACATTACTTATAGAGCAAAGATAACATCCTCAGACAGATAACAAGTGTCTTACCTCTGAGATTTTCTTCTGCATTCTCTCCTGTTGCACGTTGCTTCTCTGCCTTGTCTTCGTCCTCTGCACCTGGTACAGTTTCTGACTGTTTTCAATGCCGACGCTCAGGCTCAGAGCCACGGCCACCAGGGCGCTCAGCAGCTTCACCGCTTATCAGGGATATCAAAACCAAGAAAGCACAGATTAGTTTATTTAATAAGTTTGTTAATCTGTTTGTGTGCGTGTTTTCTTGATTCTCTACCTGCTAGTGTGCAGGTGTGTCTGAAAGCCCGTACTAAAGAGTCAGACAGCTCTGTGAGCAGTGAGATGAGGGTGTTCATCAGGTAGCTGTCAAATATGACGCTGTGCTGACACTGAGACACCAGCACAGACAAAAAGTCGCAGAACTCGGAGAAGAACCAGCGGCCTTCGGGTCCGGACTGTATCAGAGGATAGTCCACACTATCCTAAAGAGAGGGGAGGAAAAGAAGAGTGGGAGACAAGACTCTAAAAGGACATAAATCACTTACTTCATCTGGATAGAGAAGATACTGAACGAATACTGAGCAGGGGAGATAAATAGTGTTCTTTCAGCGCAAAGGTGTTCATAATAAATAAACAGATAGGATACAAATTAGTACAAAAGAGACTAAAATACAGCAGTATTAAGTAGAGGAGAGAAAACTATTTAGATCAGACTTGAAAAATGGATCACCACAAATAATACCTGCCTAGCTTGTATTAAATTTAGAAACAAGTGACATGTTGATCACTGTTATAAAACTGATTGAAGAAACAGTGGGGTAATAACGTGATTTCATAACTAATGAGACACTCTGATACAGAAAGGTCAGAGCAGTAAATGTCAGGACAAATCCATAACACAAGAAGTGCTACTGACTGTGTCCAGGGGCCATGTGACTGTGAGGATCCACGGAAAGGCCAGAAACTTCTTATACTGCAGACCAGACACCTGAACCAACACACAGGCAGTCTGTTCCAGATCAAGGGGTTGAAACTGATTAAGGCACAGGAAGAAACACATATTTTAAGACCTTTTACCTCGTCCAGCTCCTCCACCATCTTACTCCTGAGATGACGGTCCTCTCTGCTCTGACACATCTCAGCTGTGACCACACCTGGAGAGAGATGGGGGTAGCATGCACATGATTTAGCGTGTTCTATACATGTGTTTGTTTGTGTGTGTTTGTGTGTCTGCTTGCCTTTGCACCCCGAGCAGTGGATGAAAAAGCTGATGAGATCGAGGAGAGAAGTGTCCCTGTCCTTCAAGTAAGCCTCGATCCAATCATCAATCACCGTCTGCTCAGACAACACAAGAGTCAATTTGTGTTTTTATTTTTATTAGTAGTGTATTTAGGTCTTTTAATATTTAGTGTGAGTTCATTATTTTAAGTTGTTTTTGTAAAGAAGGAACTGCTGAGACCAACAGGGTAATAACTCTTTATTATGAATCAAAGGTGAACCAAAAAAATTATTCGTATTTTACCACGAGTTAAAGAGTTTCCAGGCTGAGACAAGAAGTTTCTTTGGTAAAAAAGAGCACTATAAAGTTATTAATTTATACATTCTTTAAAAGAAAAGAAATAGCAGTCCAGCCCAGACTTTTGTGCATGTTTCTTGCATTACATCTGAGATAAATAGAAAAGTTTAGCCTTCAAATAGCATAAAATATGACACTCTATAGGCCGAGCTAATCTTTCATGCGAGAGTAAGCTGGTCTCACCTGCATGGCACTCCTTCCCATGGTGAGCACCTCGAACAGGGTGACGGCCTCCACATTCTCGCTGTGGCTGCATCCTGCTCTGCTGCTGCCACTGGCTTTAGCACGTTTGCGCTTGACATTCTCTGAGCCTGCGTGTGCTCTTTTTCTCCGTCTCTGCAAGGAAAGAAAAAAGCACTGGTAAGACAGTAATCATGTGAGTTTTTATAAACAAGCCAAACACAGATATCTGAATGACCAACTCCTCTGTGAAGAGTCATGATCCAGGTTCAGACCCTCAGACCCTGTTTGCTAAACGATGAATGGAAAAACCCCTACCGCACTCTTTTGTCTGTTCTCATTCCCTGACTCATCCTCTGAATGATTGACAGCTGCAGAAGAGCTTGCCTCATCACGAGAGTTCTTCCTGGGAAGTCAAAACATAATTATACAATACCTTGAATAGGGAATTAAATTCTTATTTAAAGTGATGTTATGTATGTAAATATAATGAGCTTTTAGAGATTAAACGCCCCACATACTGTAACAAGATAATCACTTTATTATTGTTTTTATATAAAAGTCATCACCTTATGGACCTTGAGAGTTCCATATTTTAACAGTCTGAAAACAGTGTTTGGTTTTACTTTTAATTCTTGAAGTATAATTGAAAGAAGAAGAGAAGGTATTCCCCCACTTTATAGGACACACACACACAGACACTCTTACTTCTGCTTTGAGGCCCTGGTTGCAGCTGCAGCTGTTTGCTCTGGTATCATCTCCCCCTCAGATCTTTACACAGAGTTCAGGTGTGTGGATCTCCATCTTGAAATACAGCATGGTGATCAATTAGGGTACAAAAAGAGGATATTCCAGACAGTTTGCTCAACCCAAATCATGGAAACGTATTAACCTATTAACCCTTTACCTGTATACGGACAGAAAGATGCCATAAATACTAAATATCTGGCCAATTATTACCCTTAAAAAGGGGTTTCCGGGTGTCAATCATGTGTGCATGACGAAAATATATGTCGTATGCCCCCCTCCAAAGGGAGGAGCTCACAGGGGATTTAAAAGAGTTGCCTAAGGACACTACGGCAGAGAAGCTGCTTTGAACCCCATGGGGTCTTCAAAGACAACTTTAAGATACGTTCTGTAATCCTGTGAACCTGCTACCTAGCACATATTTTATTTGAAAACTAAAACATAAGTTATGATTTACTGAAGTCGCCTTGTTGTGTGTATTGTAACAAAGCTGACTAACAGGGAAAACACACAGACAGGTCGGTCACATATCCTAAGCTTTTCAAACTTACCCCTCTCCATATTGATTCATCCTTCCTTGCTGGTATTTCAAATGCAAAAGTTGTCATATTGAAACAATTCAAACATTTTCTACCACGAAAATCCTCCTCATTTCCACCCAGCTCTCACAGTCAAGCTGTCGAACAGCCTAGCAGTATTCTCATTGGCTGGAAATTGAAATCGAACGTATATGATTGGTTGTTCAGACGTGTCAGTCAGACTTTAGTCCCTCCCCTAGAGGCTTGGTTTTCAACATGCCTCAGCATTGTAAACATCTGTGGCACGCATCAGACATGAGGTAATCTCTAGACTGAAATCATTATACAAATTAAAAAAGAAAAGCCCCGTTTTGTTTCCTTTCTGCTGTCATTTGGGTGTAAACATATGTTACTGTAGCCCGGTCTGTGCCGTATGTTGTATTTTATACTTGTTCTTATTGTTCATTCACAAGTGAACTGTCTGGTATTCCCTGATTTTATATTTTTGCAAGGATTGAACAACAGGAGGCGCCATTTACTTAAAATAGGTGAAAAGTACTCCCAAAAATGACATTTATTTTTACTATTTTTTGGCAAACATAAAACTAGATTATAGATATCTTTATGTTATCTTTTAAAATATTTAACTAAAAATAATAACATCAGAAACGACACAAAATAAGCAGAGCAGAAAAACTAACAAATGAAATGCATGCAAACACTTCCCCCTATTGCATCACATTTTATTATTCCACTTTAGGTTAAAAAAAAAAGGAGAGAAATAACAGTAATTGTAACAATAGTGCAAGAAGGGATTCAATAAGCTTACATTCATTTTCAAACAACTGACTCATAATATGGATCACATTCAAGAGGAATATTTTTTAAAATCCTATATGATTTGTAAATGAAGTAGGCTATCCAATCCCACATCATTGAATCGAATTGAGTAGCACCTTTTCATAGTCATAACAACATCAGTTCATTCTGAAGCTCCTGGAGAGATCTGTAGCAGTACAACGTCAGGAGGACAGAGGGGTCGTTCAGGGGAGTCAGGACAGGAACTGGGACATGAAGGTAACGGCCTGGTGAAGGTCTTCTGTCAGCTCCTCCGGTAGCGTCAACACCAACGAGGTTAAACTTTGAGTAAGTTCTAATATCCTACACAGAGATCAGAATATAGTTGTTATTATAAAATTGCTGCATTAATCTTCATCCACTTAACATTTGGACCAAGACAACCAACCTCTGGGACAGTTTTATCCAACAGACCACGAGACTGTTGAACTCCTGAGCTCCGTGAAGTGTCATCACTTACATATGATAAGTTCAAAGGTTTAATTTTTCATGTGCAAAAGAGCTACAGCATCGTTTTAGGAATTAAAATATTGTGTCGTAGGCTCTTCCAACAATACAACATCCAAAATACATTTAAAGAAAAAGAAACTATATATAAAATAGTGCAATAGACATAATGGTGCACGTAGGTTACAGGCGTGACAACAAAATATACATCAAAAATAGAATAAGGTTAAACAAAATGTAAAATACAATCAAATAAATACTGTCATAATACATGGAGATGTGGAATAATAGGTGTAGAGTTGAACAGCGTATTATAGACATCATGGCTCTGGAATAAAACAGTGACTGAGTCACATACATCTGTTTATAGTTCACATAGTTATTTATTATAACAGTAAACAGTATTTCTATTGTACAGTGTTTCATTTTACTTTCTGCTTGATCTCTTTCGGTTTAACATGTGTATAGTTTACTCATGGCTTAAGTATTTTTTATATGTTGCATTGTTGAAGGAACCTGGGATTGTGGATTTTCATTGCCAACAGCGGCACTGTAGCTGTTGCTGCAAATGACAATAAAGCCTTTCAATCTTGAATCTTGGTTTTGAACTCACCAGTTGATATAGTGAGCAGCCAGCTGAGGTTCGTGCCTTGAGCCTTCCTCCACCACCAGAGACTGTTTCATCTGTTTGAAGTTCGCCTCAATGTCTTTCTTTATTTCAGAGAAAGCCTGAATTCCTCTGAAAGAGCTGAGGACTAGCTGCAAAAGAACAACATCAAATAGCAGAACACTTTTAGTCGAATGCATAACAGAAAAAAAGCTGGGGGAGATGATAGATTTTTTCTCCATACATATATAACCGAAAGCTGGTGGGCAATGTATTTATGACTTCCAAGGTGCCTGATATCTTCTTCCAGTTGTTGACTCAGCACCAGTAGCTGGTTCAGTTTGGCGATGTGGAAGAAGTATTCTATAAAAGAAACATAGGCACACATTGGCAAAATATGTGGTTTAGTTCCTATACTTAAAAAATTGCAACAGCACTGAGAAAAATATGAAATTCTATGTATAATCAGATTGAAATATGCTTCTTCCTTCTCTTACCGTCCATTGGCGGCCTCTCCAGCATGTCCACCGGGCTGCCTTGAATGAGGAACACTTCAACACGAGGAAACATCACTGACAGACCCACCATGTCCAGGTAGTCCTGAGGAAACACAAGAACCGATGGATTTCTGGTACAGCATGTCACAGTTGCATTGAAGCGCAATCTTTTAACGTTATTAGGAAAGTATGTGAACGTGGTATTTCAAGGCATTTCAAAAATGTCCTATTTTATGTGGACAATGTGAATTAGATGATACCTCCAGCTGTGGCATAGGCTTTGGTAGATGTTCAAGGCACTGCAGCATCAGGTCAAGAATTTCTGATCCTTGAGCCTGGAAAGTGTCTGACTCCTCTGGACTACAGCCTTGTCCTAACTGCTCCTGGAACTGTGACATATGAAAAATAATGTCACACACTAAAAGGAGGATTGACTATGCAGGCTGTTTTGAAATGCATATGAACAGTAGGGCAGACTTCACAATAGACTTTAAATTGTTTATAAATCTTCGCATGTTGGTACATAATCATGCTAAAGCTGGCAATGATGTCAAGTCAAACGCTGTGTTTGAATGCTGTCGTAAATTTCCGAGATTTAATAAGGGTTAGACTCACAAGGGCATGACAAATACGTAAATAGATACAGGTTTAATGGCTATGTATTATGCTTAGGATAAACCCCTTGAGATGAGCAATCTGGTTTTCAGAGGGGACATAACGTACAATACAAAGGAAAGACAAGGAACAACAAAGAAACAAGCTGTAATCACAAAATATACAGTATGTATAGAATAGGAGATGCATTGTAGGTATAGCACAGCTTAATTTGAACCAAAGTTAATATTATTCATCTTATAAATGTTCTTCGGTTCAGCTGATGCATATGCTTGACTTTTACTTGACACTTAGTCAAAAACTGATACATCTATTGAGAAAGCAGAGGAAATAAATGTTATATTTGTAAGCAGTGTGGAGACAGTGCATTCATTCTCTAGTGATGTACCTGCTGCATCTGAGCCCTGATGAGGAGGTCCAGCTGCCCGCAGAGACACAGCATCTCCAGGCCCACCTGCTCTGGACTCAGATGGACCGGCATCAGGGGTCTTTTCACCTGTAGCTCCACTGACCACACAGCAGATAAACAATAAGTCTCTCTCACATCTCCTTTTTTCTTTACTCCTTTATCAATAAACACCAATTCCCAGGGGCCATCACACCTCCATCTATCAAAGTGTGTAATCTATCTTAAAGGTCCCAGGGAGGCTGGAGATAAAGACTTAAGGGGAGTGGTCAGTGTGTTGAAAAGAGACAAGAGCCCGCACTCTTTCAATATGCAAAGACAACACAAGTAATATGACAACATATTACTGGTGAAACCTGGAATAAAACGAGTGTGTAATGCTGAGACTTACCTCTAAAAGCTTCATGATAAACGCACGGCTGACAGAGCGGCTCTGTTATGCTCACTGCCATTTCTGACTTCAACCGGCTGTAAATATCTCAATATTCTCCTAAATGTACCCAGAAGCCATAGGAAGCTCATAAAAGCGAAGTCAACAGCCTAGTTGAAATGTAGAGGAAAATAGATAAGGGTCTATTTATCTTATGGCATTTTGTCGGAAGTAGGCTATCTATCGCAAGGGGTGCGTTCGCGACTCAAACGTTCATCAGGGCGAATGAAAGCCGATGGAGTTTCTTCATCCGTAATTCATCGTTTTCTTGCAGGTGTCGATGCTCATACGTAGATACGATGCAGAGAATACATCCTTTAAACCCGGCTGATCCATGAAAATAATAACAGACAATGCCCACGCCCTTTGCAACAACAGCCGTGCAGTAACAGACTGTGATTTGCCGTTTTGAACGCCCCCTCAGCCCCCTCCACACACACAGACTGAGACTTTCTGCATGATGTCATGCTTTAGGGAAGAAAACCACAGCATCACTTGGTGAGGATGCAGAGCTGTTCTTTACAGGACTAGAACCACTAAAATGCAATCAAAATGACCACAACTAAACAAAAGTAACTACAAAGACACAACTAAACAAAAGTAACTACAAAGATACTCGAAATGTTTGATAAGAGCACAAAAAAAACATTTTAATTAAAGTAACTATCTTTGTCTTGCTCCTTTGTAAGAGAGAAGGTGGGGCCCTTTGCACAACTGTGCCCAGAGGTCCCATTGTCTCATAATATGGCCATGACTAATAAGTGTAAGTGATGGAAATGATCTTAAGTACATTTACTCAAACAGGCCAACTGTACTTACTTTCAATCCCAAATATAATGAAAGGGGAAAACTTTGTCAACCACATGTTTTAAGTGTTGCAATTAGTGCTTGTTATTTTCATTACTGATTGATCTGCCAAATATCTTTGGCATAGTGCAGATAAATATTTAGAACCCCACAATGAGGAACCAAGAAATCTTTGGCATTTTTACTGTAATAACCTGTTTTCGCTTATCCAAATAGTTGATGATTCATTTCCTTAGAAACTAAAACTTGCTCCTCAACACGGAAGAACCTCTTACATTTAAATGCATCAATATTACCAAGTAAAATAAAAACAAGGGCAGGTTAAAAACAAAAATGTTTGCTTTCTGCTGGTATATTTAATATTGAAATAGTTTGATAATACTGGCAGGGTGCCGAAAGTGATTAACGTTGAATTAATTTTTAAATGTAAACCTGATGATCTGATAACCTTGATGAATTTGGAGCAGTTAAGTGAAAAGTGCTGGAACAAGTTCAGAAGTCAGATATGACACTGACATCAGTTTTAAGATTTTATAATTTATGTACATTTTTTGCCAATAGTCCCATTTTATTGTTACTTTGACTCCAGAAAATGATCTGATTATTTTAGTACTTGCCGGTGGAAGATCCTCAAAGCACAAACCAACTCTGGGCTTGGTTTATTAAATAGCAAAGTCAGACAGAAAGTCTCAATTCTTCAACCAGGACTCGAAATGGGTCTTAATAAAATACAACTGGCTTATAAAGTTTGTCACAGTTTTACAGTATCCAAAGGGAAAGTTTGAAATAAAAATGCAGAGGTCTTGACAAAGTAAAGGCAAGAAAACATTTAAATAGTGTGCTAAGGAATATATCTCCTGATACTATAATAATATCAGTCTGGCGTTATAAAAAAAAAAGAAACAAGAATGAAGTCAATTCTATAGCAAAAATCTAACTCACCTGATTCCTTATAACACTTAAATGTACAATAATATACATATTTTTGTAAACAGCCTTAATTTCAATAGATAATCTTGTTTACAAGTGCATCTGGAGAAAAAATAACATTTATAACCTTTTGCATCAAAGCCCCGCCCTCGTCCATGATTTACCTCAACGGCAAATCTTGTTTGTGAGCTTCTATCAAGAATAAAGACTGTGGTCCACAACTGTACATATTAAACGTTTCAGAACAGCAATTATACACAAGGTCAATAGTCCAATGGCTGAAGCAGAGAAGACACATGCTGGATTTTGACATCTTGGGACCACAGTTGTTACTCTCCGTTTGGACCCGTCCTCTGTCTCAAACGGGACACCGGTTGGATTCCAGTAATCTGAATTTCTTGTTTCTACTGACGAGTGCCGGGGGGTAAAGCAAGGCTGGCCATCAGCTCGTGAACAGAAGCAAATATCGTACACTCACCTGAGAGAAAGATAGAAAATACCCAGTGTTAAAGACAAGCAAGGACATTTGGTGTCAGGTGTAGGAGACACTGAATATTCAGTTGATATTAGTTTCAGTTTGGTCAAATGATACCACTTTTTCAGTTTAGTAAATTATTGAGTGTTCATCAGTGTAAAAGTCTCACCCTGTCTGGCGGGGTGCAGTTCATTGAACCTCTTAAGGATATTAGAGACCATGAGGGCCGCGGCCCCCGAGGAGCTGTGCTGTCTTGGGATGTCTGCCTGCTGAGTGAGGCCCGTAGCCATGTCGTACACAATGGGTACGATGATGCTCAGGGGCTCCTGGGGCACCGGGGTACGCTGGGTCAGCTGCAACTGGAAGGCAACACACACACACACACACACACACACACACACACACACACACACACACACACACACACACACACACACACACACACACACACACACACACACACACACACACACACACACACACACACACACACACACACACACACACACACACACACACACACACACACACACACACACACACACACACACACACAGGGTCAGGTTGTTTCAAATGATGCTACACAAGTATATGTCTGTCCTGGTAGCGGAGAAATGAAGGTGAGGCTCTGCTCAGACTTACAAAGAAGAGCATCTTTGACTTGAGGACCACAGCGATGGTCCCAGGAGGGGCGATGGGGGGTGCACTGGGAGGGATGGTGAGACAGAACTGCACGTTCCACTTCAGCTGTGCAGCCTGGTCGGGGAACTGCAGAGAAATAAGATGAATAATTATAAAACCCTTCAAACACAGAGAGAATTCTTAGTTCTTTATGTAAGGCCAAACCATACAAAGTAGTTCCATCATACAGATCTTAAATACAGAGCAGTGCAGAGGGAAGGCTTATCATGGCATTTGTTTCTGTTCTGATTTTATGTAAAGCATCTTTGAGCATTAGGAAAAGTGCTATTCAATCTTATATATTATTATTATTATTATTATTATTATTAGGTGTATTATTATTAATTTCACACTTTAATCACCATTTAATCAAATGCCTGAATCATTTTGCATATTCATAAAATCTTATACTTTGTGTTTCTGTTGTTTCCTCTATAGATCAAAATACAGCCATGACGATTATGAAACTGAAAAGGTTCATATACAATCATGGTTCAATAAATGCAACTATTTCTCTTAAATAATAAAGAGCTACCCACCAGTTCCAGCTTCATGATGCGCACACAGTCCCTCAGGATGTTGGTGGGCGCCCCCAGCAGCTTTGTGAAGGCATTCAGAGTGTTGTATTTGAAGGGAGGACCAGCAACCTAGAGAGATTAATCAATGGAATAACAACAACAACATGAGTGCAGGGCAGGCATGTCCTCCAAAGGGTCCTTAGTGTAGTGCACCACTGGTCAATGAATTAAGTGCTGATTTTAAATGAAGCACTAAACTACGTCTTAAATATAGAAAATGTGCTGCTCATGCCTACCCTTGTCTCGAAGAACTTCTCCAGGACCTGAAGCTCCTCCTGGGACCAGGGACCTGCGTTCTCCGGAGTGACTTTGAGCTGCAGTGTCTGGTAGTTCTTTGGGTTGAGAGCCACGCGGCACTTGAGTACCTCCGTCTTGAACATGATCACCCCTGGCTCATTAGAGTTCACAATGGATAACTGGAGGAGAGAGGGTAGAGTAGGGGAAGTTAGTTAGTGTAAATTGAGGGATGAAAATAAACTCATCTCCCCAAATGAGTGCAATACTTACGGTGGCTTCCTGCTGGATGATCCTCTGCAGGTGCCGCCTCATGATAACTGAACCCAGGAAACGCTCAAGAGGGGAGCAGAGGTAGCTTCCTGCCAGGCCGGGCACCAGGCAGGGAGTAGGTGAGGGGAGCAGAAGCACATGCAAGGCATTGTGGGTGAGGATGGTAGGAATTGAGGCAGCCCAGGGGCGCTGAGGTAGCTTGCGGGGCGGGGGCATACTGGAAGGCATGACCTGTGAACCTACAACAAAGAGAGAGGCAGAGAGTTTTAGAGAAACAGGCTAAAAACCTTAGCTTGCATCTACCCTTTTTTTACAGTTATGTATTGTACAATTTTGGTAATTGTATTTTAAATAATCTAAAGGGATTTATATAAATGTGATTTACTAATGGTATGTAAAATGAATCCATTACCAGTTGGGATGTATAAGTCATGCGAGACAACACCAAGAAAGCAGGACTTACTGGTCCCGGCTCGAGGAGAATGAGGGTCGGGGATAGGCGAGTGCAGTGATGGGTTACCAGGGGACATGCCATGGATCCTTGCCCCAGGAGAAGGCCCTGAGACCTGGGGTGAGCCTGGCCACTGGCCCCTGTGGCTGGGAGACACCATGGCATACGGAGAGCTGGGGTCCAGAGCACCTAGGGTGAATAAGAGACAGCGTCAGCAACAAAACAACACTAACGTTCAACAATTAGCACCATCAGATGTAAACACCACTGTGTGCCCACTAGATACTGCCCATTTGTCATTGTCATGTTATTTTCAGCCCGTGCCAGAAGACCAGAATTACCACCAGGCCAGAGTTTAGGGCCATCCTGCTGCTTACCGTGAGGACTGGCAAAGCTGGTCTGGCCCATGGCTATGCCCAGAGAAGACGGGGACGGGGTGGGCCCGAAAGGAGAAGGAGCCCTCAGAGCTCCACTAGGGGAGCCAGAGGCATGGATGTTCCCTGCATACACACATACACACACACATACACCAAAGGACTCATCAGACTCTGAGGTTGACAAGTTCTCCTCACACACACTCATACTCTCACACACACTCATACAAACACACACACTCTCTCACACACATGCTAAAGCGGGGCGGGCCGTAGTCTCTGGCTGGCGGGCTGAGATGGAGGAATGGAAGGAGCAGGGCTCTATGCATGCTTCATTTCCTCGGCTGTGCGGCGTTGTGTGTTGCATGGGAAACACAACTGATCTCATGATTTTGCAAAATTGAAAATGGGCACACATGGTTGCTCTTCGTTGTTTTCTGTTGCATTCAAACAATTTGTTCTTGCAACAAATCAGCAGGTAGTTTAGAGGACAGCAATGTGACAAATTCATAAAACAAAAACAAACATTTGTATGGGGGCATGAGAAGCTCAGATGACACACACAACATCAGTCACTCACACACACACGGACAATAACCGGGCTTGCCATCACTGTACCTGGGGACTGGGTGGGCATCATGGATGGCGAGGGGGTGACGTTAGCGTGGTAATTTGGTGGCGGTGAAGTGAGGGGAGGATAGACACCTCCTGCACCCCCTCTCATGGCTTGTGACTGCTGTTGAGCCTGCAACTGATTCATCAGGTTGTCCATCATGTCCACACCCACCGGCGAGGGGGGGTTGTCGTCTTCATTAACAGAGCGCCTGCGAGCATCCTGGTTACTGTCTACGAACATATTTAGGAATGTCTAGACAGAGAGAAGAGGAGAAAGACGCATTTGAGATGTGAAAAGCTGGGTAATTATAAAACTGTTTATATCTCCATCCTTCACTTTTGTAACCAAGTAATGTTCTTCAGTTTTGATGATTAGAAAAACACTCTCCCAGTAGTTCTGCTACACAAAGCACCTCTAAATCTAACCAATAAACCGTTAATGGTTTTTCAAGGGTTATGTAAGAGACTTTAAAGGTGCAGGTAGACGTATATCTCAGAAGAGCCAGTAGGACCTTTTCCCCATGTTAATGTTAAGCTAAGCTAACTAGCTGCTGGCAGTAACTCCATATTTGATTTACAGACCTGCCTCTAAGTCTTGCATACCTTGAGTCCAGGAGCAGGGTAGAAGCCCTCTACAATCTTAGTGTTGTCAAAAAGACTGTAGGCTCCGTCTCTAATGGCCACCACACCGCGGCTGCGGCAGTAAATGTCGATGCAGTACATGTTTCTGAACGCCAGGCGGATGTGTGTGGGCGACTGGGGTAAGATGGAGAAGCACTGGTAGGCAGTGTTGGTGCGCTGGGTCAGGCCCAGCATGGGCACTGTCGGTAGCTTGTTGATTGCGTTCAGAGGGGCCTGAGTGTCAGAGAGCACCTGAGAGGGATATAAACAGATGATGTTACTCAGGATAACACTGGAGTAAAAGGAGATGGTATGTGATTAAAGTCATTTTTGCAGTTATTCGAGTCAGAATATGATCAAAACAGAATACATTTTAAGAAGAAAGTATACCATTGTGCTGTTTGCAAAAATGTTGATACAAGGCCTGTTTTTAAAGGTATTTCATAACACAGATTAAGTGAACGGATTTAAAAAGGAACCTTAGAGAGAACAAGAGCAGCTGCATTTGTTGTGGATGCAGTTTTACATGTGTGTACCTGCAGAAGCTGCATCACGTTAGGATTTTTGTTGAACATCTCTTGTAGCTGATGGAGGATGATATTGTGGCAGTTGGAGCAGCCAGAGTTAGGCCCCACGGTGCCCAGGGCGAGGTGGAACCGCTGGCTGTTGGAGTTCCACTGGATGGTGACGGAGCTGCCCTTGGTGGTGCCATAACACAGCACCAGCTTACGGTAGTTGTACAGCCGCACCTCTGAAAACAGGCTCAGGTAAGATGGCATCTCTGGAGGGAAGCAGTGAAGAGTGTGCAGCCGTATTAGGTCAGTGTGTTTCTTTTGCAAAGCATCAAAGGACACAACCGTGTGGGTGATAATGACGAGTGCAAGCTGACTAACCCTAACTATCTGCAGATTTGAACTAGCATGTTTAAAACGTACAAGAATCTGATCGTTCTTGGTTTTCTTCTCAAAATGGTTTACTTAAAATACATAATTCAGTGTAGATTGATAAACATGTACTGAAATGACGTAAAAGTAACATACCAACTGAATTAAGATGGGCTTCAGTCTTTGCTTAACATATGACTGTACCTGGCAGTGCTCTGGAGAAGGTGAGGACGCACTGGTAGAGCTGGCTGATGGCGTTCCAGTCATTTAGGAACATCTCCACCACCTTGCGCCCGCCCACCGGCTCAGACAGAGGGTTTTCGTAGGTCAGATACACATGCCGCGTGGAGGCTAATAAGAGAGGACAGATGGCTTTGTTTAAACACCGGGCAGTGTCGTAAACTTTGAGTGATGAATCTGGAATGAGCTGTATTCGATGCGCACCTTGCTCCTTGCTGTGTGTGCTGTTGAGAGGGCAGTTGGCCAGCATCAGTTCAGCCACCCAGGTGCGGTTGTTCCTGCCCTGCAGTCTGAAGGTGCAATCCAGCAGAGACCGATCCAAAGCTTTCCTGGTCTCCTCTCCTACCCCTTTACAGGGAGGAATCCTGCAGGAGACACAAATATGCTGAGTAATCACCATGTCTGTTGCAATGATTATTATACTCTGAATAAAAATGATATTCATGTGTGTTCAAAACAAATGATTACTTTATTAGACGTATGGCATGACTGCTGCCATCGCCCTCCACTTGGACACCCTGGTTTGGGATTTCCATGTTGGACAGCTACTCGGAGACAGACAGAAGGACATTTAGCCTTGGCCAGAAAATACACAACTGAGATTGCCATGCTTGATGTTGTTCCAACACATCAATGACTGGCATGAATGATTAGAAATGTCCAGGCACTGGGACCTACCTCTGCTTTGAGGCCAATGAAAGGCATGTTGGTGTCACACATCGCTACAAGGTGAGCCAGCTCTTTGTTGAAGGCACACATTTCTCCAGACCGCTTCGGCTTCTTTGGCTCCGGCTCCCCCTGGTCCCCAGATACCTATGAGACAGAGACAAAGAAAATGTGTTTAATTTATTCATATGGGCACATTTCCTTAGCAATGTCTTGTCTCACATTCCCAAAAGGTACATATGCTGTATTTCATCATACACAGATAAAGGTTTTCCACTCTCGCGCTGCCTACCTTTCTCTTGGTCCCAGGTCGGACCCCTCTCCCTGTCGTGTCCTGGACGAGGTGTTCTAGGTTGGGTTTGAAATGCTGCAGGAGCTGTGCGCACATGGGTCCGTCATCTCCTTCTAGCTGAGACACGGACAGGAACGAGTACTTGTACTGCAACGCCGTGGGACTGCTAGGCACTTCGAGCATTTCCACCACCTACAACAAAACGGAACGAGTAGAATGGGGAAGAATTGGAAGGATCAACAATGGAGAGTTAGAAGGTGGACACTAAAGTCAAATCAAAATTTCAACGTGGAATTTTGGTTCAGCAATAGATTTGTCCAGAAACTCACAATGTAGTACTGCGGAAGACGTGTGAGCTTAATGAAGAGTCTGTGTTTGGACAGGTTGCCAATGGGATGAGAAGCCGAGTTGGACAGGTGAAGGATGTCAGTGCACACAGTAGGAAGGTGTTTCACAGACTGTCGAGAACGCTGCTCCCCCAACCAGAACCTTGACAGAGAAAGGAAAGATTTGATGTCTCAATAAAATCCATGATGTAAAAAAGTCCCACATTCATAGCTCCCGCTGTTTACTAGCGCAAGACGCTGGCAATTCAGATCGCTGTCATCCCTCTCAACAACCATCTTGCCACCTTCTTGGCCAAGTGTTGCTATTGACAGCAATAAGTGCATTTTGACAAGCTAGTGGCAGGCGTCGACTGAACTGCCAATGCTATACTTTACACTGTCAGCTGTGAATATTCACGTCATGTTTATAGCTATTTAAAAGTTGAGGATGTGTTCTCACTTGAGTTGTTGAAGCCAAGATATGATGCGCTTCATGTCATCGTTAATGGTCTTTTCAATGTCATCCAGCATGGACTGATCTGGAGAGAGAGCACACAGGGTTTGTATTGGTTTTTTTTCACAAAGCAGAGAATAATAAACAATACAAGGGAACAGGGAACTATGACAATTTGCTATTACTTACCTAATCCATACAGCATGGGTTGGAAGACGCCAGAGTGCAGGTCTACAAAAATGTGTAAACACTCTGAACGACCACAGGGCTCCAGAATCGGAATAACAAGTGTGGGTAAAGCGGTCTCGATGAATGCTGAAACAAACAAACAAACTTCAACATCTCTTTGGTAGATGACTCAAAAACAATTGTTACAGTACATTAACTGACAGAACGTAAATGGGGGACGCATGGGAAAGCACACCTCTAAGAGCTAATGGGAATTTTGTACAAGCAATTCATCATAATTAAGACCAAGACAATGATTCCATTACATTCTTTTGTCAGGGGTAAAAATAAACATTCAACTGCTGTCAGTGATATCACATGGCTGCAGCTGTTGTTGAAGACAAATCTGTTTTCTTTGCATTTGCTTAATATATACCTTAAAGTTTGTTAACTGTATTAATGACAAGCAAGTAGAGATAATACATACAGTTGTCACCAGGGTTACTGGTCTTCAGAATGGCCTTTAGTTCCTGTAGCTTCTGATTGGACCTTGCATGCACACTGTCAATCAAAAGCTTCTCCACTGAGAGATGGTCAATCTAAAAGAAGGAGTTGAAAAGCAGTTATTATTTAATTGTAAGATAGTTGTACAGTAAGCCACACTGCACCTTTCTGAGAACATATATCCGACTTACCCTCAAAGCTCTCTCCATTAATCTGGAGTCACAGGCAGGGAGAGGGGGCTCATGAGATATTTGCAATGGCTTAGATCCATCTGATTCGTCAATCTTGATATTGACTTTATGTACTGAGGCTGTACCCGTTTTCCTACCCAAAACCTGTTGGCTGAAGAAATGAAAAAAGACATAAACGAATCATTCAATTTGGGTATTTTGTAAGAACACAGTGTCCTTGTGCCCCTCTTACTTCCAGACAGTCAGCGTGAGGTATTTTGCAGGCACATATCGTTCCTCCTGCACCAGGTCACCCCATCGCTCTCTGATCAGCATCATAGTCTGAGAGTGGAGCACCTCTAGCTGCAGCGACAGACAGAAAGAGTCTGGAAACAATGCAGTTAAAGGAAACAGTGTAGGGAAATGTCAAGTCTAGGTGAATAAAATACACCACACATCTTTCTATTAAAATTCGAAACACACTCACACACATATCCTCAAGACACATACACTTTGTTAGAAAAAAGGGGCATTTGTGCCCGACACAGACTGCTCTTTGACACAGTGAGCTGCACTGCAGGCGTCGGTGGGGGGAGGCAGACCAGAGATGTACTGATTAGCATTGTGATTAGCTCATTCGTGCTCATCTCGCATGCTTGATTAGGTTCTTTAATATTAGCACGAATGCTAACAAGCTGTTGATTCTCTCTATGTTTCAACACAGACTGAAACATGATAAGCCTGTGACATTCTGATCAGAGGAGATCCTCTCCTTCCTTTGTGTATGTGTTTTTTATAAGATAAGATAAGATGTACTTTTATTAACTCCCGTGGGGAAATACAAGAATTTATGCAGCAACAGATTGAGAAAAAAAACGTACAGTTTCACACAAGGATATGAAATAAAATAAATGATATACAGGTAAGCAATGGTTTTAAAATATATATATATATATATATTATAATTGATCTATTTATACCTCAGTGTATTTATATCTTTTTTTTATCTATTTTATTATCTACTCAAAAGTTTCTCCTAATTTTGTAGCTATCAAGCACTCCTTTTTTCCCCATCACCACCAAAATGAAGACACTTCTTATATTTAGCTCTAACACAGTAAACACATTCCTTAGTACTGAATGTACAGGTGTTACATGTCCGTATGGAATTCATTACAACACACATGACTTGACAGGGTGGCAGGTTGTAGTGAGGACAGTGCCGCCCTTCCCCTATAAGTAACTAAAGCTGTTGTGTGAGAATAACATTTTTTGGAAAGGTGGTTAAAACGGATGCAGCTGAGTTTCTCATTGAAATGCTGAGAGTGTCTGCTTGCCCAGTCAATACTCTATATGCCCAGAGACACACAAACACACACACATACCCTACTGCAGTAGTTCACAGACTGGGACTAAAGCCAAGTTTGTGTTGTGCAGGCCACACACAAATTGCATAGAAAGGATACGCAAGCAGTTGTACATGTCCTGTAGAGGTTTCTCATCTGCACACAGACGTGCCTGGACCAACTCGTGGATGAAGTTCACCTGCAGGCTGTGGACCAAGGTTCGGCCATCTGTCAATTGGGAGGGGGGAGGGAGTGTGGGAAGGGGTTGACAGACAAACCCATTAAGAGTTAATGGGAAAGGGAAACACATTAGCATGAAGGATATTGTCAATCAGCTTGTCAATGGTACTCTGAGGTGTGGAGCGGAGATGGAGATGTTGAAGCCTTACCTCCAGTTTCTTTGTCCTCCACAAGAATCTCCAACTTCAGCAGCCTCCAGGGAATATCGGGGTCATCTCCCATCACTGTCAAAGTGGCCTCAAACTCTCCTTCCACTCGAAACTTTACACGCCCATTAGCTACACAAAAATACACACAAGAAAACATTAGATATTTATCAAAAAGGCCCTTAGAAAAGCTGTTAATGTAGATATAGGAATGGCTATCAGAAAAAAATCCATAGTGGCTTTACAAACAGTGCTTACCAACTGTGAGGTTTGCAAGCTGGGGTGGTAAGTCTGTAGTGACAAGGCGGTGCCGTAATATCTGATTAAGTTGACTCAGGGTTGTCTGCTTCTCAACCTTTGTGATGGGGTCTGGAGGAATGATCTTATCCTAAAAATGGACACAGAGTCAATTGTGAGGCATACGAAGAGAGCAAAATCCCAACATCTATACATTTGCAGTCTTGCATAGTTTTAACAGACTTACTCGTATACATGTGGGCAGGCGTGGATATGACCCTGTGGTGAGGACATCAATGGCAAAAGGGATGGCAAAGCTGGGTAAACGAGCATGAACCAGGGCGTCTCTGGCCAGCGATGCCAGCCTATCAGCTGTATCTACGAACAGAATGGTCTGCTGATCCAAGAAGCTGGATATCATCTGTTATCACAAGAAGTAAGAGTACGCTTTGTTATGTTCTGATGGTCCCAAGTCAATTCGTAGTGTATTATCAAAATCCATCTAAAAAGGAAAGTCAAATTAAACCCAACATACCGCACACTTCTCAACTTTCCCTGCATTGCTTGCCCACTTCACCAGGGCTAGCAGACGCACAAATAGCTGCCTGGTGCGACTGGCAAACTGGACAATCTCAATTTTTCTGAAAACGAAACAGTAGGAAAGAGTTCAAAAACATTTTTAAAAACAACAGCTTAACAGAGTGAGCATAGGAGTGAATGGATAAAGACATTCTGGATGAAATTCAAAGATGCATACCTCTCCATGTCTGTTTTTCTGGGAAGTCTAAATATAAAAACAAAAGAAGGTTTAATAACTGACATTTTCCTCAAAGTATAACAACAACAGAGCTTAAAACCTGCATAAACTCTTTGGGTTTTTTTCAGTTATCAGACGAGGATAAACTGGCTTTGGGACAGAAGACTGATGTCTCATACATACCCCACACAAACACTTACTTTAAATATCAAACCCATTAGTTATAACATTGGGATCTTAAGACAAATGGCGTACTGCAGTGGTGTAAAGTAACTAAGTAGATTCATGCACGCAAGTACTGTACTTAAGTACAGTGTTATTTTTGTAATGTTTTGCTACTTTGTATTTCTACCACACTACAAACCACAGTTAAATCATGTACTTTCACAAGCTACCCTGCAGCATACAAAGTGATTAAAATTAGCTGCAACTTTACCAGCTTTGATAACACTATGCAAGAATAATAAAAACACATATCATACTGAAATGTGCCAATCTGCATAGTGAGTATTTTTACTTTAGGTACTTTAAATATATTTCTATGCTGAAACGTATGTACTTTAATTTAAGTAACATCTTGCTTATGTTAAGAGAGTATTCCTACTCTCTGGTATATCTACTTTTACTTGAGTACATGACCTGAGGACTTCTTCCACCTCTGATGTGTTGTTACCGGTACGCCTCATCACAAATGTGGGCTATCTACTTTATTAGTGCATGAACTTAGGGCTAATCGTTTCATCTTATTGAGTCGGTCAGCTTTTGACGTTTCTATAGTGGCTGGAGGAAGATAATTCTCTAAGTTTACAAGTGTTAGCTGATTAGCCCGCCGGTAAGTTAGCTTTGAGGCCTACAATGCTAACATGTTACTTACAGTTCTGCCAGCAGGGTAATTTCATGGTAGGTCCTCTGGAGGAGAAATTCAATGAGCAGGCTCATTCGGACACCCTGTGTGGCCGGTGCCCCAGGTGGAGGTGGCTGTGGACCCGAGGCAACCGGACCTCCGAGTGGGACGAGCTGCCCATCTGACCCAATCTGCACCGGAGCCATTTTACAATGACGCTAGGGCTAACTGTTTGTTAGCGATGCACACCCAGCGGAAAACTATCGAGCTGCAGTAGCTAACTTCTCATGAAAAGATTTCTCTTCGCAATCTCACAACATCTCTGTCCCAAGGCGAGTTTCTCGGCATGGACTTGGTTTCCTTGTACGGCACAATACTCAACAAATGGACCAAATTTGGTAACTCATTTCGGAGAAGGCTCAACGCCGCTCTGCCGCCATCTTTGCTGTCGGGAACGCTTAGCATAGGTCCGGTGGGAAAGAAAACCAAGACAGGAGCCCTGGGGAGTGAGAGTCATGAATGTTTCCTCATTATTGTGTCTCACACTAAGTTACTGGTTCCCAGGCCGAACAATTTGTTTAATGTCAGATTTACAATGCCAGATAAATACACTACTACTACATTAGATTAATAGCTTATATCCGACTGTCATGTATCCATTAACGTAGGCTGTTAACATATGTTGCACTGGGAACAGATGACCAGTGGTGGAAGGAGTAGCCCAGATACTGAAAAAGAAATAGTAGCAATACCTCAGTGTTGAAAAAGGAAAGGATAGTATTGGCATCTAAATACACTTAAAACATGCTTCATTTTCCAGTGCAATTATACAGACCATGTGTATTACTTAATTTAGTGCAATTATCCAGTGACACTATACGTCTTATCTTAAGTGAAGAAGTTATTATGCAGAATGGCACATTGCAAATCCTTATACTGTATGATCAATGATAGATAATGTATCACTGTAATGGTGTACCTATGTGGGGCTAATTTGTATTAGCTTAATCTATAATCTTTCATTTGTTGCTTATATTTGTTGAGACAAAATTATAGAAACACACATACAAAGTGAGTCAAACCATAAGTTGTTCATTTTTTTCGATTATCTAATTTATAGACTTCAGTTTTACCTGATTTTGTTAGGATGCTGCCTGGAGCATTTGGTCAAGATTATTCATTACTTGGGTCAATAATGTTACAGATTTGTGTCTGAAAGGGGCTTGTGGTCTTCCCAAGGCACACACACAACCTTGATTTACTTGGAGTAGGCGAGTATTATACATTTTTGTGAAGATGAAGCTTGCAACACATTGGGAGAAGAAAAGATTGACAAACAATATAAACATGTAATAAACTGTCTCAAGAGGCAGGTTCTGAAATCAAAGATAAGTGAGATGAAAAGATTTGTATCATCCATCAGTGTTGGTTATAAATGTAATGAGCCCTATACGTGCCAGTTGCTTGTTTACTGAAGCTACAAGAAAGTATCTAGTCTTTTTTTTAACCCTAAATGTTGTAACACAATCTGTAAAAATGCCCTGTGAATAACACCTTTTTAAAATATGTCTTACTTCTGATTGAATGTTTTGATTCTTTATCGTGCATTAAACAATAATTTGGTTTCTTGTTTAAGGATGTGTGGGACTACAGGATTAATGAATACAAACATGACAGGCTTAATTAACCATGTGACCACTCGCCATAAACATCATTTCAATCACTACCATCCCATGGCCCAAGACCCCCATTGCCTCCCAAAACTGAGAGGAGTTTGGCAATGTACAATAGAATAAAATCAACTGACCTCAAGAGTGAATGGGTCATGCTTCTTTTGAGGCCATCTGTCCAACATGTAAGAACAACCCATTTGGAGCTGACTTTTCTATCAATCACATCCTCTCTAATAAATACTGAAATGCAGTGGTGTAATGTACCTAAGTAGATTGATTCACTCAACTACTGTACTTAAGTAAGAAATTGGGGTAATTTTACTTTATTTGAGTATTTTCCCATTTATACTTTATGCTTTTACGTCACAACATTTTGTGGACAAATGTTGTACTTTTTAGTCCTTTTTTTGAGCAAATGTAATAAATAAATAAATCCCACCTTTACGAAGTCCAAAATTGAAGTGATTTTTTTGAATGCAGGACTTTTATATTACTTAGTAGTATTGGTACTTTTACTAAAGTAGATTATCCGAGTACCTCTGCTGAAATGTGTGTTTGTGTGTACGTTCGATTTTGCTTGCGTTTTGTTATTTTCGACCTGTTCAAGTAAGTATGACCACCCCGTGCGATAGGAGGCGATATAGTCAAGTGCGTCAGTTTGCTCCGTTTTTTCTCTCCTGGTTTTAATGAAAATACGGATTGCACATCCACACTGGAGTCGGAGTCACACATCAGAATTGAGAGAGGTTTTATGCCCTTTCCATTCAGCGGGTGTTGTGTTTGCTGCGCTGCACTCCGTTGTGGTGCAAAGTAGCTCATAGACAAAGCTGACTGTTGGAGTTCACACAGTCGTCTGGCCTGTTTTTTTACTGAACGGCATTTGTGTACGACTGCGCTTCCGCCATGTTGAACGGATTCAAGTTGTGAGTGACTGCTGGGACCGAAGTGACAAGCCCCAGAAATCGGACTAGATAGAGTTAGGGGGCTGTTACCGCGCCGGTGACGCAGGAAAAACACCCAGAAGCAGAGGAAAGAACGTAGGAATTAGATCTTTCTAGTAACAGGTTTTTGGTCCTGCGAAACTGTCACTCATATAGGCCACGTTTATGTAATAAACGACGACACCATCGTTCAAGGCTGGACGTAGCCCGTGAATAGAGGGGGAAGTCATATCAAATTCCTGGTGAGTTGTTAGCTAACTGGCTCGGTGCGCTGGCTGGTGATTGTTAGCTGGCTAGTATTAGCGTCAGCTGGTGGTGGATGCAAGGTAACATTACTGCATTTTAGCTGCTTGTGTTATTCAGATGCTGCTGGTTTAACCTTTGTTAACTATTCCTTATTGAATCGTTGACAATGTCAACACGATTAAACTGCAATTCATGGTCTCGACAGTACGTGTAGTCTGATTAGCTCACTCCGCTGGATTCACTGAAGCCAAGCTAGCGCTAGCTAACGTTACCCGCAAACGGTCACTGTCTACAGATTGAGGAACATTTCCTTCTAACGCCTAATGTTTACAAATAGATCATATTTAATTATCCTCCAATCACACAATTGATATGTTTCATTAATAGCAGATTTATCAAAAACATACTGATGTTAACATTTTGTATCCTTTTGGCTTCCAATATTTAATTTTCAGTTTGTTTTAGCCAAGTTATAACTTGGCGTTAGACTATACGGGTCAGAAGACTCAACATTTCAGGAAATAGACGACTCCCCTGTCACTAACATATTTTACCTTTTTTAAGACAACCAGCTAACTTTACTTGTGTTGAACGATAAAATTGCTATGAAGTGATGTTAAAGATAATCTCGGGGGGTTCATTTTATAAAGGGCAACACTATTTAGCTAGTTGTTGAGTCATATCAGCAAGCCGCTTGTCAAAATAGGAACGTTAGCCAAATGCACCTTCGGGTATTTACCCGAACGTAAGCTAACGGCTAGCTAACGCTAGAACTGTTTATCTAGACTGCTGCTCGTTAGCATGCTAACACAACCGATGCTCATTGTAAATGGCGTAACATGGAACATGGTTGGTCAACAATAACGCCGGGGAAAGTGACTGTAGATCGATACCGATTAAGGTTATTCACCAAACGATCTATGTGCTTAAGATCGTCCATTATGTAGCAAAGGTTTGCTGTGAAAGTTTAATGTCAGGCCCGGTCGAATAGTGAGGCCTGCGTGTCTCAGCGGGCTTTGGACGACAAGGCCGTCAATGCTCTGCTGTCTGGGCGGATCGCCTTGCAGGCTAACCTAACGTTAGTGCCGCAGCTAGCTAGCAGCAGGCGTTAACTAACTAAACCACCAGCTGTTAACGGTTGTTGTAGGCGCTAGTTTGTATTAATAGTTACGTAATGTCCCCGTGTACTTTATAAGTACCTGGGCTGCTTAATATTGATGATATTCCAAGGTAACACGCATCCTGTTACATGATCGATTTCTCCGTCCATAAAATATGTTTTTTATAACCCTAACGTTAACGTTTCGAAGCCGGTTCAGTGCGAAAGGCCGCAGTTATACCTAGCTTAGCGCTTATTTTAATGGTGGCTGGTTGTTATCGTGTGTGTGTCACTTTGTTTGACACTGTTGATAAAACAGAACGCCCTAACCCAATCCCCCCCATTAGTAGATCGTTGGCTTCTGAGTGGTTTTACTGATAGTAGCTTTCAATTTATTATATGACATGTTTCAGGAAACCAAACACACTCGCCAGATTGTGCTTATAGTAATTGCAGTAATGTGATGTACTGTTCCTAATGACAGCTGCAACCCAAATTGCTGATGCAGATGCCACTGGCCACCTGTAAAATAGGAAATAAGCTAGTTTCACTACCCTTAAATAGGGCATACAATAATAATAGACAAACAAACGTAGCCATTCGTGTCTTGTAAAAACAATAATGGCCAATTGCAAAGTAGATTTATGTTCACTAAAAGTCCGCTGGCTTAGTATACATATGTTAGCTCGTAAAGCACCTGTTTCAAGACAGACTGTGACTTTTGAATGTTATTATTTTATTCAAACAATCGTGACTTCCATTGTAATTTCAAGCCATTTGTCGAACCTGATAACTTGATGTTTTAGTGTAGAATATTCTTTAACCGTGGGCTTTTTAATTGTGAGGGAAATTGAGTACGTAATGACTCCTGAAATTGTGTTTAGAACTTATAAAAGTGCAACCTTTTTAACCTTATACATAGTATGAGTATTGACTTCACTGCTTTTTAAACAGCATAGAGGATGTATTGAAAATGTCCTATATTGTCTAAAAGCCAATAAGTCATGTTCCTTTTTCTTTATGATGCTCTGCACCATATTGGTCTTGATCACAGGAATTGCTGGAGGAGGGTTCTGACTTTATTGGCAGTTAGAAAACTGATATAATCATATTCTACTTCGAATTGTACTATACATTTGAAACAACATTGATTCTCGATCTGCATATAGCCAAAGTGTTCATTTTAATGACAGGAAGGCTTAAAGGTGTGGTGACTGATGTGCTGATTTGCAGCTGATATGAAGTGCTCTGTGCTAATGTATGTGTGTCAAACGTCATCATTGTCAATTATTCAAACAAAGTATATCTCTCTATACTCGAGGCTTATTTAAAACATCTAACTATTCTCTTAATTGTATGCATGTTCGCATAATCAATTTGTATTTGAAGGTAGTCATACAAGCTGGGTATTCTTTTTCCTTGTTTTGACCATGGTTCCTATTCCTTAACACTGCACTCAGTAGAGTTGATTGTTGAGGTCTGGGGCAGACACAATGTGGAGAAAGCTTTTTCTTTTTATTATTTCTTCACCCTTTGACAATATCATCCTTTTTACATTCATACCAATCAAGAGGAATGACATGACACAAATGTCCTCCCATTAATCGAACTGTGGCAGTAGTAGTTATTTGAAATGTTCCTTAACCAGTTCATGGGGAGTCCTGATCAAGCAAGTCTTAAAGAAAACTCCAGAATAGATATACACATTTTAAAATAGATATAAAAGCAAAGGTATTACCCAAACTTTCTGTTGACAGATCAACACCACAGCTTAACCTGGATATTTCTCACATCAAAAGACTTTCCCTCAAGACATATGGGTTTAGTAATCAGGCCGAAGCGCTGTTTTTTTTTACAGTTCGATTGCTCCGGGCTCTTGTCCCATTGGACTGTGCCATTTATCAATGTCACCATGTTCCCACATCTAGGCAATGTTGAGCACAATGTTATTATAATTGATAAAAATAATGTCCAAAAATAAGATCCTGTTCCTACTAAACAAAAATCATAATGACGACCAATCACTAAAGATTAAGTCAGTGCTATTTCAACAACTAAAAATAAAATTGCTTTCACTTCACAATCCATCATGGTTGCCCTATTGCAAGACCTGGGGCTAATGTTCATGTCTGCCCATGCACACGTTCGAGACGGGGCTGTAAACTGGTGGGACTTTTAATGGATTCAGGCATGCTGTACGAGTAGCAATAGGTACTTTTTCACAGCAACTGTTAGGAACTGTGATAGCATGATGCACAGAAATTGAAAGTGAAAATAAAAGAAGGCATTTGTAGGATAGGATTACCTTTGGGCTGTTTTTGGCGGTTTGGCATTATTTATCATGCTACTTATCATCAAAAGTATTATTGTAAGGCTATATGGGCTGGTAGTAGCACCACTAATGCAGCTTAGGCTCTTGGTTTGAAGCTTCTTTGTCTCAAACTGTCAACATAAGAAGCAATGGGTCAGCCACTAATCATTAATGGTTAATGCTGGATATTCTCAATGTAATTCAAAGCAGTTATCCGTGTCAGCCATTTAAAGCCTGGCCGAAACCTCTTGATTCATAACACATCTGGATGGTAACTGAAACCCAGAACTTTTGGTGGGGGAATTTTAGAATAAAGTGTTTAACTACCAAGCAGAGCACAGTCCAGTTCAGAATAAGTGGATGATGCTGCTGGTCAATTTTGCAGAACAAGATAATGATTATTTTTTTGTATTACAGGTAACTTAACCAACATGCAGGTAGTTCTGACCTGTGCACCTCTTCCCGTTCCAGGTTATGCAATGGTCTCAGCGGCACATCCAGACCTCCAGGTGCTTGTGTCCCTCTCTCGTGCGTTCGGGCTCTCTTCCCTCTGCTCTACAGCTGAGGTGGCTGTGATTTCCCTCCTGGCCAGCGCTCCGTAAGAGGCCAAGATTGCCAAGATCTGCCCGGTGGCGAGCATGACGGCCACCACGCGTGGCTCTCCGGTGGGGGGCAATGACAGTCAGGGCCAGGGCCAGGCACCTGATGCTCAGAGCCAACCCCCACTGCCACAGAACCAGGTGAGCAACACATTTCCAGCTAATGCTCAACATAACCTTCCACACATTTTTGTAAGTATCCTAGAACACTTGTTTCCTTTCTCCTTTTGGCGGGGTACAGCTTGGTTTCAAATGATTGCGCATCATAATCTTTTGACGGCAGACACATGTATATTTACTCTGAGAAGGGACAAAGTGAGTTGTCTCCCTTTTTTGTAAGTCCAGACACCGCAGCACCATTTATTTTTAACAGATATATCGCTCATACCTAAACCACACACAGATGCCCAAGGGGACGAAAAGGGAGGGGAGGAGGGAGCGGAAAAGAGGGAGAAAAAGAGTGAAGGAGAGGCATCAATGAACAGAGCCTCCTGAGTGATGGATAAAGGATGTGTGTGTCTGTGTGAGTGTGCTGGTGCAGGCCTGTGTTGGTTTGAGATGAGCTGTGGTGAGACGTGAGAGGCAAGCTGCCTATGTAGGTCAGCCAAGCAGAAGGAGCCTTCACCACACACCCCCACAATTCATATTTCTCAGTTTTGTGTCTCCCTCCACTGTGTGTATCCCGGTTTTACTCTCACACACACAGCTGCTCACACCACCGCTGATGTTCATACACAGTCTTTAGATTAGAAAAGAAATAAAGACAGCAATTGTCACATCCGGTGCTGGAATTCACATTCATGGATGCACGTTGTTGTTTCTGTTTCTCAAACAATCTTCTTTCCAAAAATTTCTGTTCGGCAGCACCGTAACAGATACACCCACATGCTAACACATTTATACTTGTAACAGATCCATGTCAGCCCTCAGTTTCTGTGTCCTCTGGGTAGATGAGGATGAAAAGAGCATTTGCTGTGTCTGCCGTATACTACGAGTACAATGACTTTAATGGCTTTGTTTAGAGACCTTTCAGGAGAAACACCTGCTTCTTTATGCCAACATGCATATGCACTTAGTGACCTGAACAATAGAACCCCCCCCCCATACAAGAAGTGGGCCTTGGCTTCCATTGGTATATGGCCCTATGGGAACAGGTAGTTAACTTTCACTTTTTACTGGGAGGTCAAAAAGTCCATCCCACTGAAAACAGAAACATGTGTTTTGTTGTGTTGCAACAGATTTTGAATCCAAAAACATCCATTAATAACAACATAATCATTATTTTCTATAATTAAAGAATCAGACTGGTGCATCGAGTTTAGGGCTCAGTCAGGCATTGTTGTTGTTGGATAACGTCAGGCCCATTTCTGCCCCGTTTTGTTTGTTTGATTGTCCGGAGATACCAATTATCAAAAATGCCCCATTGAGCTCCATTAAAACACTTCAGATTGCAGAGGCTGGTTAGCCAGTGACCAGATGAGCACATCAATGATAAATGGCAGCCTGCAGTTTCAATTGATGATATGAGCGTGGCAGTGAGCCAGCAGGTAAAGCTGCTGTGTCTTCAAGTATCATTTTCAGCGTTTCCACAAATCTCTCAAATGATGAGACATTTGTCATCATCCATATGTTTATACAAACACAGCAAAACAAATCTCCTCAAGGCTGCATGTGGTCTTATACACATGGCATGTTACCATGTCATCAAGCCAGGAACCGGTCCTCACCCACTTCTCACCCTGTTTTCCCGTCAGTCGTACTATATACAATAACAACTAAAAAACAAATTGAAGCAGCACCAGCAAATAAAACCTCACAGGATAAAAAGAAGGAAACTATTAAAGTGACAAAGCTGTCTATCCAACTATTTAGATTTCGGTTGTGTTTGGTATATATTTGTTTTATTGAAAAATAATAATAATGATCCAATTCACAGTAGAGTTGCAATCTGTCAGATGCTGTAACAATTCTTTTTGGAAAAGCACAGAAGCATACAGATGAACATAAACATGATACATCGACTTAAATACATACAAATAAACATAAATAAAATTGTGAAAAAACATATATATGACATTTTGAATATTAACCTAAAAAAAAGAGAATAAATACATCTAAAAAAAAGTGAATGCATAAATACACACCCATATAAATGTCATGTAATTTCATAATAAGGGTATTGAAGAAATGGCAGTAGTAATACTGCTCCACACTCCTTCCACCCTCTTGTCTTCATGGTTTCTGGCATCTTTTCTGGTGTTTCATTAGCATTTCAGCTAATGTGACCTCGCCCTCGATCATCAGCGTAGACATATAGTCATCGTTTCTCATGAATAACAATAAAAAGCGCCATGACATGGAACTCTTTCAGGTCTCAAGGCAAATATCAGACCTGTGACGCTGCGGGAACCCATTCGTAGCGAATGGGTTCATCTCTAATGACTTTGATTCTATTGTTTTTTCCAGACATCATCTCCTAACTCATCTAATGAGAACTCTCCAGTGAGCCCACCAGATGAGCAGGGCCAGGGGGACGGACCCCCTCAGCTGGAAGAGGAGGAGCCCGCCTTCCCTCACACTGACCTAGCCAAGCTGGATGATATGATCAACAGGTGTTTACCCACAGGCTGCGTCCTCAGTCACATCCTATCAGCCAGAATGTGGACTATTGCTCTACAGCGATATTAGTGATTGATCATTTATTAAATCATCCCAAAATGACAGTGTAATGTATTTAATCACCGCTGAATTCTTACCAGTTTGTATCAATGTTGTGATCATTATCAGTAGATGCTTACAATGGCCACAGTTTGAGTTAAACATGTTTATATCAAGATCAATACAATGTCCCGAGAGCCTGCCTCTTCTCATTTATTTGTTAAGTGACTTTGAATGTCTTTGTTGATTCCTGTTTATTTTCTCTCAGGCCTCGTTGGGTCGTTCCAGTTTTGCCAAAAGGAGAGTTAGAAGTCCTCTTGGAAGCTGCTATTGACCTGAGTAAAAAAGGTAGGAATAAACAGCATGTTCTCTTGTGTCTGTTGAGACAGACTATAAACCATCATATATTTAATGTATGTGTAGAGAATAGACGTTCAACAAATGGATGTGTTTCCTTGCAGGACTGGATGTAAAGTGTGAGGCGTGTCAGAGGTTTTTCCGAGATGGTCTGACCATCTCCTTCACGAAGATCCTGACCGATGAGGCTGTCAGTGGCTGGAAGTTTGAGATTCATGTGAGTGTTTATTTGTTGCTTTATATTTTGGTAAGACAAAGAATCCATTTTAACAATCCAGCCTCACATGTAATCTTTAAAAGTAAATAGTAATAAATCCACAATACAAATAACGAACTGAACAAAAACACAACTGCTCTTTGTTATGGAAAAAGAGTTTGATTGTAGAGATTAAATTGGAATTCATCCCCTCTTTCACTTCATACAGAGCAGACCGCTGCAGTAGCTACCAGTACTCAGTAGTAGATTAAATGTGTGGTATCAAAGGTTTTATTAAAAGTTGAGAAAAAGTGTATATTATTATGACTCTGCACGGCCACCTCGACTTCATTTACTCTTTGAAATGTTTGCCCTTTCCATTAGATGCATGTATTGTTCAGACCTGGGTCTTGCCCGTAAATTGAGTTTTCTGTTTGTTTCTCAACGAGCTGAGGGAAAGAAGCAGCGCTGGCGGTGATCAATGAGGTTTTTTGTTTATAGCTGAGGCTGGCTGTTGTTTTGTATTAAAACCGAAGATTGATCTCAGGGCTGCTTCTCATGATAAACCAGTGAGTCAGACACACATTGACAGGAGCCAAAGTGTGTGTCTCCTGTCACCCTTAAAGGATTCCACTAATGCATGAGTAAAACATAGACATATGACATGAAGTCTAATATTGGTAGTTGCTATATCTATTGAGTGCATGGCAACGGGGCAGAAGCCATGAATAATATAGTATTTCTCATATTTCCAGCTAGAGTGTATTAATATAATGTGGTCATATAAAGTCTTTTGTCGTCTAATAGCACTGTGACTTTTCCTCACAGAGGTGTATCATCAATAACACACACCGTTTGGTGGAGCTGTGTGTGGCCAAGCTCTCTCAGGACTGGTTCCCTCTACTGGAGCTGCTGGCCATGGCCACCAACCCTCACTGCAAGTTCCACATCTACAACGGCACACGGCCCTCGGAGACCGTCCCCGCCGGAGCACAGCTGGCCGACGACGAGCTCTTCGCCCGACCACCTGACCCACGCTCTCCTAAGGTGAGTCACCGCTGCAACCGTTGACTAAACATGAACACTGTGCCTTTTTTAATGTAATGTTTGACAAGTTTTATTAGGCTTTCTGGCCGGGTTTAACCTTTCTGAAAACAACATTTTGTCTGACATTCTGTGATCCCATCCATTAAGGGGTGTATACAATTAAATGTATGGTGCAGTAAACGGGCTATTTTTATCCTCCTGCCTGATGACGATCACAATCTGTAAGACACTAAGGGTGCTTTCACACCTTTCCTCTAGCGTATGTCCCGCTTCAGTCTGTATAACTTCATGTTTACTACTTCTGAGCTACAGTTGTGAAAGCAGCCTTAATGCTCAAATTAGATAATATAAAAGAGAAGGTGGCTACACCAGAGAATAGGAATTTAACAGTGAGAAGTGATGAATACAGTGTGGGCACGGGGTCAGTGTGAGCAGCAATGTCTGTTGGCTGGGGGCCCAGTACTACTAAGGGCTCCACTTGAACTATTAAGAAAGATTTTGCTACTCTTTTAGTTGTCTTATCTTTAAGTTATTTATTGGCTAAACCGATGGTACATTACTCATCTCAATACTTGCTTGCCTTGAATCTCTTTGTTATTTAGACTCAAGGTGATAACAATGCACAAAGAATGAAAAGAAAAGTCATTCTTGTGATTGTGATTTTTGTTGTAGGGGAAAACAGTCAAGATCTTTAACACTCTCTTATAAAACAGAGCAACTTATTTAGTCACCTCTTTAATGTGTATTCCCTCTCTTGTCTTTTGTCCACAGGGCTGGTTGGTGGACTTAATAAACAAATTTGGCACGTTAAACGGGTTTCAAATGTTGCACGATCGCTTCATGAGCGGCCAAGCACTGAACGTCCAGATCATCGCTGCACTTATCAAGTAAGGCCGTTGTTTAGCGAAAGCAATATTCTACAACATGCCGCTGGGCTTTCCCAAACATTGTACGTGCTATCGGTGTACTGTTGATGTTCTTGCCAGTTTGTGTGAGCTGATTTTGTGGTTTCTGCATTACAGGCCTTTTGGCCAGTGTTACGAGTTCCTCACATTGCACACGGTAAAGAAGTACTTCCTTCCAGTCATCGAGATGGTTCCCCAGTTTCTAGAGAATCTCACAGATGAGGAGCTGAAGAAAGAGGCGAAGAATGAAGCCAAAAACGACGCACTGTCCATGATAATCAAGTCTCTGAAGAATCTGGCTTCTCGTGTACCAGGGCAGGAGGAGACCGTGAAGAATTTAGAGATTTTTAGATTAAAAATGATTCTTAGGTGAGTACCAAATGTCCTCCTGCTTTTTGGTGAAATTTAAGAGCATCACGCACATTTAATCTCATATAAAATCTCGTTTTTTTTCCTCCACAGGTTATTGCAAATTTCTTCTTTTAATGGCAAAATGAATGCACTAAATGAAGTCAACAAGGTGATCTCCAGTGTGTCCTACTACACTCACCGACACAACCCCGAGGAGGAAGAGTGGCTGACTGCAGAGCGCATGGCGGTAAGCACGGCTCTTCACATTTTTGTACCGAGTGCATCAATTATTTATCTTTCATCTAAAATCCACTTCTCCTCTCTGTGTGTTCATGTCCTGCGTCAGGAGTGGATCCAGCAGAACCACATCCTGTCCATCGTGCTGAGGGACAGTTTGCACCAGCCGCAGTACGTGGAGAAACTGGAGAAGATCCTTCGCTTCGTTATCAAAGAAAAAGCTCTTACAATGCAGGATCTGGACAACATCTGGGCGGCGCAGGTACACGGCAACTCACAGTATTGTTGATATTAATTTAATGGTTAAAAATAGATTCACTTGCTTTTATAAGTGCCTTTGTGGTCGTACAACCACACAACACACTTTCACTACATGTCAACATCATGGTCCTTTCAATATAGTCTGAGTATGCTGTTTGTTTTTATATTGAGGGTCTGTGTATGCAAGTTGCATCAATAAGGGTAAATATTAATACAGCCTTCAACAAATGCCCTGTTCTTCGTGACTTTTGCGTGGTTCTGTAGTTCTGTGCTTCACTGTACAGACAAACTGTATATTGTTGTAGAGTTTAAGTTTCGCAAATGAAAATAGCTTGGAGCTATTTAGTTCATTATGGTTTGCAGGACAGATGTTTATCATATTGTGAGTTGTGCTTTTCCATCATTATCACTTTTTAGTTTTTATAGTGTTGAGCAACAAACCTCAGTCAAGTTTTCTTGCCCAGTTTCTAGCCTCCTGTTTTTCCTCCTTCTCCCGCTACCAGGCATTGAGCTAATACCACTACCATTTGTTCTAATGACCATACCAGTACAGGCTGAGTCATCATGGTGTGAACACGACACAGCAAGGTGCATAAAGAGAGGAAATGAAGAGGTCTACATTCCACTTCTAGTATAAAGAACAATTTTAATTGTGAGAGCAACTCTTTTTAGCACAGGCTTTTATCAGGATCAGATGAAACCTCCATCAAAGCGCATCACAATAAATGTGTTCTCCATACTTACAGCAGGGTTATGACCACTTTACACATGGAGTAGTTCAATATTACATTTGCCTTCCAAAAGGACATCCAATCAAAGTACATGGTCATACTGCATTCCTGTAACTTAACCACAACTGAAGTTCCTCCCAAACAACACTTGGAAACCGAAAGTACAGGATCTGTTGGTTCCCATTGCAACTGCAGCATCTCCCTGCCACCGCTGAGACGTCTCGTGGTGGCCGTTGGAACTGTTTTTGTTAACCCAACAGTCGGGTTGTTGTATATCTGCAGGCTGGTAAGCATGAGGCCATTGTGAAGAACGTCCATGACCTCCTGGCCAAGCTGGCATGGGACTTCTCACCTGAGCAGCTCGATCACCTTTTTGACTGCTTCAAGGTGAGTACGAGTTGTAGTAATCAGTCACTAAGTCTTGGATTACAAAGGATGGTTTGTTTCCTGTATAATGTGTCTTTAAATAACCTGTATTTGGTTGTTCCTCCTGTGTAGGCGAGCTGGACCAATGCCAGCAAGAAGCAGCGTGAAAAGTTGCTGGAACTAATCCGGCGTTTGGCCGAGGATGATAAGGATGGGGTGATGGCCCACAAGGTCCTCAACCTGCTGTGGAACCTGGCACACAGCGATGATGTGCCTGTAGACATCATGGACCAGGCTCTTAGTGCTCACATCAAAATATTAGATTACAGTTGCTCACAGGTACGTGTTAGTGAACAGGGAAATGGCATGGAAAATGACAGATTAAGCTCAGAATACTAAGGACATTTGATTTCCACTCACAGGACAGAGATACACAGAAAATTCAGTGGATAGATCGTTTCATAGAGGAGCTACGAACCAATGACAAATGGGTGATCCCTGCCCTGAAGCAAATCAGAGAAATCTGTAGCCTCTTTGGAGAAGCGCCTCAAAACCTCAGGTAAGCTCATGATTCAAATCTATTTTACATGTCTGCGATATGTACTGGAAGATTATTCTGCCGGCAAGTACGTAGTGTTTATTTAACTTACAAATTCTGTATTATTAGTGTTTATTATGCATGAACACCCACGAGAAAAGCAACACGACTACTATTCACATTCACCTTATTTTGTCTACCTCTGAGACCTGTTAACTTCTCTGCCTAGTGCCCCCCTCAGAGTAAACAGCCCTGCAATTTAGTTCCTTTTATTGCAGGACAACATCAGAATGCATCACCACAGTGCACTTACTAACCAACAGGGCTGCGAGATACACCCAACATGTATTTGTTTTTTTCTACTATTGAATACCTCACTAATCCACATTTTGAACCCATTTTCAGATTTTGACTGTCGGTATGTTCTTAAAACATGTCCCTTTTTTTTAAATCAGGAATTACAGGTGTTTTTTGGTTGTGAGCAAAGCTTACTCACTCATTGTTACTACACTGAAAGGAGCTGAATGTTTTCCTTACTTTTTCCCCTTTGTTAACCCTCCAAACTCCATGCACAATCAGCACATCCAAATGTCTAAATGCCCACTACAGCTGACTAGCTAGTTCTGTCTAGTCTGGTAGCTAGCTTGTCATATAAATGCTCAGTAAATACTACATTTAGCTTCTGTTGACATGAATATTTCACAGCAGACATTATCACTTGTCATAATGGGAAAAGCAAAGATGTTACTAATGACATTAAAGGGACAGATCTCCGGCCATCTAGCCTCTCTCAAATATAATGGAACAAGATGAATATATCTTCTTCTTATTTTCTTTCTACCAAACTACTCCTGACACGAGTGAGCCTTTCGCTAACGGTGGATAGGTGCTTCTTTCTGCGTGGTGAATTGGCATGCAGTTGTCGATCAGTAGAAAGCAAATATGAATAATATTCATCCTGTATGAAATGAGTTTTTCAAGTGTACGTTTGTGGCGTGCCGAGCACCACAGTTTGTTTGCCATCTTGTTCCATTTTATTTTAAGGGAAGGCAGCCATCATTACGGCTGATATTCAACACTGGAGTTAAAACAGTCTGGATTTATTTTTAGGGTTAACTTTCCCTTTATTGGTATGATAACAATCTGATCTTTTCCCGCTGTGACAAAATGTCTTTATTGAAAAAGGCCTATCTGTTATACATGCTAAGTTTAGCATCGTTTAAAAAGTGTTCTGCCGGTAGATCATGTTGATGAAGAAATCTTTAGGGAGTATTCATTTTAAATGACCTTTGTACATTTGTAAAAGAATTGTAATAATTATATGAAGTTATATTGTTCAGTATTATCGCAAATTGTTTTGATTTGAAGTAGTGCCCTTTTTCTAGTCAGAAAACATGTAGTATACATGCCTGTTGTTTTTCAGAAAGAAAATGCCAATTAACATACAAACGAACTTAGTGGGGTAAGTTGAGTGCTAATTCCAGGGTTCTACCTATTTCTGTTTCACGTCAAGTCTTAACTTTCTCTATGACATGTTCATGATATAAACATAAATATACTTTATAAAATGTAAATCTCTGTCATAAATCTGCTTAAGCTATTCTTTCTTGGGTTTCATCTCAAATGACTGATTCCTCATTCAACCCCCGGTTCAAAGTCGTGCATATGTTGAGTTCCTTCAGACAAGAGACGGGATACTTCTCTCTGATTTATGACTTTGAACTGAGGACTTGATCCTTTTGGTTCTTGCTGTTCGAAACTCCTCTCCCTAACTTCTAGCACCTGGCCTTGGACTGTATACAAATACAGTAGACTGTAATTAGTATTACGTGTTATATAAGGATTTCATCTCATTTAATTGAACCACATTTTTAAGAAAGATCATTAAAAGAAGATGGCTTGAGACTAAATGGCTTGGTCATATTGATACAGTTTGGATCAAATCAAGGTGTGGTTACTGCATGTCCAACAAAATGTTAGAGGTATAGCTTCAATAACTACAAAAAAGCAGGCCATAAGAAGGCTGTCTCCTAGTTGCGTATTTTGTTTTAGTCAACACATCATTATTGAATGCTGAATGACTTATTTCTAACAAACTCGATAGCTTATCTCTTGTAAGAAGAAGAATAGAAGTGGTGCTTTTATCGAGAAGCTCAGTTTTACATATGTTGTTTAAATCAACTAATCAGTTAATAAAATAATTAAAGTGTAAGTCCACTAAGACTTTTGTTGGTTAAGGACACCCCGAACAATTAGTCCACCTGTTCATAGTTTTTTATAAATGCCATTGCATGGATTTTTGGTGCAGTTTCTCAGTACTGAACACAAGAGCAGTGCATACACAGAATCATCCCAGTTACCAACTCAATGAAAGGTCCTTTGAGATGGAGCCCCATTCTTCCTGATGCCAGCTCCTTTCAGCACAAATCACTCAATGCAAATAATATCAGGGGTATTTCCTGCCTTGAACCCACTCGGAACATTCTTTACCTGCATTTACATGCAGATATAACTACAAATGTTAGTGACGCTAGCAGGAATCTGTGATAGTTGTACGTTTAGTCAGCATCATGCTAGTCATGATGTAACTGCAGAATGTAATAGAGCCAGCTTGTTTAATTGGCATTGATAATTCAGCATAATGATAATGTGTTGCAGATTCCTATGTGGCTCTTTTTAGGATGATTGCTAGCTAAACTCATCATTTTTTTCCTTGAGTTTAGCTGTCAATCCAAACACATTCAATTATGTGGAAAACGAGGCAGGAAATGGCCCATTTTGATATAACTTCTTCTGCTGGTTATTCTATGATGCACACACATATACCCAAATACACCAAAAGCTGCTTTCTTTATGTCCCTGATAAAAACAAATGAGAAATCAGTCATGCTATGTTTTCTTAAAAATTGAAATACTCAAGTACATTTTGTCAGATTCATTCTTGATAGTCTTCCTTGCCTCCGCTGTCAATTTATGCGTTTGTCGCCCTTATAACCTCCACTCCTCCCACTGTTCTCTCTTTAGTCAAACCCAGAGAAGTCCTCATGTGTTTTACCGCCACGACCTGATCAACCAGCTGCAGCATAACCACGCTCTGGTCACCCTGGTGGCTGAGAACCTCTCGGCCTACATGGAGACCATGAGGCAGTTCTCCAAAGGTACATGGTCCAGTGTTTTTCGGAATATGTCATTTTCCTGTATACAGCAGTTGGTTCAGGGATGCGCGCGGCCTGCAATCTGACTGGTTGTGTGTGTGCTTTTTACAGAAGAGCAAGCGGAGTTTGACCCCCAGACGGTCAGACCAGGAAGCCGCTACAGCCATGTCCAGGAAGTACAGGAACGACTCAACTTCCTCAGGTACAACATCACATCTAACTTATAAATGTGTCAACCTGGTATCAATGTTGTAGTAGCTTAGACCTGCTTACTTATCTTTTGTCTGACTCTGGGGATATATTAATGCCTAAGAAAATGATGTGATACACTAAAAACCTGCCTATAGTGATCACATCTGTCCAGTCCAATTCATCACAGCAATTGTTTTATTTATGTACATGAATAGAATTACCTGTTTGTTTTTTTTCAATGAATAAAACCTCTAAAATAACACTGGAAGAAGACCACTGAAATACTAGAACAGCCTTTTCATTGAAATGATAGTCCCATGCTCTTCGCCATACAAGCAGTTTATATCTAGCCGTGGTCACTATCAGCATTTCCTTTACATGCGTATGAGGTCACACGCACAACTCACAACCTTAAGGCTACAAGGGTCTACCACTATTGATCATCCTGTTTTTTTTCTCTAGGTTCCTGCTAAAAGATGGCCAGCTGTGGCTGTGCGCCCCTCAGGCCAAGCAGATCTGGAAGTGTCTGGCTGAGAATGCAGTGTTCCTCTGTGACCGTGAGGCCTGCTTCAAATGGTACAGGGATTTGGTTTCTTCTTGCCTTTTGGCTTGATTTTAATTCCTTTTCATTTGTCATTTAACTGGCATCTGTTTTATTGCTTTGACTTTCCTGCCACCAAATAGGTACTCAAAGCTGATGGGTGATGAACCAGACCTGGACCCAGACATCAATAAGGACTTCTTTGAGAATAATGTCCTGCAGTTGGACCCTTCTTTGCTGACGGAGAACGGCATGAAGTGCTTTGAGAGGTTCTTCAAGGCTGTCAACTGCAGGGAGGGCAAGCTGGTGGCGAAGCGCAGGGCCTACATGATGGACGACCTGGAACTAATAGGCCTGGACTACCTCTGGAGGGTGAGACACACACTCAAAAAAAACCGTTTGTGGTATTGATGAGGGAGGCAGATAGTTGAAAGTGAATTCTTAGAAAATGCTTGATGTAGTAACTGTTTCAAAAGTACATACTCCTAATATTCCATCTCTCTCAAAACATTTTGCATGTTGCTTCATGCATCTGCCTTGAACCTTATGGCACTTGTGTCAGGCTGAACATGGAGTGGAGTGCTCTTGAACGCTTCTCCTTGATCTATTGTGGCTTGGATTGTTACTCATCTGTACATTGCTTTGAACAAGAGAGCTAAATGAATGCATGTAACTGAATATGTTCACATGACACCCACACACTCTGCTCTGAGGAGACTTTTATGTTAGCAAATGATGGTTTGCAGATAACTACTGTATACTTTTCACTGTGGCCTTGAAGTTGGGATTTTATGAACGAAGGAGGAGTTGTGGGCACAGTAGAAACAGGTATGACTATGCACATGCTTTTGAGATTCCTCTCTTCCCCTAAAGCCAATACTGCCGGGTTTCGACACCATATTGCAAGAGAAAAAAACAGCAGTCCTGTAGTGTGCTGTGCCTTGCCCCCACCTGTATTGTGATTGGTCAATAATTAGGCCCCTCATTACTTTATGGACATTCATGCATGTCTGACTTTTTTTCTATTTTCCTTTCTCTCCCAGGTGGTAATTCAAGGAAGTGATGACATCGCCAGCCGAGCTATAGACCTGCTTAAAGAGATCTATACCAACCTCGGACCAAAACTGCAAGTCAATCAGGTACATTGACTGTGCTATTTCCGTTAGAGCGGGGTTTTTTCTTTTAACAAATGCCCCGCGCAGAAGTCAATTTAAATCATTTTAAATGACCTGAGTTTCCTCTCCTCTTTAGGTTGAAATTCATGAAGATTTCATCCAGTCCTGCTTCGACCGTCTGAAGGCCTCCTACGACACCCTGTGTGTGTTGGATGGAGACAAAGATAGCATCAACTGCGCCCGTCAGGAGGCTATTCGCATGGTGCGAGTCCTCACTGTGCTCAAAGAGTACATCAATGAGTGCGACAGTGACTACCACGAGGAGAGGACTATACTGCCTATGTCAAGGTACAGTCACAATGACGACACGCTTTATTACCTTCTCAAAGGAGGTTATATTGGCCCTCCATTTCTGTTCTGATTTCGTGTGTGAGGTTTTTCTGTCGGCAGGATTACGGCAAAAGCATTGTTTCGATTTTCATAAAACTGGTTGGAAAGGTGTAGCATTGGTCAAAGAAGAACCCATTAACTCAAAGTAGTGTGTGTCTCACCATTTCCTCTTTGCACAAAGGAGACAGAAATATTATGGGCTTACGTTCTTTTAGTGCAATTTTATTTTCACTCAGTGTCTCAATCCAAAAGTCAGGATATATAGTTAGAAAAAGATAGATTGAAACATTTCCTGAATTTTCAGCCTTTAATAATTTACTAGATGTTCTGCTTTAGTCCATATTCTATGGTGCCTCGAAACCCTTTTTACTGCAGTCTCAGGCTTGTTGCACATGTATACGCTCACCTGTATTAATCGTGCTTCACTGACACTTTTTTTTCTCCCACTTTCTCTTGCAGAGCTTTCCGTGGGAAACATATCACACTGATCGTCCGTTTCCCCAACCAGGGGCGTCAAGTAGATGACCTGGATATCTGGTCACACACCAATGATACAATCGGCTCGGTCCGCCGAGGCATCCTCAACAGGATCAAAGCTAATGCTGCGCACACCAAGATTGAGCTTTTCATTGGTGGGGAGGTTGTCGATCCAGCTGATGACAGGAAGTTGATTGGTCAGCTCAATTTGAAGGACAAAACGGTAAGAATGCTAGACTGGTGTTTTTGTTTTTTTGGTGCATCATAAACTTTCACTTGTGGTTAGTGTTTTAAATCTGTTTCCTTAGCGTTTACTCATTGTCATTGTTTGTTTGTAGCTGATCACGGCCAAGTTGACCCAGGTGAGTGCCAACATGCCTTCGAGCCCAGACAGCTCATCTGACTCATCAACTGGCTCTCCTGGTAACCACGGCAATCACTTCAGCGACGGGCCCAACCCTGAGGTGGAGAGCTGTCTTCCTGGTGTGGTGAGTTTAACCTGGGCCGATTTCCAAGTGCTTGACATGTGTCCCAATAATCCGTGCTGAGTGATGATTTCATTGAAGCGACACTGCAATGTAAACAGCAGAGCTCTTCACACCCTCCGCCCTGTTCCACAGATCATGTCGCTGCATCTGCGCTACATCTCCTTCCTGTGGCAAGTGGCTGATTTGGGCTGCAACCTCAACATGCCGCTGCTCAGAGATGGAGCTCGGGTTCTCATGAAACTCATGCCTCCAGGTATACATTCACCATAATACCCAGCCACTTCTTAATGTAAACATGCATGAACACACCCAGGGGCGATGTTGGCTCATTGCTAATGTTTCTGTTTCTTTAGACAACACTACCATGGAGAATCTGCGAGCCGTGTGTCTGGACCACGCCAAGCTCGGGGAGAACAGCCTCAGTCCTTCACTGGACTCGCGCTTCTTCGGCCCCTCACCCTCACAAGTGCTATACCTCATTGAGGTGGGTCTCGTTGTGTTTGTAATACTTTTATTCATTCTCAGTTGGCCATTGTGTGTTGATTGTTGTACGAACAGGAACACTACAAGTCCATCAGCAATCATAACATGATAAATATAACGATGTTAATTAGTAGTGAATAGAATTGAACCCTGTGCCACATTTTGGAGTGTTTACTTCTACTCCTCCTAATGTACTACTAGTTCTGTCCCATGCCAGCCTACTTCTAAGAAAGTTCACACTCTTCTTGCCCATGTTGCAGGTTGTTTATGCTTTGCTGATGCCAGCCAGTGCCACTCTGGGCGAGGACGCCAGCGACTTCCAGTACAACTTCTTGAAGAGCGGTGGGCTGCCCCTGGTGTTGAGCATGCTCACCCGAAACAACTTCCTACCATCGGCAGACATGGAAACACGCCGTGGAGCTTACCTCAATGCGCTTAAGATTGCCAAGCTTCTCCTCACGGCCGTAGGCTTCGGTCATGTGAAGGCTGTGGCTGAGGCCTGCCAGCCCAACGCCGAGGGAAATATTCCTGTCTCTCCGGTTAGTCAACAAAGACAATTCACACAGACGCGTACCTGACTGACAGGTTTGTACTGCCGTATCTGTTTTCATCTTTCCTCACAACCTGCCCTGTGTTCTCCACAGATTAATCAGGCCACTCATGACCAGGCTCTGGTCCTCCAGAGCGCCCTGCAAAACATCCCAAACCCTGCCTCAGAATGCATGCTGCGCAATGTAGCCATCCGCCTAGCCCAGCAGATCTCTGATGAGGTAACAGAAAATGTAAGTAAAGATTAGAAAACAGTGTAATGGTAATGTATTTAAGGATTTTTTTATAGAAATCCTTTGTTTGTTGGTGCCATCTGTAATAATGGCTTCTGTGGGACTACTTTTTTCACCAGAATTTCTTCCAGGCATCAAAGTACATCCCAGACATCTGTGTGATACGAGCTGTTCAGAAAATAGTGTGGGCATCAGGCTGTGGAACAGTGCAGCTCGTCTTCAGTTCAAATGAGGAAATCAGCAAGATATATGAAAAGGTGAGTTGCCTTTGAATGTTGTACGTTTTTTTGTTTGTAATTCTCCCTTGAATAAAGTCACATTGTTTAAAAAACAAAACATAAAACAAGTTAAATTAAGCTGAATAAAAGACATGAGCAGACCTCAGAGGGAGGACCGTAATAGCTCATTCCCAAAAAGCACTGAGCCCTTAGCAAGAGACAGAGAGCTCTCAATGGCTTAGTAGACTTTCAGGGGATTAGCAAATAAAAAAGTGTCTATGTATCTTTGCCTAATATCTCTCTGTGTTCCTTTTTCTTTTTAGACAAATGCAGCTAAGGAGCCAGACGGGGAAGACGAGCAGGTGTGTTGTGAAGCCCTGGAGGTGATGACACTGTGCTTTGCCCTCATGCCCACGGCTCTGGACACCCTCAGTAAAGAGAAGGCTTGGCAGACCTTCATCATAGACTTACTGCTACACTGCCACAGCAAGTACGTACACCAGGAGACTTTCCAAATAAGACTGAGGCATAAATATACTGACCTTAATGGAGGAGACGTCCTTTTCAGCCCCTTATGGTTCTCACTGGATATTCTATAGTAATGTTGTCATTTGTGCCAAACAGATCTGTGCGTCAAATGGCTCAGGAGCAGTTTTTCCTGATGGCTACTAGATGCTGTATGGGCCATCGTCCCCTCCTCTTCTTTATCACCCTCCTCTTCACTGTGCTAGGGGTGAGTGGCTGTTGCCTTGGGTTTATAAAGACAAGCATTTGTCCTCCCCCCTTTTTTTCTTTTAATGTATCACCACAGTGCAGGACATTCAAACTGCTTACACGATCCTAATTTCGTATTTTCCGTGTGCAGAGTACAGCCAAGGAGCGGGCCAAACATGCTGGAGACTACTTCACTTTACTCAGACACCTTCTGAACTACGCCTACAACAGCAACATCAACCTGCCGAACGCTGAGGTGCTGCTCAACAATGAGATCGACTGGCTAAAACGGATAAGGGTAAAAGCACCTGCCCATCGTATGTCTGAGAAAATATGTTGTATGATGCATAGTTTAAGAGTGTTGATGGTACACTATGTTTTTTGCTAGGATGAGGTTAAGAGGACAGGGGAGACGGGTGTGGAGGAGACCATCCTGGAGGGCCACCTTGGGGTAACCAAAGAGCTTCTAGCCTTCCAGACACCGGAGAAGAAGTACTACATCGGCTGCGAGAAAGGAGGAGCAAACCTTATTAAGGTGAGACAAACAGACCACACCTGACCTCGTTTGTTTCCTTTTCTTTGTGATATTACTAAGATTTGGCCTCTTTTTTTCTTGTTTAGGAGCTGATCGACGACTTCATCTTCCCAGCATCTAACGTGTACCTGCAGTACATGAAGAGCGGGGAGTTCCCCACGGAGCAGGCCATCCCAGTATGCAGCACCCCCGCCTCCATCAACGCTGGCTTTGAGCTCCTCGTAGCACTGGCTGTAGGATGCGTTCGCAACCTCAAGCAAATAGTCGACACCCTGACTGACATGTACTACTTGGGTAGGTAAACGGCAGTGTGGCAATTTCACTTGATGATTGGAACATTATATCATGTCTGAGCGATGTTGTTCCCTTCCCTCCCCTTCCAGGTTGCGAGACACTGACAGAGTGGGAGTACTTGCCTCCGGTGGGGCCGCGTCCCAACAAAGGCTTTGTAGGTTTGAAGAATGCCGGGGCCACCTGTTATATGAACTCTGTCATCCAGCAGCTGTACATGATCCCTCCGATCCGCAACGGCATCCTGGCCATCGAGGGCACAGGCACCGATGTGGATGACGACATGTCTGGGGATGAGAAGCAGGAGAACGAGGTACAGTGGTGATGTTCGTGTAGGAATCTGATCACAGAATTGTTATTTATAGATCTATTCTGTTGGTTTTTCCTCTGAGGGAGCCAGATTTAGGCGTTTAACTGTTCTTTTAAAATGCATACCCTATCAGAACTCCATGAGGAATTGTTTAAAATAATTGTAATCTCAAAACCCAGTGAACACAAACGGTATCCAAAATAAATGAACAATCGTGGAGCAGTAGAGTAATATTGTTCTTCTGTCTGTTTTGTCTCCACAGAGTAACGTCGATCCTCGTGACGAGGTGTTCAGCTACCACCATCAGTTCGATGATAAACCCGCCAGTAAGTCCGAGGACAGGAAAGAGTACAACATCGGGGTACTGCGTCACCTGCAGGTCATCTTTGGACACCTGGCTGCGTCTAGGCTTCAGTACTATGTACCCAGGGGCTTCTGGAAACAGTTCAGGTATTTCGAGTTCTCGAGTCATTTCTTTTGCATTTTGCCTGTTTAGCAGTTGCTGATCTAACTGTATTCCCTCTGCTCCATCTATTGTAGGTTATGGGGGGAGCCAGTGAATTTGAGGGAGCAGCATGATGCTCTGGAGTTTTTCAACTCGTTGGTGGACAGTTTGGATGAAGCTCTGAAAGCCCTGGGCCACCCCGCCATGCTGAGCAAGGTGCTGGGAGGGTCCTTCGCTGACCAGAAGATCTGTCAGGGATGTCCCCACAGGTGAGTGCAGTGCTCTGAAAATAGTGACTGATATTAAAAACGGGAGACTGTCTTGGGTTCTTGTTGCATAATGATGTTTTGTGTTGCCAGGTATGAGTGTGAGGAGTCATTTACAACACTCAATGTAGACATCAGGAACCACCAGAACCTGTTGGACTCCATGGAGCAGTACGTTAAAGGAGATCTCCTTGAGGGAGCCAATGCCTACCACTGTGAGAAGTGTAATAAGAAGGTGAGAACGGAGCTGGGTGTCAGTCACTTCTTTCTAGCAACTGGACTAAGTTTTGGATTTTAAAAAGTCAATAAAAACTCATACTTAAATATTTAATATTTTTTACTCGTACAACTTTCGTTGGAGGTTCATTCAGAAAGACAGAGATGTAACCTTTTGCTCTCATGGTCAGGTGGACACTGTGAAGCGCCTCCTGATAAAGAAGCTGCCACCGGTCCTGGCCATCCAGCTAAAGCGCTTCGACTACGACTGGGAGAGGGAGTGTGCCATCAAGTTCAACGACTACTTTGAGTTCCCCAGGGAGCTGGACATGGAGCCGTACACGGTAGCTGGTGTGGCTAAGCTAGAGGGCGATGACGTGAACCCGGAGAACCAGGTGATCCAACAGAACGAGCCCTCTGAACCCACGCCTCCCGGCAGCTCCAAGTATCGCCTGGTTGGAGTGCTGGTCCACTCAGGCCAGGCCAGCGGCGGACATTATTACTCCTACATAATCCAGAGGAATGGCGGCGACGGCGAGAAGAACCGCTGGTATAAGTTTGACGATGGTGATGTGACTGAGTGCAAGATGGACGATGAGGAGGAGATGAAGAACCAGTGCTTTGGAGGGGAATACATGGGCGAGGTGTTCGATCATATGATGAAGAGGATGTCGTACCGGAGGCAGAAGCGCTGGTGGAATGCCTACATCCTCTTCTATGAGCGTATGGACTCACTGGACAAGGACAACGAGCTTGTCAAATACATCTCGGAGTTGACCATCTCGTCCACCAAGCCCAATCAGGTCAAGATGCCTGGTGTCATCGAGTGCAGCGTCCGCAAGCAGAACGTCCAATTCATGCACAACCGAATGCAATACAGCCTGGAATATTTCCAGTTCATTAAGAAACTTCTGACCTGTAACAGTGTCTATTTAAACCCTCCTCCAGGTATGAATCCTCCTTCTTTGCATCCTGGTTGTTTCATTCAAAATCTATTTAATGGATTATGAATGTTTATTGTATATTAAAAAGATGAAACATATAGGTAGCCAGTTAACCTCATCTCAAACCTTAGGATGTTTTAGAAGCACACTTAAAACATAAACAGCAACAATCACACTTAGAAAAGCTGGCATGGCATCACATGTTTCGCCCCGATAAAGGATGGTGATTCCCAATATTTTGTCTTATGAACACAATCTAGTTTTCCCAGGATGAGTAGCTGCTTATTTAAAAAAAAAAAGCAGAAAAAAAACATCAAGGCAGAACAACATCAACATTTAGGAAGGATAATCAATCAGCCAATCAAAAATACTTTACTAATCCAAGGGGGAATTGTGTTTCCTCAAAGTTGCACCAGATTAGATTAAAATGAATGATATTTACATAGGGTGACCAGATTTGAGGTGGCGAAAAAGAGGACACTTGCGATGTTGGGAGGTGGGGGGAAGCGCCAGTCAATTTAAGTACACGCTTAATGGTCCCAACAGTGAAAACCGGACGTTTTCATGAATTTATAAAACCCCCCGGACGCTCCGGACAGGACGTAAAAAGAGGACATGTCCGGGCAAAAGAGGACGTCTGGTCACCCTAATTTACACAAACATAATTTGAAGTAAAAATGAGCAATCAAAGACCATAGTCACTGGGACGTTGTTATATATGAGAATAACAGTCCGTCTCTGTACCACATCATGTGATTAAACATAAGGGATCAACCATGTCATTGACACCACTAACGTACGGGCGTAATGTGGGATTTTAGAACAGCAGCACAGAATAACATCTCACCAGTGCATGCCAAAACCCCCAGAGGGTTTCTTTGATCTTTGGAACAATGAACTCCTCATCGAAATCTCCATTTTAGATTTCAGCGCTTCCCTCTTGAAGATATAGCTGCTGCCATTATAATTCAACTACTCATCTTAACCTGCTTCTCAAAAAAATGTTATTTAAAGTGTGGTTAATTTGCTGCATGCTTGTGGAAAAAAACTGGTTGTCCGTGGCATTCAGCACAGGCTGCCGAGAAACACACTGCCTCTGCACTGCATTATTAATAAAGCTAGAACCCCTGAATGTTTCACAAGAGGATAAGCATTGGAGGGCATCATGTTTACTACCTTCTTTCCAGTTTAGATACTAATGTGTTTTCTGCTGAAGTGGTTTTTTAAAAACACTGTAATTGTTTACCGACCAAACCAGTGACCCGGTGTGTTAGTCTGAAAGTATCATGTGATTTATTATTGATTGACTGGCCTTAGTCAGAGATTAGTGGACCTTTCCGTAGCTCTGGGGTCTCCTGGTTGCATTTTGTTTCATCCTCATTTAGGTTGGATTCAAACTGCATAAATTGTGACAGCATTAGTCCTAATATGATGTACCTGTCGTACAGTCACTCATTGCCTTTGTACTTGATGCACATTGGATTTAAATTGGGACTTCTTATTGGGCTTGAAGCGTTATTTACAGTTGTGCTGGCATTGTTACCTTGAGTAGTTCATTTATGATCCTATTATTAGGAAACAAAAGTGTATGATACAAATTAGAAATAGACAGCCTTAAAGCTGAAGGTCTGCTCTTTAAGGTTATAGATGTTATTTTATTACAAAGCCTGTGTGCGGGAGTACGGAGCCAGAACAAGGGCAGGTGCATCAGTGCCCTACTTTTTGCACACTGCAATATAGTTCTATGCATGGTATGGCGTATACTTTACATATCCACGTTTTTGTTATTTGCTTACCGTGAGTCTAGGTCCTCGTTTTGGAACACAGATTATTCAGATGTATTCTCTTTTAACAATTCAGTTAGATGTTCCAACATAGAGTCAAATATAAGGTGTCAACGTTGGTCTCTGGGTGTAGCTTTGAGGATTGTTGTGGTTTTATGGTATAGCACTAATGAGCAGATTACCTTTCACTGTTGTTAACCATTGCGCTCTTTTTATCAGGACAAGACCACCTTCTGCCTGAGGCAGAGGAGATTGCTATGATAAGTGCTCAGCTGGCTGCTAGGTTCCTCTTCAGCACAGGTTTCCACACCAAGAAAGTGGTACGGGGTCCTGCCAGTGACTGGTGAGCTCCGTCTGTGTCTGAGTTTTTAGATGTCCTCTCTGTGTCGTCTTCTATAACGTTCTCCTTGTCCTTCCTGCAGGTATGACGCCCTCTGCATCCTGCTGAGACACAGTAAGAATGTACGCTACTGGTTTGCACACAAAGTCCTGTTTGCATACCCAAACCGGTTTTCAGAGTACCTGCTTGAGTGCCCGAGCGCTGAGGTCCGTGGTGCGTTTGCCAAGCTCATCGTCTTCATCGCTCACTTCTCCCTGCAAGATGGGCCATGCCCCTCCCCAACCGCCTCGCCCGGACCTTCTACTCAGGTTGGTTTTAGACTTCAGCTGAGCTCTGTGGAAAATGGGCTTTTTATTGGAGCTCTCTGGAGGTTCCTTTAAGCTGCTTGAATCATAGGTTTCCTGGAAGATAATTAAAGCCCTTTGCATCGCAGGTTACCGCTGAGAGGCTTCTCCTCCTGGTCTTTTCATATTGATGTAACCCTGCTGTTTTTTCCCCTGTTGTTCTCCATGTTTGTGTATCAGGGCTGTGATAACCTCAGTCTAAGTGACCACCTGTTGAGAGCTGTACTCAACCTGCTCAGAAGAGAGGTTTCTGAACACGGCCGTCACCTGCAGCAGTACTTCAACCTCTTTGTCATGTATGCAAATCTTGGTAAGGAGCGCACAGCATTCACAATCCTGCCATGTACATCTGTTCCTCTGGGAATGATCAAATCAGAGTTCATGCCAAATGTTAATAATTAATTGTTCGGGACTTAAAGATGTTTCCCCCCTCGCAGGCCTGGCAGAAAAGACCCAGCTGTTGAAGCTGAATGTCCCTGCCACTTTCATGCTGGTCGCTCTGGACGAGGGTCCTGGCCCTCCCATTAAGTACCAGTACGCTGAGCTGGGCAAGCTCTACACTGTGGTCTCCCAGCTGGTCCGTTGTTGCGACGTCGCCTCACGCATGCAATCCTCAATCAATGGTGAGTGTTTTACCTTTCAGCCACAGAAACATGTGATAAGAACTCATGACAGAATTGGAGCCCAATGAAGATTCCATCCTTGCTCAGGATCTAGTGACTGACATACCAGCCGCTCTGAGCTCTGTGTTGTGTATGCGGGGCTTGGAGCTGAGGGCTATTATGCATGAAGGAAGAAAATGCTTATGTAAATACAACACATTTGCCTCTAACTCTAAACTTCCTCCCCTCCAGGTAACCCTCCTCTCCCTAACCCGTACGGTGACACCAACCTGACGACCCCTGTGATGCCGGTGCAGCAGCTGGTGGCAGAGATCCTGTTTGTGAGGACCAGCTACGTGAAGAAGATCATCGAGGACTGCAGCAACTCTGAGGAGACGGTGAAGCTGCTTCGCTTCAGCTGCTGGGAGAACCCTCAGTTCTCCTCCACTGTGCTCAGTGAGCTCCTCTGGCAGGTGAGCAGAGAGGGGCTCTATAATCCTGGGGGTGGCTTACTTGGTTCTCTCCACAAGACTTCAGATTGTGTGTGTGTTGCATCTGCAGGTGGCATACTCCTACACTTATGAACTGAGGCCTTACCTGGACTTGCTGCTACAGATCCTGCTCATCGAGGACTCCTGGCAGACACACAGGTCCGACTCACTGCTCTGTGTTTAAATGAGGAGTGCTGTTTATTATGTGATCTGAGTTTGAGTTTCTTCTTTACCTGTTTGGTGGTGTAGGATCCACAATGTGCTGAAGGGCATTCCCGATGACAGGGACGGGCTCTTTGACACCATCCAGCGCTCCAAAAACCACTACCAGAAACGAGCCTACCAGTGCATCAAGTGCATGGTGGCCCTCTTTAGCAACTGCTCCGTGGCTTACCAGATCCTACAGGTACTCACTGACAGATGTCTTTTGAATTTTGATTTTAAGAATGTTTGGAAAACCCTTTGTGTCTTAAACACAAGAACACATATGGTCAAGAGTTATTGATTAAAGAAATGGAACGTGGGCTTCTTTCTTATTTTATTTTTCTTGTCAAATCACGATAATTAAAAATATGACTTTTGCATAACAGGGCGAAATAAAGGACTATATAGAGCAGTGTGTTGCTCCTTCATTCACAGGTGGAGCCATATGTTCTAATCAGCTTGTTCTTCTTCTTCCGCACACAGAGTAATGGTGATCTTAAACGAAAGTGGACGTGGGCAGTTGAGTGGTTAGGGGATGAGCTGGAGCGGAGGCCCTACACGGGGAACCCGCAGTACACTTACAACAACTGGTCCCCTCCGGTTCAGAGCAACGAGACCTCAAACGGCTATTTCCTGGAGCGCTCGCACAGCGCACGTATGACTCTCGCCAAGGCCTGTGAACTTTGTCCTGAGGAGGTAATCACATTGACATTTTAACTCACCCAGCCACCCACACACACACTCATTTACATTACCCCCAGTCTTAGGGACTGTGCTTTGGGAGCCAAACCATTAAAGCTCTAGGACACTGTTTGTAGGTCAACATGTGATAGACAGTGGAAAACATCTGGATTTCAGAACAGGCTGCTTAAAATCCATATCAGACTTTTCTGATCTTCAGTATGGAGGGGGTTTTTCTGTTGCATGCAAACATGCAAATACTTGGGAAAACACCTCCAGTAAAACATTTCTGATGTTGCCATGGGAACATTTTAAAGGGGCAGTTTGGCAAAGGGCAATTTATCCATTGAGATTGTTTTTGTGTGAGCTGCTTTGTGAAACGTTCTGTCAAGATGTTTTCCTACTCTCTATCATAAAGGAACTAGATAGCATCTGGCTTACCAACAATTCAACAGCAACGTCACTTTTCAGAAATCATTACCCAGTTACTAAAAATAGTCCACAGACCATTTTGTGAGCAGTTTCAAGTAACCGGTTCATGATTTCTCTAAAGACACATGACACACATGACAAGTGTTTAGTCACCAGTGCCATCTGTTTCTATTGTATACGAGAGAAGCCATGCATCTCTACACCCAATTTCTCCTACACTTGCAATTCACACTAAAACAATGTATATATTTTTGATTTTGGGGTGAACTGTCCCTTTTTAAAAAGTGGGGAGGGTAACATACATCCCACAGATATTCAGTGTGAGCCAGAGGAGCTTAAACATCCCACCTAATCTCATTAACATGACCAGCTTTTATCGTTGTGTGAAGGTATATCTGTAATAACGACATTTTTACTGATTCATTTATTGTTTATATGTCATTATAAATTGTTTGGGTTTTTTAGCCAATGCTTTTTGTTTTTCCTGAAATTTTATGGTATGATTTTTCTAAATCATTTAAAAGTGACCGTCATTTGATTGGACCCATTTACTAAAAGTGTTTCCAACAAGCCATTAAATGTTAAATGTCCGCCCTAAGCTACAGCCATGAATATGTTGCTATGCTGAATGTTTTTGTCTTTTATTCATGGCTGCAGTTCACAATGCATACAAATATCATTCTTTTTTGTTCTCACTTAAAAATAAGTTACTTGTATTTTTATGTTGACAAATCCAGTCAAGTGACACACTTCTCCTGTAATATTCCATACACAGCTCAAGTGTACTCAGGGAAGCCCAGGGAAGGTCAGTATTCCAGGCACCACAACATAAAGGAAGGAAATTAAATGTTATTAAATAATCAGCAGAGAAACAGTTGGCCTATGTTTTAGATCGCAAACACATATCACACTTTGTTTAGCTAGCATTGCAAAAATGTTAAGTTACTTGTAGCTTAAAGTGATCAGTGGCTAGAAGCATTGTGCCCTGTTGAGTCCTCCTAGATTTTCCCATTGTCAACTTTGCTCCATTTTCTTTTTGTCCTATTTGATATGCATTTAAACGAAATTTCACAATAAAACCTGAGCACATGAGGTTAGAGAAAGGCTATCCAAAGTGCTGCAGTGATACATTAATTAGCACTTTGAGTTGTCAACAGTTGAATCTACACTATAAACCTGAGATGTGTATTATTGTTTTTCTGTTCACTTCTCAAACTGTGTGCAATGTTCATGCTGTGGTAGTTACACAGATAGTGACCATAGATTAAAGATTAAACTAAATTGCCGTCCTCCATCCGGTTGTCCCCTCGCATAGTGAAAGAGAAGGTGCACAGGCAGCCTTTTAGTGTAACTGGCATTATAAATCCGGTTCTACAGCCGCACGCAGCGCTGCACGGTGAGGCCCAGTGATTCGCCAAAGCAACATCACTGAAATAGTCCATCTCACTCTAGTGCTCTTCTTTTTATTTTTTACTCCCTCCCCTAAACTCAAACTGTGATGCCGCCAGCCACCTGCATCTGATTGAAAAACTCATAGCCTCATCTAAACTTCACATTAGTTTCAATATCTCATCTGAGAACACTGTACTGTGCAAAGTTCTCACTTGTGCTAATGTAGCCAGAATAATTTGACATTACAAACACCCAACATACATTTAAACGGAATAATCCCATCTGTTAGATATAGGGAACCACACTCAAAAACACAAGAACACAATTTGACATAAAACCCTTTAATTTAAGGTCGTCAATCATTTTGTTAGAGGTCACGTATTACTAAATGAGCTTCATATAAATGTGTTGATAGCCTGACAGGTTCTGTTGTTATTCCACTTAAGACTACATCACGTTATAATATATATATTGCAGAATTATGATTAACAATTAAGTGATAAGGCTGCAGTTAGTTGACATTAGTACGTTTAATAAGATAACACTTATCCGCAGCCTTGTCTCAGTGAAATGACCTCCACTGAGAGCTTTCCACGCGCCTCATGTTAGATATTTTTCTAATGAATTAGCCGCAGCTCTCCAGCTGAGAGGATGCTCTCAGGTGTATAATCCTCCCACACACAAAGTGAAAACTCATTTAAACATAATTTACTCGATAACAGAGCGCAGTTGGAAATGTAGCTTCCCCACATAACTCAAAAGCTTCAAATTATACCCACTGTTTGTATCCAAATAAACTAGCATTTCCTGCTGTGTAAATTTCATAAAAATACATTCTGTTTTTACTTTGAAAGTGGAAAATTAATTTGCGATAACGTTTATCTCATGTCTGCTAGGAGCCCGATGAACAGGAAGCACCTGATGATCAAGACTCTTCCCCACCCGAGGACACGTCTCTGTACCCGCACTCTCCTGGAACCACACAGTTTCAGCAGGTAGTGTCTCAGGGACCGTTCACATCCTCATGACAGTCGGTGACGCGTGTTGTATGATATAGCTATACTCGTGCGCGTTGTGAGGTTTCTGTCAGCTTTTGTAGCCACGAGTAAAGCCAGGAACGACGGCTTTAGAGAATAGTTTGAAGCTTTGCTCTTAATGTTGACGCTCAATCCACACTTGAAAACTGAGCAGTTTATTATTTTGGGATTGTAAACCTTCTGCACGGTTACAGTAATCACTAGGGTCCATTAATATTAGTATATCACTATTTGTAGAGTTAGATCCCAGTGATCGGGATTGTCTCAAACCTCCTGTGATCCAAGCCTTTTTAATAACGCTAAAAATCATAAGGTCAAAATGTCTTAAACAGAGTGATTTTGTTCACCTTTTTAAAAACATAATCTGCCAGACCATAGACATTTCCTGTTTCAACCTGGAGTGTATTTCGTGTTGTTTGAGTCTGAGATTTTCCATTACTTTATCTAATTGTTGATGATAGGTCAGCTTCAATCTGAGGAGAATCAGCCACCAAGAAATCGATGTAGAAAAGGCCGCCGCCTCTGCTTGGTCAGCTGTGATCCTTTTAAGTCCTATGACTTCTCCCAGATATGTCCGTTAAAAGATTAGGATCATTAAAGGATTAGGCTGGCAATAGTCTTATGTTTCTGTGATCGTCAACAAATCCTGTTAAAAGAGCCGAGCAAACGATGCTTGAGCCCTGTCTCCCAGTAAGCCACGAATCGACTCCAACTCAGACGTGTCCATGATGATGGAGCAACATGTCACTCAGGGAGAAGCGTGGTGTGCTAATGTGTTTTAAATGAAACAACAGGGCTCTATGGGGCAGGAACGGGATCAGGCCTCTGATGAACGCACAGTATTTGTTAGTGTGATTGGGTTGTTGGTGGTGTTTATGCTCATTAAAGGTTAAGTTGATATTTATATTTAAGTTACCAGTTTTAGTGTTAGAAAGTTGAAATGGTAATTAATCAAGTTTTCTATGTGTAAGGAGTTACTGTGTATCTATAAATCATCTGTAAAAACACATAAATGGATTAACAAACGTATAAAACATTTTGTTAATCATTTATTATCTCAACCGACTGTAAACATTACCTTACTGACTGTAATACAGCTTGTAAAGGATTGTAATACGTGTCTATCATTATAGATAATGTTGATTGATCATTTACAAATCATTAGGACAATAATTACTCAGGGTTTTTTGATCAAGTTTTCTCATAGACTTCTATACAGGCTGTCTTGGTTCTTTTGGCCCCCTGCTGGCCATTAGACGGACTGCAGGTTAAAGGCAGAAACACTGATCAGACATTGATGTTTTCACTTGACTGATTTTTGCCCACTCCCCCTCCCTCTCCCCTCCTCTTACCAGAACAACCACCCCCATGGGCAGCCGTACACCGGGCCTGCTGCTCAGCACATGAACAACCCTCAGCGTCCCGGTCCTGCCTCTGCCCCGACTCCAGGGCCCACCCAGACCACCCCCACCCCAGGCCCCGGTCCCACTCCCGGCCCAGGTCCGCGAGCACAAGAGAACTGGGAGAGCACCGAGGAGGTCGCCCCTGCCCCTGCCCCCGCCCCCGCCCCCGCCCCCACCACCTCTACCACCCCAGCGCCTGCCCCGCCTAAGGAGTAACGTCCCGCCCCCTCTGCTGTGCCTCGAGCCTCCATCGTCCCGCTCTCCTTCCTCTCATCCTCCGGTCAACAGAGCTCCTCGTCGGGCCTCTCTCTGTCTCTCTGTCTCTTTCTCTCTCTGGCCCCAGGGCAGGGCAGAGCTGGTGGCCCCCTCCCCCCCTGGTGGCGCTCTTCCCTGGCCTGGGGCTGCCTGACCGTGCGACAGGGGCCTGCTGGCGGCTGCAGAGGCGAGGGAGTGGAAAAGAGTTCTAATAAAGAAAATGTACCCAGAGCCGACGATGCTGATGCGCTTGTCTACACGACGAAAAGGTGTACATAGTATGTTAATGTTTTTGACTGTTCAGATCCCCCAGGAGCATAACTCTGTGTGGTTTGCTGTTGGGAGATGTTGCAGATATTATGAAAAACAAAATGGATATTATAAATAAGAAAAATGCCCAAAAAAACCTGTAAGAAGACAACAACTCCTCTTTGTTTTATCACCCATGCTCAGCAGTAAAGTTTGTTCTACCATCGGACGGTTACTGGTCATTCAACTGTAGAAGGACGCATTGTTATTATCATAATTATATTATTATTCTTAAGTTCCTTGGCAACCTTATGACCCATGCCGAATCAACTCACGAGCTGTGGTTGGTTTTAGTGTGAGATCTGGAATCGTTGGGTGGACTTTTACGGTGTTTGGTTGATGTGAAAAAGCAGTGATGCAACATTGTTCTGAAACTCATTGCCTTTCTTTTTTTTTTTTTTGTTCTGGTAATAATTCAATCCTTTTTGAAGCTCTAGTTAATATGCTGTAACATTTAGCATGGCTTCTCACCAGAATAGTGTAGCCCGAGGGAAGACTTGTGATCATAACAACCTAAAGCTGTTCTTAATCCACATCTCCAAGAAGGGTGTTGTGACCCTTAGGTTTCTTTTTGTTTTTGGTTGTTTTTTTTTTCTACTCATCTACCCGATCTACAATGAGGGCGATATTTTGAACCAATGTATGAATAAGTGGCTTTTCAATTGCACATTATAATCCTACAACTTCAACATTTGGCAGTCCGTTTTTGGTGGGATAGACAGCTTAGCTTTCATATTTAGGAAATCTGAAAAATGAAACACATATGCAACAGAATCGCTGCACTGGGTTATCTGGTGTTTGATAGACTGGTTCACTTCCCTCTCTGCGATAGAGCCTAGTCGTAGACAGACTCGCTGACCATCGGCCGCCTTTCTGCCGTGGAGCTGGTCAGGTTTGGCGTCGTGGATTAATTTCGGGATGAAGTCACTAACCCTCGCCCTGTCGCTCCACGGAGAATAGGTTCCCCAGCGGGGTTTACCGTAAGAATGGCGGCTGGTTAGTCGTGTTGCAACTTGAGCTAACGTAATTCTGTAGGAGTAAAAAGGTAAACATCAGTAAATACTGTATTTAATTGGTAACTTGAATGCATGTATTTTTTTTCTTCTTTTTTTTTGTCTAAAACATACCAAATACTCCTGCAAATGAAAATATTCTGCCCATCGTATTATATTTAAATATTTTTGCTCTTATTTTATAGAATTTATTTTGTTGTATTTCACTAAAAATAGAATTTGATTTAAGAGGAACATTTTTGTCCTTGTGTTATTTTTAAAGAAGATATTGACTGTACAGAGTTCTGCGCCCTGTTTTTTGCCGACTTTTGTTTTGGCCATGGTGTGACGTTGAATTCTGGAGCTACAGTCGCGATGTGGACTTTCACTTTGTGAGGTTTTTTGTGCACAGAAATATAACAAAAAAAGCATTGCGCCCTTAGCAAATAAAGAACATGGAATCTTGCCCGTGTCTCATTTTTCACATGTGGACAATAAACATCTGCCAAGCATCACAAGAGTTCATCCAGAAAGTCTGAAATTATGAACACAATATCCATGTTTCTGCATCCCACTCCAGAGGGAACGTCTGTAATCTGGTGTTTTGGGTAAAAAAGACAATAAGTAATAAAGCTGGGGAAGGTGGATAATATTCAGAGAAAAAATCTGAACGTCTGAGATTAAAGTTGTGAATAAATGAAAATAAGAGAAATTGAATTTTCTTTGAGATTGTAGTAACAATTTTACCCAACAAAAATGTAATTGTTTTGAGTTTCAAGTCCAATATATTTGAAAAAATATAAGAGAAAGTATGTTTTGTGACTCCTTTGAATGACCACTTCATATTCAGTTTAAAAAAGGAATGAAGAGTTTACTTTTACATGTACTATTTAGGATATGTGACCAATTGAATACTTTTTGTATTACGTACACGAAGCTAAAGCGAATACCGTCACACTCAAAGGTACTGGTTATACAGTTTAATAACCGTGACGGTAGGGCTCATTGCCGAACTGTTGGATTACGCTGCATGACTCTAATGTGGCAACAACGTGTTCAATGTTTTCAAATAACTCAATAGTTAAATATCATCTAGTTTTGAAATTGTGCGCCAACCCTGCTATACAACCCAGCCCTTTGTGCCACTGACAGAAAAGAATAATATGAAAGTGTAGCCTCGTGAGATAAAGGTCCTGTGATTGTGTTAAAGACAAAACTTTCTGGAAATAATGACTTTGTATCTCAAAATGAGTTGGTATTTCAATATGAATCTCTAGAGGTTCATATTCTCATTTAAACAAGAGTAAGAGTTTTTTTCCATCACCTTGGCAGAAATGGGCGTCTTTAACTTCCTGTTCAGAGGGAGGGGGGCCCCTTAAATGGACAGAAGAAATAGAGAAATGCTTCTGGTTCAGATTTAGTCTGTGGATCCCCCCCACCCCCCAACATCTGCATGCCTTTAAAACGCCTTAAATAAAAAAGGGACATTTGGTTTTTGGTCCACCTAAGCAAGAATCCGTGAATGGGTCAGAGCAACAGAAAACATTTTTATTACCAAATAAACTTTGGAGCATCTGCTCAGTAAAATCTCCCTTTGGATGGACCCAGCATTTTACAGGAGGGCCTGTCCTGATACATGAGCTCCCCCTAGTGTTCCCCAGTTCCCAGACATTCAGGGACAGCTAGTTAAACCCTTCTGCCTCATTTCATAAAAAATACCTGTCATTGGAGGGGCAGCCTGTGTCTAAATTCAGTGGCAAAAACACTCAAGTTAAGTGACCTACAAGTGTTTTCTGCCTGATTGGCATGTCTTGCATGAGTAGAGGTCAAATCACCAATGGATTTTTTTATTAAACATTAAGCACATTTGAAAGAAATGTTTGAATGAAAAGCGAGCTTCAGTTTCCTCTGACTTTGTGCTTTTTATGTTCCGTCTAAATCCGTAATGTTTTGTACATTTTTAAGCCCAGGTTCATGCACTATGCACTTGCAGTAAATAATACATTTGTATACCATCAGATTGTACATGGTTTTCTGGTATGAAGTAGATAAAAACAAAATGAATATGCAATGTTATTGATGTGCAGCAGTCTGTCTGTGTCTCCAGAAAATCAAACAAGAGATTAGAATCTTTTGGAACACATTTTTTATTATCAAGAAAGTCAGGTTTAGTTCTCCTTCTCCTGTACGGTCTTTGTTCCACGCAGTCTGCCGGTACGACGGGCAGCAATAAGACCGACCTTGCGACCAGCAGGTGCGTCCCTCCTGATGGTGGAGGGTTTGCCAATATGCTGATGGTTACCACCACCGAAGGGATGCTCAACGGGCTGCACAGAGGGGAAAGAAAAAGGAGATCAGTGAGGAACTTTGGTAATGTAGTTCCATCCTCACATTGAGTGAGAATATAGATTGCAAATTCCCCCTCTCCCTTGCCTATTGGGCTTCATACTTGCCCTATTTCTAGAGAGCAGAGACTGGCATGAACACAAGCTTTGCAGAAAGACTGCCTCTCCTATGAAACTCTTCCTTTTATCCTGACCCAAATAATTGAAATGGAACTAACAGAATCACTTTACCTCCCATTTAGTTCAAAAGAAAAATCATAATCACATGCTAAATAAGCTAACCAAACTCTGGCATTTAATAAATTAAAACGGGCTTTATTTTTTACTCTACTATAACATTGAGCATGGCAGCTTTCCCCAATCATTGACATGGGGAGGAGAGACTTGCGCAACTAATAAAACAGGTTTGCAAAACAGTAAAATATAACTACAAGAAACTCAAAACAAGGTGAGAGTTCACTAACCAAACCTCATCCTACAACAGAAAGCCCATCGCTTTTATTTTCAGGCAGATTTACTTATAGATAACGTCATCAATAGAACTCCAGATACTGGTTAATATGAACTACCAGCATAGCTGTTGCACTGGACCAACATCTCATCTCTCACTACTAAAAGTAGTTGTTACCATCATGTACAAGACAATGTGTTCACTTACGTTCATAGCCACACCACGGACACGGGGCCAGCAGTTTCTCTTGGCCTTGTACTTGTGGTAGGCACGACCAGCCTTCAGGATGGGCTTGTCAATACGACCACCTCCGGCAACCACACCTTTAGAAACACACGGGCAGAGTCAGTCAGAGTGCACTGGTACGAACCAATTCTCAAACACCAATCTTGTGCCACAGTTAACACCAGTTTCAAACATCAGGGTCCTTACCGACAACAGCTCTGTTGGCTGAGGCGATAACTTTCTTGGAGCCTGAGGGCAGCTTGACTCTGGACTTCTTGGTCTCAGGGTTGTGAGAGATGACTGTGGCGTAGTTTCCTGACGCACGGGCCAGCTTGCCTCTGTCTCCGGGCTTCTCCTCCACGCAGCAGATGATGGTTCCCTCAGGCATTGTGCCGACGGGCAGGACATTGCCAATGTTCAGCTGAGCTGTGAGATGAAAACATAGAAAGACATACACTTTATCATAAATTCTAACTCCTCCCCCGATAACAAGCACTGCATTTGAAAAAGAACATGTTCATTGAACAATCCTATAATTTAATTTCACTACATTTGACGTCACATTATAGGCTAACAGTTTTAAGATAATGCCTTGTGTTAATGGTTTTGAGGCAGTATTAATGCCTGTACACCAAACAAACTAAAGACACCTTAAATGGTATGGATTCGGTAAGATTTGCTTGTGTCAGTTGAACGCATCCGAAGAAAACTGCACTTTGGTATTTAAAGTCATAAATAGACCCTGTACAAGCTATACAACAGCATTCGTTACGTCCATTTCAAACCATTTACATAACAGAGACTTCTAATTCTCAGTCTAAAAAGCAACATTATATATCTATAAAGGGTTCATGTTAGTGCAAGGCTGTGGCTGAGACGACACATCAGAGTACTGTGAGCATCTGCTTTAAGATTCATCCAACAGAGTCTACTTTTCTTACCCTTCTTGCCGCAGTAGATGAACTGTCCGGTGTGGATGCCCTCAGCAGCGATGAAGAGCTCGGTCCTCTTCTTGAACCGGTATGGGTCGCGGAAGGCCACTTTGGCCAGGGGAGCACCACGGCCGGGGTCGTGGATAATATCCTGAGGGCCGGCAGAGAAAACACAATGTCAGTATTCACTTAACCAGTGACACTACTTCCACATGCTCCTCAACAAGGTGCCACTCTTCACTTACCTTTACGATCCCCTTGATGTAACCATGGCGTTCAGCGAAGTCAATGTGACGGAGTTTAGCAGCACCTTTTCTGTGCTTGACGTGGGCTTTGAACACGGAGCCCGCACCTTTTCTCTGTCCCCTGATTACACGTCCCATCGTGTACTGAAACAGGACGAGAGACAGCGTTATTTACCAGCCTGACATGTGAGTGCTAACAGTGAGGCTAATTCTTAAAGATATATACTGTCTTTACTAAACTCCTTAATGTTTTAAGTGAAAGAAACTTCGGCAAACATGTTATTGGGTGGTTAAAACGACATTAAAATGCAACTTAAACCTCACATGTTCCTAGCAAAATACTTAACTTTCAGGCTATCGTTAGCCTAGCACACTATGCAACGTAACTTACTTAATGCTAATGGTACGATACAGTGTTGTCACCAGGACGAGCACCTTGCCGCTAACTCACTGTCAGTTATTCACAAATGAAGTTATTACCAGCTTCTCTAAACGGTATTCAGTAAATATAGATACATCCTGTGTGCAGCCGTTACCGGCCCTTTAGCCGCTACACACCGCTAACCATGTCATCGCTGAGCTACACACAAACACACCAAAATGCTTTAAAACTAACATCTCTCCTTAAAATACTCAAACGGTATGGCTCTTATATACTTAATCAACAATAATAATGGTTTGTATAAAGTGGATGATCTAATAAAAACGGGATTTAAAGCAGATTTTGCCAACGGAATCATACAGAAGATGTCCTACCTAAACTCCGTTGACGGAAAGAGGAAGTGCAAGGGGAAAAGCGGAGCTTTTCTTCCGGTGAAATCACCGCGGAGCATTGTGGGAGTTGGAGGCAGATAAACATCCGTGTAGGAAGATAGTTAATCTTTAAAAGTGGATAAAGTGTCTTTGTGTGCTCTTCCGTTTAAGACGTTCTCCTTATTATATACATGTTAATGCATTATGATAATACAATGTTATCTGAATATACCTTTTGCCCCTCACCATTTTATTTGGTATTCAGTAGCACTAGCACAGTGTCATTTAATGATGGTCAACTTGACAACAAAACACAAGGCTGCAGTAGACATTTATGATCCTTGGATGTTAAGAGATGGACAACAATTGTGGTTACAATGTCACATTTAAAGTGTTTTGATAGAAGATCAATACAATCTGATTGACTAAGTATGGGTTTCTGTCATCATAAACCTATCTAGCAAATCTAGATATGTATGTCTTACTTTAAGAATCTCAAGGTAAACCTGAACCAGTATGTAAGTGTTGAAGAGGCTTCCTAATATTTAAATATAGAACAGGAGAGTAATATTGGCATCGGTGGAATGATAAACCTCTTTTTTCTTTCTTTAGTTAAAGAAGTCCAGAAGATGGCAGTATTGCAACACATAGGAAACCAAAGCGGTTTTTGTTTTGTTTTCTGGGAGCCCTGATTGGAGTAAACATGTACTGCGTATACTGTATTTCTGACGATTTTAAGGAAGTCTCAGGCATGACTTTAGGGGGCGCCATTGCGTTAGTTTTCAGATAAATGTAAAAAAAGTTTGAGTCCTCTTCTCTGTGTCGTTTGTGTTACAACACATTGATTTAATGATTTCAACAATATTTCTCTAACAAATAGTTCAGTGTTGGAATCTGCAGTGAATTACACAGCGGACACAGGTTTAAAGAGGATTCTTTAAAGAAAAAACATTTGGTCTTAAGCCAGTGGATCTGTGAGGCAGTACCCTTGTGAAGCTGAATTCAAATATCCTGGTATGTGCAATCATTGCTGTAGACACTTCAAAACCAAGTGCAGACCTGCATTAAGATATCCTACTTATGCAACTGCATCGAACTGCATGAAGAAAATTAAGCTTTTAGTTTGTGTTATTTGAAAGGTTCAAGCATATTTTGTATAGTGCTTATTACAGTATTTGAGGAGAGTTGTGTTATTGTTCTATATTGGTTTATTTAGTGATAATTCAACCAGCTTCTCATTCTTTAAATAGGATTATGTTTTCGTCCTCAGGCAGAAGTGTGGAAACAGATTTATCATCACTGATGTCTAATGAGTTCAGCTCAAACTTCTGGGTGTTTCTCCTAACCACAGAAGAAGAAAAGGTGTTGAGCAACAGATGGTTCCCCTCCTGAGATCACAGCATCCCACTGGAGGAACAACACTGCTGTGATTAATGAGCACACACACACACACACACACACACACACACACACACACACACACACACACACACACACACACACACACACACACACACACACACACACACACACACACACACACACACAGTAGTCTGACACTGCAGGTGATAAATATGTGGTTCAGTTTTTATGATACTGCATTGTTTTATTCAGTCCCACTGGAACAACAACATATATAAATGCTGAAAACACACACACACACACACACACACACACACACACACACACACACACACACACACACACACACACACACATACACAGTTTTTGACCTGTACTATTATTTTCTTTTCTTTCAGACCTCTGCAGATCTGTAATTCTGTGAGGACAGACAAAGATGTCCTTTAGGAAGGTACTCCAATTCATCAAAATCAGACAATGTTTTAATGACCCAAATTCCCAGTCTATTTAATCTATATAGCACTTTTAAAAGCAACAGGGTTTTGCACCAAAGGCTATCGCAAAGCAGGATGTACTGTATTAAAGCATTTATGTCGTAGATGTTTCAAAACTAAAACATTTTCCCACAGCATGTTTAACAAATGTGGGTCTTAAGGTAGGGAACATCTTAAGGCATTTGCAGACAGCAGTAACATTTTGAAAACACAGTGTTCACCTCAGATCTGAGACAAGTGTGCTTACAGATAGCAGTTTGACTATTTGCTCTGTAATATCCTTTTTGCTATATCTTTTTGTGAATCGGCCCTCGGGACAGGGCAGATAGCGGCTGCAAAGTGAGGCTCAATTCATGGTGCTATCAGTGGCTGCTATCCGAACTGTGAAAACCACTGAGAGTTGAGGTAGTGATGTTGTCTCGCATGCTTATTTTCTAGACCACACTGTTGATCATGATGGCGAGGATGACTTTCGGTCTGATGCCAACAGCTTGCAACACAAATGAGTGGCGGCTGATTGTGTTGGGATGCAGCAGAGATTTTCTCTCAATTAAAGCACAAAAGATTATTATTGGGGTGAAGAGTTCTTGATGTGTGAACAAACCTTAGAAGATTTCTCATCCAGTTCATTGGCAGCAGAAGCACTGTGTCTGCAGAGAAAAACAACATCTGATTGTTGTGATTTGTTCCTTCAGAAACACTTCCATCATCTCTTTATTGACTGTGTGAATGTGTTTAGTGTGACAGTTTCTAGCTGCATGCAGTCGAGATTAAATCTATTTTTAGCTCAGAGCCTTTAACCTGGCTCATTTGCTCATCTCTAACTTGAACCAGCTGAGAAAGCGAGTGAGTCTGTGCGAATGAGTAAGAAACACTGCGATCAGATGGACAAAATGAGTAATGTAAATGGGGCCGCTCAGAGTGACAAACCTACAGAGAATTATCAACAGACTTTCCACTCAGCGCTACATGAAATTGAAAATTGTTTCCCATAATTGTTTTGCTTTTTTCATGCTCGCTGCTCTCCATTTACTAGCTCCTTTAACACTGCAAATGTCACCTCTGTGGGAAAATAAAGGATATCTCATCAGATAGATAGATAGATAGATAGATAGATAGATAGATAGATAGATAGATAGATACATACATACATACATACATACATACATACATACATACATACATACATACATACATACATACATACATACATACATACATACATACATACATACATACATACATACAGTGGGGCAAAAAAGTATTTTGTCAGCCACCAATTGTGCAAGTTTTCCCATTTAAAAAGATGAGAGAGGCCTGTAATTGTTATCATAGGTATACCTCAACTATGAGAGACAGAATGAGAAAAAAAAATCCAGAAAATCACATTGTAGGATTTTTAATGAATTTATGTTCAAATTATTGTGGAAAATAAGTATTTGGTCAATAACAAAAGTTCATCTCAATACTTTGTTATATACCCTTTGTTGGCAATGACAGAGGTCAAACGTTTTCTGTAAGTCTTCACAAGGTTTTCACACACTGTTGCTGGTATTTTGGCCCATTCCTCCATGCAGATCTCCTCTAAAGCACTGATGTTTTGGGGCTGTCGCTGGGCAACACGGACTTTCAACTCCCTCCAAAGATTTTCTATGGGGTTGAGATCTGGAGACTGGCTAGGCCACTCCAGGACCTTGAAATGCTTCTTACGAAGCCACTCCTTCGTTGCCCTGGTGGTGTGTTTGGGATCATTGTCATGCTGAAAGACCCAGCCACGCTTCATCTTCAGTGCCCTTGCTGATGGAAGAGGTTTTCACTCAAAATCTCACGATACATGGCCCCATTCAGTCTTTCCTTTACACGGATCAGTCGTCCTGGTCCCTTTGCAGAAAAACAGCCCCAAAGCATGATGTTTCCACCCCCAAAGCATGATGTTTCCACCCCCATGCTTCACAGTAGGTATGGTGTTCTTTGGAGGCAACTCTGCATTCTTTCTCCTCCAAACACGACGAGTTGAGTTTTTACCAAAAAGTTCTATTTTGGTTTCATCTGACCATATGACATTCTCCCAATCCTCTTCTGGATCATCCAAATGCCCTCTAGCAAACTTCAGAAGGGCCTGGACATGTACTGGCTTAAGCAGGGGGACACGTCTGGAACTGCAGGATTTAAGTCCCTGGCGGCGTAGTGTGTTACTGATGGTAGCCTCTGTTACTTTGGTCCCAGCTCTCTGCAGGTCATTCACTAGGTCCCCCCGTGTGGTTCTGGGATTTTTGCTCACCGTTCTTGTGATCATTTTGACCCCACGGGGTGAGATCTTGCGTGGAGCCCCAGATCGAGGGAGATTAGCAGTGGTCTTGTATGTCTTCCATTTTCTAATAATTGCTCCCACAGTTGATTTCTTCACACCTAGCTGCTTACCTATTGCAGATTCAGTTTTCCCAGCCTGGTGCAGGTCTACAATTTTGTCTCTGGTCTCCTTTGACAGCTCTTTGGTCTTGGCCATAATGGAGTTTGGAGTATGAATGTTTGAGGTTGTGGACAGGTGTCTTTTATACTGATAACGAGTTCAAAAAGGTGCCATTAATACAGGTAACGAGTGGAGGACAGAGGAGCCTCTTAAAGAAGAAGTTACAGCTCTGTGAGAGCCAGAGATCTTGCTTGTTTGTAGGTGACCAAATACTTATTTTACCGAGGAATTTACCAATTAATTCATTAAAAATCCTACAATGTGATTTCCTGGATTTTTTTTTCTCATTCTGTCTCTCATAGTTGAAGTGTACCTATGATGAAAATTACAGGCCTCTCTCATCTTTTTAAATGGGAGAACTTGCACAATTGGTGGCTGACTAAATACTTTTTTGCCCCACTGTACATACATACTTGGATACATACTTAGATACATAAATAAATATATGATACATTGATCCTGAATTGGGAAATAACTGTTATCAAAATCAATCAATAAATACATGCAAACACAACAGTAGAACGCTTAATATCCATCATGTATCTATAGATGACTAAATATAAAGAAATAACTTGGAATACATCATAATAGACCAAACTACCACCAATAAAATCTTAACAAAGGATACTTTAAAACCAGAACTACTTTGCAAACTTCTTTTATAAACTTTATACAGTATGAACTTTGTACAGTATATAGGGTGCAAAGTTGTTCGGTTTTTTTTCTCATTTGAATTTACACACAATAAGTTGTGCAAATGAGATAGGCTATTTGGAGTCATTTTATCTGACAGTATCTTATCTTGTGCCGTCACACTGTTTAAAGCGTTAAAGACCTATAAGAACATTTTCTTTTGAAACCACAGGCCTGTATTGTTTGTATATTCAAGTAGGAAAAGAGTCTATTACGGTAGCACTCTGCACTGCAGTAGAGTTTGTAACAAGTCAAATGCAGTGGTGGAATAAGTACTCAGATTTTATACTTAATTAAAAGTAGAAATATACTAAACTGTAAAAAGACTGTTAAAAGTCAAAGTCCTGCAATCAAAATCTTACCTAAGTAAAACTACAAAAGTATTGAAATTATAATAACCCCTAAGTACCAAAAGTAAAAGTACTTGTTAAGTTTAATGGCCCGTTAAATTACTAAATTATGTTAACTGAGGAACTAAATGTGAAGGTGGATCTAGTTTGAAGCACTGTGTACACTGCTGCTGGATATCTTGACCTAATAATCTGTAACTAGTACAGTAACAATATACTTCTATGAGTAGAAGTATAACGTATCAACAAAAAATAAATTATTAGATTTAAGTACAAGTACCTCAATATGTTACATAAGTACAGTACTTGAGTAAATGTACTTCAATACATTCCACGGCTGGTCATCTGCTGAGTCTGCTGAGGAGAACAAAGAGGAACATAAACTGCACCGAGACCTCTTTGACCAACACTCAAGTTTAAGCTGTGAGACGTCAGAGAGGGAGGGGCTGCTGTGGTGACCTTTGACCTCTGACCTCCCAGTGGTGGAATAACCTTTCAACTCGGTAAGAGGGAAACTGCACAGAGCTGCAGATGTGTCAACAGAGCACCATTCTGCTGTCCAACAACCAAACACTGTGGTGTGTGTGTGTGTGTGTGTGTGTGTGTGTGTGTGTGTGTGTGTGTGTGTGTGTGTGTGTGTGTGTGTGTGAGAGGCTGGTCTTCATTAATACAGTTATCTTTGTCAGATCTGGGACAAACAGAACAATAGAGCTGAAACACCAACAACACCACACACACACATTTGTACATTTTTCTGTTTCCTGTCCTGCTTCTCTCAGATTTAATCATTGTATTGCCTCCTGCAGCAGTTATGGAACATTATTAATGACAAAAGTAGTACAAATGTAAGCTTAAGTAACTGTAATTCAAGAATATTAAGAACCAGATTTAAAAAATCTTTAAACAATGGAGAATAAGGACCAATACAACACCACATTATAACTACTGATGCTTTAATATTACTGAATAACCAATTGTGTGTGTGTGTGTGTGTGTGTGTATGTGTGTGTGTGTGGGGGTCAGTCAGTCAGTCAGTCTCTCCCACGGCCACCATGAGAACTGTTGACAGGAAGGATGAATTTAAATGTTGATTAGACATGGTATTTTAACACAAACAGTTCATATTTGTCATTTGACCTCCATCTGTTTTTCTCTTTGATCGCTCATGGCTTCATCACTCAGTGGATATAGTGGAACTAGTTTCTTGAGAAGTGCGTATTGATACGTTCCTCTGCAGTGGGTGCAAGTTTCTTGAGAAAATGCAATGTACATATATCTACAAGAGAAAATGAAACAGTTGTGTTTATTTAAGTTCATATTTCAGATTTGAGTTCAGTTTTTTCTAAAGGTTTCTATTTTGAACGTCTAGGTTCTTTAAAAATGTTTTATAGCAGCCTATTTCCTTTTGTGTTATGATACTACCGGATAGTTGCTACTGTATATATTCCAAACTTTTTAAAAATTCTTGTAGAGCGCCTTGTAACAAGTATCATAAAACATGTGATCTAAAGCTGTAATATTTTTGAAAATACTGTATCATAGTTCCCCTTGTTATTAATCATTTAAATTAACATAGAAATAACTGGATTTATGTATTAAACTAGTAAAAATAAAATAGGGTCCATGTTCCATTGTTCAGAATAGGCTAAATTAGTTAAATAAGTATAAAAACAAATGTTTGTTAAGTTCCTGTCATTGACTTTCAAAAATGTCAAAGAGTGCTGATACATTTCTAAAACATTTACATTAAGTAAATATAATTAAATGACATGACTTTCATTCAATTATAGTATTGGTTTGATTAAATAAAAAGGCAGCTGCAAAGAGAAATGTCTTCAGTACAAATATTAAGGAACTAAGTTTCAGTTTTCTTGGAATTTGTTCTTCTGATATATGGAGCATAAACACTGAGAGCTGCTGGTGCATGTTTAGTTTTGAGCTCTGGGGACAGAAAGCAGAACTGAAACATACCGGAGTCTTCTGCCCTCGGCTAAACTGAATGCTTTAGCTTATGCAGCGAGCTAAACATAAATGGCTTCAGTAATCACTCGTGAGTCACTCGTGGAATTCTTCTGAGCTTTACTGGCAAAACCATTTCTTAATTTGTAAAACTGTGACAATAGAAAACGAATAAAGAGCATAGTTTCAGTATAAAAACATACATTTCACATTCAACAGTATTGCCATGTGTAAAATAAACAAATCTCCGGTTTTAGCATTAGCAACTAATAACATATCAAATAGCGATCAAAATGCTATACGCTAACACGTAGCTTTTACGGATTAAATAACATTCCGACCATAATAACACAAAACGAAAGTATCAATACGCATCCATAATAGGGCATCTTTGTACTGAATTTACAGATAGGGTGGCCAGACGTCCGGCTTTAGGCCGGACAGTCCGGCTTTTCAATGCCCTGTCCGGCGTCCGGCGCAGGACGCGTATTTGTCCTCCTTCACAAAATTTTGAACTGAGTCATGTTGGTTTTCAAAAAGCTGACTTTTCAAAATGAAACAGATCACTTTTGAGTGTTCTCCTTCTTGAGAAGTTCTTCTCAATTTTGTGAAGTTCTTCTCAAGAAGTTCTTCTTGAGAAGTTCTTCTCAAGAAGCCGGACGCCGGACAGGGCATTGAAAAGCCGGACTGTCCGGCCTAAAGCCGGACGTCTGGCCACCCTACTTACAGATTATGCCTTTCTTAAGTGCAACAGGTGAGGAAAACGGCAGACAACACAGGAACGACATGTGCGGAGAACTCGGCTGTACTCTAGCTTTCAATACAAACTCACTTCCTGCTCCCGCGAAACGCCACTAGATGGCGGTAATTCTCGCAAATCAATAGACTTCTCTTAAAGGCACATTACAATAAACCTCACATGCGAAATATACAAACAAAACAAAACTGAGGGACAGAGTACGGAGAGTCTGGATGGTTTATAATGTAGCAGAGGATCTAAAATGAATAAGTATGAAAGAAGAACTTAATCATTTTGGGAGCAGTACTTTAAAGGAAACGGTTATGCTGTACAGTGCCCATGGGTCTGAAGTAAAGTTTCCTACCCGTTTCAAGTATAGATTATAGCCAATTTAATAAACTAGATTCAAATGAACTGAAACTCCCAACAATACCAACGGACACAGAGCCCTCTGTGTGCTGTGTGATTGGCACTTAATGGGGAACCTGAATGAGCTCAATAGTAACTCATTTTGTGTCCATCTTACCCATCATGTTACTAATAGAGACTGTCTGATTTTCTAGGTCTCTCGCCCCTGGTCAGAACAGCTGTTTTGCTCCAGAAGCATTGTGGGTCTGTGTTGCTGTGGCGATGCCTCCAGTTACGCCAGCTGCACTTCTACCCGATGTCAACATCCCTACTGGCAACTAAGACGAAAACAACAACATCATCGTTTTCATCAACATGGTCTCTAAAATGGTAAGGGATAAAACCTTCATTTGCATAAATACAGGAAACTCAGTGTGAGTGTTTGCGTGTGTGACTTTCGCTTCAGTCATCCGAAACAAAGCCTCTCGTTGTCTTCTACATTTGATACAGGGTGCACACGCACTAGAGAAATACGTTTTGTTCTGAATAGAAACCACGTGCCTTGTTCAGTGTTTCCCTCCGATTGAGCTGAGCTGACAGGAACTGACCTCACTGCAGCTCTAGCCTCTGATTGGTTGGAGGTTCATAATGTGCCTCTCACCGTACCGGATGTCCCATTCCTGCCATTCTGCCTCACTTCCTGTTTGTTTATTTTAACCAGGAGAATAAACATCATGATGGGAAATACACAAAACTGGTTACGATGGAGATTTAAAACAAACACTCACAGGATGCACACACACACACACACACACACACACACACACACACACACACACACACACACACACAAACACACACACACACACACACACACACACACACACACACACACACACACACACACAGAGCAGCTGTCAGCTGGTTGCGAATACTTCCTTGTTGTTGTGGAGAGAGATGAATGAACAGTAGAGATGTTGTCAGGATAACCTTCAGCAAACTTAATGTTTTACTATTTGACGTCCTCTTCAGTCTGTGAGGTCTTAAAAATGACACACATTGCTGAGAGTATAAACAAAAGCCCTCATACATTCAACCGAAGTACATTTTTAGCCGTTTGTATATTATGAGTTAACACGGTTGATTTTATTAAACTAAAAACAGAATTGAAGGGCCTCAAGAAGTCATTCCAACACCAAAAAACAACCACACCAGTGTAATGATGAGCATGTCAGGCAGCTAGCTTCAGTAGTAACTTGCTAGAAGTGACTGTCATCCAAAGCCGTAGAGCGGAGAGTCGACTGTTTCCATTTTCTTCCACTTTAAAAAAAATAAGCTAAGCTAACCAGCGGCTGGTTGTACTGTAGCTACACATTTACACAGTGGTAAACATTTTCTCATCTTACCCTTGGTAAGAAAGCAAATGAACAAATCTCCCAAAATGCTGTGCTGTTTCTGTAATGATATTTGTAGAAATGGGATCCTGAACGGACAACAGAACTAGTACATCACCAAGAGGCTTAAAGAATGTTAAAAACTCCCAAATTCTGTGCATGGGAAAAAGCGGGATCTCAATACCTCTACAACATAACATCCCATGCATCCAACATCATCTAGTTTTATTTTTATATTTTATGGTTGTTTAATCACAAAGAAGCACAGCAGGGACTTCCCTTGGCTAACTCATGAGACAGCTGTGTGTGTGTATGTGTTTTGTGTGCGTGTGTGTGTGTGTGTGTACGTGTTTGTGCAGGATGTTATTATTCACTCTGACAGGGGTGAAGGACTCTTATTTTGACAGGCACACAGCCGTCAGTGCTTTTATTTTGATGTCACTTTCAACAGGCGAGGCCTTGACAGAGGTGAACTTCCTCTGACGACGGAAAAGGGGAGAGACGGAAACGGAGGATGAGCCAACATCTGTCGCCGGGGGCAACGGGTGCCACAGCTGTCCTCGGCAACGCCTCGTCCAAACTAAAAACTCCCTCGCTGTCTGACAGAAAAGAGGGAACTCCATTGCAGTCACCATGGCTACCAAGGTATTTACAAGAGAATTCTTCAGTAGGAGGAAGTTGCACTCAGTGTGTCATTGTTTTTCCACAGACACCTTTCTTTTTTTTAATCAAATTTTACACAAGATGTACAACCAAAAACACAACACGTTTTTGAATAAAATAACTAAAAGTACATAAGAAAAAGAAAAATGAGATAACAGTAATTACTCACAAAATATACAAAATGCAGAATACATGTGTAAGCTAAAAATAACAAAAGACAAACAAAAATAAAATAAAGCTAAATAAAACAAACCCAACCCTCCCTCCCAGACATATAAACACAAACAGACACACACAGGGCGTTCACTGTTGGGTGACAGCACTCCACCAGCGTTGTCAGACACAAGTGTACCATCACTAATGCGCACACACACACACACACACACACACACACACACACACACACACAGAGAAACGCTATGGTCACAAGTTGAAAGGCCGTGGATTAGGGGAAGGAAGAAATCATCCCAAAAGATCTTTGAAAGAATCAACTGCAGAGCGCCAATTGTTTACAATGTAGTCACTTGTCCCATTAATTCGGGCAGTTGACAACTCTAAATATACAACATCCAGAGAAGCAAGGACCCAGTGTCTGAAGGGGAGGGAATTAGGAGGCTTCCATCGAACCGCAACCATCTTTTTAGCAGCTGTTAGGCCAGCTAGTAAGATGCGCATCTTAAAGCTTGGAAATATCGAGCTTGGACAGATCATTTAACAGAAGGAGGGGCACGGTCACCGGCACTGTCACTGAAAGCACACGTGACAGACCAGAAGCCACTTTAGTCCAGAACAATGCGACTGGAGGACAGTCCCACATCATGTGAATAAACGTGCCAGGGGCCTTCATAGTGCATAAACTATACGAGTGGTCATCTATCACTTTCATGCAGTGAAGTTTACGCGGGGTTAGATATGTTCTGTGGACATAGTTAAAGTGGATCTGTTGGTGATCAGGATTCCGAGAGGCCTTTTTTATGCTTGACCAAAAACCCTCCCAACTGAAATCAGGGTCCAAAACTGGACAATCATGTCTCCATACTCTGTCCAGCGACATCGTAGTAAGTCTCCAGAAAGAAATTGAAGTATTTTAGCTGGCTCATTTAGGGGTAACAGGGCGGACTTAGACCAATTAATCCTAAAGCCAGAGAGACAACCAAACTCCTCCCAGATAAGTAACATTTGCATATAGCGCCACCTGGTGGTGAGTGTCACAGACAGAAATCGGATGTACATTAGGGGGATTGGCGTATCATTTGGGCTAGAGGTTCAAGGGTTCATATCCGCTCCCACCATGATAGAATACTCAGTCAATTCTAACATTTTTTGTGTTAAGGTTTCATAAAAATCCTTATCAAATGTATTTGGGGCATAAGCAGAGATAAGAGCCACCTTTCTCCCACATATTTCCACCCTGGCAATCGTTATCCTCCCTGCCGTGTCTGCCCATAAATCCAGCACTTTCACCTTCAGATTGCGTCTACACACAATGGCTACTCCTTTAGTTTTGGAGTTAGCTGAAGAGGATGCAATAGTGCAGCGTTTCTCAAAGTGTGGGGCGCGAGGTACTGCAGGTGGGGCGCGTGGAATCAGAAGAAAATTGCTTCTTTTTTTTTTTTGTCATTCCTTTCTGTTTTGCCGATAAAGCTCACTCACAATGGATTCCGTAATTGTCCTAAACATGTTAAAAGAACATTAGATAGGAAACCAGCAAAAAAAAAAAAAAGCTTGCCTGGAGCCATAGTGCGGATAATAGGCTAGACGTCGGCATGTTAATTGCGGCGGAATAATGACAACAGAACAACAGGGCAGCAGACGTGTGTAGGCTATATCGTTTAAGGTTCAAAATGGACAAGTTTTTACAAGGGCAACAAAAGTTGGCGATTCGGCGACAACAGAGAAAGAGAAGACAGACGGGCCAAACCAATCGAAATGCCAACCAAAGAGAAAGTATGATGAAGCGTATCTTGCTTTAGGATTCACTGTAGCTGAGGTGGGTGATGAGGAGCGACCCGTGTGTGTTCTGTGTCTTCGACAACTGGCAGCAGACAGTATGAGGCCAAACAAATTGCGCAGACACTTGGAGACATCACACCCAACTCTCATTTTTTTTCAACGAAAACTCACCGAATACCGTCAGCAGGAAAAGCGAATGGTGAAAGCTGCGTCAGTGAATAGTAAAGCACAAATGGCATCATACAGAGTCGCATATAGAGTTGCCCAGTGCAAAAAACCACACACGATAGCTGAGCAACTTATTCTCCCCGCGGCTGTTGACATGGTATCAATTATGCTTGATGAGACAAGCGTTGCGAAATTAAAAACAATCCCCCTGTCAAACCACACAGTTGCGAGACGAATTTGCGACATTTCCAATGACATTGAAGCACAACTCACTGAAAAACTGAAAGAAAATCGTTTCGCAATACAAGTGGACGAAGCCACAGACAGCAGTAAAAAATGTGTGTTCATTTCATATGTCCGCTTTGTAAATTCAGAGTCACTGTCACTAAATGACGATTTGCTCTTTTGCAAATCTGTGCAAACAAGAGCCACGGCTGAGGAGCTCTTCAAGATTATGGACAGCTATTCACAGAACATGAGCTGAAATGGGGAAATTGTGTGGGGTTTTGCTCAGATGGTGCACAGACCATGGCAGGAAAAAGGAAAGGATTGCAAGCATTAATCAAGAGGGCCGCACCAGATGCGCAGTGGACGCACTGCATCATCCATCGGGAAGCGCTGGCTTCCAGACAGCTCAGCCCCGAACTTAACGACGTTTTGACAGCAGTTGTGGAAGCGGTCAATTTCATCAAAACGCGACATCTGAAAGCGCGACTGTTCTCCGCTCTTTGTGAGGAGATGGGAGCTGATCATACAGCTGTGCTGTTTCACAGCGAAGCAAGGTGTCTTGTCGCGCGTCTTCGAGCTCAGAGCGAAGATTCAGGTCTTTTTGGAAGAAGAGCGCATGTACGAGGCAGCGGCCAAATTTAGTGATGAACTATTTCTGATGAAACTGGCTTACCTCAGTGACATATTTGCAAAGCTGAATGAATTAAATCTTCAGCTTCAGGGCAAAGACAAGTACCTACCTCACCTGGCAGACAAGATCACTGCATTCATCCGAAAGCTCGAGGTATGGGGGAGGCGCATCGACCAAGGACATACCGAAGTCTTTGAGAATCTTACTGAAGTCGCCGAAAACATCGATTCTGGAGCCACCACAGTGATCCCGTGCATACAGCAGCACATCACGGCATTGGGAGGATTGTTTAAAAAATACTTTCCTAATAGTGCTACACAGTATGACTTGGTTGTGGACCCATTTAATGCAGCAGGTGTTTTGATATTTTATTTTGTAGGATACATATGCCTATTTATTATCTATCTATCTATCTATCTATCTATCTATCTATCTATCTATCTATCTATCTATCTATCTATCTATTCATCTATCTATCTATCTATCTATCTATCTATCTATCTATCTATTCATCTATCAAATATATTTGTGTTTAATATGTAATGACAAATAAAGTATTTCATTTCTTTCTGCAGCACCAGCTGATTTTAGCTCTGCTGAAGAGGAACAACTGATTGAAATGAAATATTTGGTAAAAATCTATTCCCTCTTTTCGTTTTCGAAACGTGTGTTGGTCGGTCCAATCGATTGTACAATTAATTCTCGAACGCAAAGTGACAGCCCTAGCAACAATGATCTCGGGAATTAGAAGAAGGAAAACAAAACGTAAATAAGCTAACATTATAGCATTCACTGTTTGGTTAACTAAACGCACATCTTATCGGCCATTGTCCATTCACCTCCGACATGCACATCGGATCCGCCGTGATAGATCAAACCACATACCAACAAAACGGCTGTGTCAGTTTTTAAGTCCAAAGTATATTACATGGTAGATAGATAGAATAGAATTGGAGGATGAAACCCTCTTTGTTGGTCACATACAGTGAAATTTGACCTCTGCATTTAACCCATCCTAGTACTAGGAGCAGTGGGCAGCTATTGTGCAGCGCCTGGGGAGCAGGGATTGGAGGTGTCCGGTGCCTTGCTCAAGGGCACCACAGCAGGGCCTAGGAGGTGAACTGGGACCTCTCCAAGTAGCAGTCCACTTTCCATATTTCAAGTCTGTTCGGGGACTTGAACCAGCGACCCTACGATTCCCAGTCCAAGCCCCTAATGGTGTGGGATCCAACAATCAAGCAGCAGGCACGCAAGTTAGACTGTCCAGCCAAACAAAGATAAACACAAATCCGTCTCCAGACGAGTCCAGTGTCAGATAAAATAAATTAAAATAACCTGCAGAAATAATCCAGTACTCTGGCAGAGATCCCAGTCGACGCAGAGCAGTGTGAATTTAGTTCAAAACAGTGACGTTACGCAGTTCAACAAGTCCCAAAGGACCGCTTTTGCTTTAGCGCCTGTGCTCCGGGTCCCCATCCCCACCCGTTGCTGCAGCCTGCACCGCCGGTAGGGAGACGGTGAAGTCCTCGGCGTGTTCTGGGGACTGACACGTCTTAACTTGACTAGCACCCTTGACTTTCAGTGTAGCGGGGGAAAAGGAGGGAAAACTCCACACCTTTGGCCCGGGCTGTAATCATGGCTCGGGAGAAAGCCCGACGATGTTTAACAGTGTAGCTGCTGTAGTCAGGGGGAAAGCAAATCCTCCGTCCATCAATCGTGAGCGGGACTTTCTTTGCGGCACGGAGGATGTCATGGCGGGTGGTACGGAGAACGTTGAAAATCAATGTGCGGGTGGTGCCCTCCTGCTTTTTCCTGTTGTCGCTGTTGACACGATGAGCTCGCATTAACTCGCCCTGTAGATTACTTAGGGAGGGGAACCACTTAGGAAGCGAGTGTGTCAGAAATTGGATAGCGTTAGACCCTTCAAGTCCTTCTGTTAGCCCAGCTATACAGACGTTACATCTTGTGCTCCGGTCCTCTATGTCCGCTAGCTTAAGATGCATCAATTCCAGCGTAGCATCGTGGGCGGCTAGCATGTCAGAATTGTTCACCACATCACACCGTATCTTGCCTATCTCCGCCTTTAAGGTGCCGATACTTCCAGTTAGTGCCACAAGTCAGCTTGGATAGCACCTCATTTCCCCTCCGTTTCCTTCCACATCTGTTGAAGTTGGTCGAAGCGCAAGTCCAAGTAGCTTCGTTGCTTCTCCAGCACCGCGTCGGCTAAGGCCTCCATGGCAGACTTTCCCCTCGATTCGGAACCACTGTTAGACGACGACTTTTTGCTCGATTTAGACATTGCCTTCAATCAAATACTCACATTAGCTGAAATATTTAAAAAATAAGTTGTCTCAACGGTATAAATTAACAAAATTAGCAACACTGGGTTAAGCCAGTTCAATCTATGCTGCCATCTTGTCCGGTTGATCACGTGACGTCTCACAGACACATTTCTAAAAAAAATCTTTGGAACCCTTTCTTTATAAAAAGTGATGTACTGTATATTTTGCTGATTTTCCAATAGCAGTGTAAATGGGTGTTTACTTTGGAAAGATACTTAAACTATCCAATGCAGCCCCCATCCTCAAATCTGACATCATGAAAGTGTGAGTGGGAGAGGGGGTTTCCAAAGCTATAATGACATCAGCTCTGTTGGATTATATAGGCTTCTTTTGGAGTTTAAGGCCACACAAACTGTAAGGCTGTACTAAGGCAGAGTGGAGCTTCGAGCTAAAAGTTAAAAGCCCTAGTCGGACCACTCAGGCTTGAGGGGTAGGGAGTGGAATAAGTCAAGATGTGTGTGCACTGAAAAAAAAGGACCAACAATGCATGTTTTCCTAAGAAGGGTTTTCAAATAAAGGTAGGTAACATAAACAGCAGTATCAAATCATCCTTGCATCCTGGTACATTTGAACTTTCTCACAAAGTACAAAGCGAAATCCCTTTCAAAAACCATCAACCATGCAACCAAAATCCCCTGCACCACTCCAACCCAACCCTCAGACCTTTTCAGACATGCAGAAAAAACAGACAATCTTCATTTGTTCCTTAAGGACCCTTCACAGCCTCTTCACCCCTCCTACCAGGCTGCTGCATTGCAGCTCTGGACAAAAAAAAACAACCTTCCATCCCCTCTGCAATATCCATTTTTATTCGAGGCCAGATAGACAGTCACTCCTTCTGAATGCAGCTCTGCATCACATGGCTTGTGTTTCAATTTAAGTTTTAAGAGGCTTTAACCTCTCATAACACATAAAAGAATGTTCTATCATTATGTGATGGACAATACAACTATTGTTATGGCTAAATGTTCACATGCATATATTCAGCAGGAATGATTCCTACCATGGTAATACTCTTTGCAAATAACAAAACTAAATATTATGGCAGTCCATGGAAAAGTGTTCTTGAAAGCAGCAATGTGATCAATCATTTTGTTGACAACCTCATCAGTAGATGTTTTGTACAAAAAAATGTTATGCACTGACATCACCATCCAGAGGCAATACAAGTGTGTGTGTGTGTGTGTGTGTGTGTGTGTGTGTGTGTGTGTGTGTGTGTGTGTGTGTGTGTGTGTGTGTGTGTGTGTGTGTGTGTGTGTGTGTGTGTGTGTGTGTGTGTGTGTGTGTGTGTGTGTGTGTGTGTGTGTGTGCGTGTGCACCTTGTGACGGCCAGGGTGCATTCGGGTCACCATGTGATTCTGTGATTCTTGGGCATTCACACAAGGACAAACGGTAGGAAGAGGTGAAGAACAGTCAGTTTTCAGTCATGGTTTTAAAGTCCTGGAGGTAAGTTGGACACATGACAGGAAGATGTGTACTGAATGACCATGCACACAATAGCAGTCGTACTGATTTGGTCTCTGATTTAGACATCAATATTATCAAAACAAAGTGACAAATAGTGTGGTCTGGCTCGGCCTCTGATCATGATTCAGTGTGAGGTGTCAAAGCACCCATATAAATCTATTAATTGCACATATTTGTATTATTTGTTTTTATTTTAAAAGAGGCTCTCTTGTGTTTTGTATATAAATGGTCTGCAAAGACTAAAATCCCAAAGTTCAATCCACAGGGAGTTTCTCTTCTACCCTCCCTTCCTTGAATGCCTTTATTTGGCTCATTTTTACTTCTGTAACATACTGACATCACTATGTGACACTCCTGTTGGTTTAAGATGAGCCATCTCTTGTATCAAAAGCATGAACCGGACAGTTGTGACACGTGCCAGAAAAACACCAGTTTTGTCACTTCCTTTTGTGTAGATCTGTTTTCACGATGAACTACAGCTGCGTTTGTCCGATGACACGATGTGTCGAAGCATAATGAGACACAAAAAACAGTCCTAACTCAAAGCATCCCATCAGGAGAAAAAAAACTTCACTTCCAACAGAGTCTGTTAATGAATCATCAACAGTTTGAAACCGGTCGAAGAGCTGTGGGAGACAACACAGCTGTTTGTGTGTGTGCGTGTGTGTGTGTGTGTGTGTGTGTGTGTGTGTGTGTGTGTGTGTGTGTGTGTGTGTGTGTGACAGTGTGTGTTTTGCAGTCAAAGACCTCACACTGCTACCTCTGTCTTAACGCTGACATCATCATTTTCCATCCCCGATAAGGGTTTAGGAAGTATGAATAAAAGAGGCGCCCAGTCGATGAGATGAACGTCTGATTTGTCAAAATGACGGTCAAATTGGTTTTAATGGTTCCTACATAGTTTTTCACAGTATGTCATTTCATGCACACTCATTACGCACTGACATTGTGAACTACACCCTGTGTAATGATGCTGACAGAGCATTATTCTCTCACTTTAATTAACATCCTGTACTCTTTTTAATTAACAGATTTTATAAGATGTCGATCAAACTGTCATCAAAATCTGCAAATCTAAAAATGCGCTTTCTGTATCGAAAAATACAGAAAGTGCTTTACAGTTGCATACACTAGGCCCCATAAGATACCATCGGGTTCCTAGCGAGACTTTAATGTCGTTTCAGAGAAAGAAAACAAGTCTATTCGGAACAAAGGAGTAACGTTTATCGATATTACAAGAAAGGCTAAACAAATAATCATCTATATATTTTTGGAAGTATTTGGTTTGGTGTACATTAACTGCTACAGTTATGGTTGCATATTATTATTGTTCTACTTACTAAACTCAACGTTACTTGACCTTCAGAACAACAGTGTTGTAAGCACCCCTTTCCTAGTAAAATTAAGAACTTCTGTAAATACTGTTGAACAATCAAATCCCAAATGTCCTTTCTTTAAACCTACAGACTGTCTGAATGAACAGCATTGCTATCTAGGAAACAACCAATAATCCTACCGAACCTTCCTCTTTCATAATATGGTCACACAACTTCCTCTTTTGCTGCAGACGGACATGAGTCCTGCTTCTTACAGATGCTGCATTGTGCACAAAGATGGATGTCCTCCATCTTCCCCTTTCTCGCAGTGAAGCTGAGCTCATTCACACACACACACACACACACACACACACACACACACACACACACACACACACACACACACACACACACACACACACACACACACACACACACACACACACACACACACACACACACACACACACACACACACACACACACACACACACACACACACACACACACACACACACACAGGAGCTTCATTAGGGCTGATATTAGTGTGAACCAGTTATGGCTTCCTTCCCCCAAACACACCCACACATCGACCACAGGAGGTCACTGATATGAAGCCGCAGCTGGAGCCAACACACACACACACACACACACACACACACACACACACACACACACACACACACACACACACACACACACACACACACACACACACACACACACACACACACACACACACACACACACACACACACACTGGGACAAGGTCTTGTGTGTGTGTTTACTTGTCAGAGATAAGCATGTCAGGGCCACAGAGAGATAAAATTCAGGAGGAAGCCCCCCTCTTCACACACACACATGCACACAATCCGGCTGTAACGACCATTTTTAGCTAATCTGATGGTCTCTCCCCCTTCAGCTCATTAGCAGGCTATCAGTTTCCCTCCAGGAGAGATTTCACTGCAGCTCATTAACACAATTAATTGACGCTCATTAGCTTAATCCAGCTGCATGTTAGCAGTCCACAGTGTTCATTTAAGCATCAGACGAAACTGAAGACATGATTTCACACTTTGATTTCACACCAGGTCCGTGAACAAATTAATTAACACATGAACACGTCAGGGAGACGTGTATAATACATAAGAACAGGATCTGAAGGCATATGAGTCATATGAGAATCATTGTCTGGGGCTGTGGAACAAACAAACAATAAGTTCATTATACAAAACCTAATGGAACAAAAGGGATACACTAATAAAGCTATGGGGATTCAGCCAGTAAATACAGACAATGCAAACTATGAACTTAATAATGTGTTATGGTAATAATTCAATCAAGTGTATAGACAGTTTTTATGAGTGGTGGAAAGTTAACAATACCAGCTAGTATAGTACTAAAGTTAAAATTTGAGGTTATTCTATAGTTTACAGGAGTCTTCTCATTTTTTTTACCCTTGCTACTTTTTACTTATTGTTATTTGACAGCTTTAGTTACTAGTGACCTTTAAAATAAGACATGTAAATCTCTGAAACGTACAGCGGATTCGATTAGGCGGTTGGAGAGTGGAGAACTAGTTTGATAAGCATTTTAGAGTTCCAGCTTCACAAATTTGAGGATTTCTGCTTTTTTCTCAACTTTAAATAAATTACTTTAATCCTTCCTCCACTGTTTTTCCTAAAACTGATTTGATTTGAAGACTATTAAAAGTCAGGGGGATCTTTTGTCTATTAAATGGCAAGCGATGGCGGCCGCTCCCTCCATTGGACAACTGCCGTCTTTTATCACTGCCATTTGAGTTGATGATGAATAAAGTTTTTCAAATGTTCTCTTATGATATATCAATGAGCCTTGGAGCAACATCAGCTTCAAAGTCTGATTATCCAGACTGGGAAAATAAACAACTTAAACCTTGGGTCGACCGGTGTAATTCTCAGAACTAAAGATCGTTGTTGTGCAGGGCCGTTGTGGGTCTCCTGCATGCAAAGTATGTGAGATTGATCGTCCTTTGTCGCCAAAATGTCTAACTTGCATTCAGGGCCAGACTGGCCATCTGTGTGTTATAGAGAATGACAGAACAACCGTTTAAATTAAACATCATTGAAGCTGAACACTGATAGGTGTCAGAGGGCGATAGCTCTGATGTGTTGGTTCTTATACATCAAGAAAATATATCATTGATAGTATTCTGATCAAGGCATTGTCAAACTGTTGCTGCTACTGGCTCTTGCATTTCCATGGATGGCATCAATTGTTGTGGGCTGGGCTGAGTCAGAGTCCAGGGCTGTTTTTCAGTCCCATCCGGCCCTGCTTCTGTCTGGAGAAACCTTCAGTGTTGATTGAGGCGAGAAAGGGACCAGTAATCGTGCCGCTGTCAGGGTGCGACTGGCACAACGCATTAATGAATTGCTAAGGACAATTCAGGAAAACATTTCTAAACATTACACTGCTGTGCAACTGTTCTACCTGCATGAGTCAGTTACTAAAGAAACAGCCCAAAAATGTGGTGCCGCTTTGGCTCTGTGTCACACGGTATCATATCGTTATGTCATTTTCGTATCATATCATGCAAACTTCATGTTTTGCATGTTAATGGAAAGAGAAACACGCCTCTTCCCTTGAATGACCTGCGCCGGTGTGAACATACAGTACACTGTCACATTGATAGATCTCCAGCATGACTCTTCCTGCAGTTATCGGAGTCAGACTGCACTGACTGACCTGCGGATGGAGGAACAACCGTCGGCGGGAAGCTCACTTCCTGGGAAAAAACAATGGGTCTTGTTCTAGACAGGATATGACATCATCATGAAGGACTATAGGACAGGAAGCAGCTAATGTGGCTGAAACTCGGCCTCTCCTCCTGTGAAGTGAAGCATAGTTTCTGTGCAACCCTTTTCTGATCGACATTCACATTATTGGGCCGTGTTGTGTATCCCATGTAATCCTGTTTACATTCTTTCATCACTGTGTGGATAATAAGGACGATCACAATGAGAGGAAGGTTCAGGGAAATACTTTATACAAATTTGTATGGAAGCAAAACGGCCAACCTTTGATAAATAATGCACACACATCTTATGCATTTACCAAAAACTCATCTATTTTGTGTTTTTTTTTTTTATCAAGTACATTGTTATCATTACAGACAGAATTTGGGACAATGGGTAGTTAAACTTGTTTCGTTTTTTTCCAGGAGGGCTGTGCATTTTCTTCACAGTTTAAAATCTTTCATTGTCAGAAACGTGGAGCAGGGAACAAAAGCAGTCCCAGCTGACTAATCCCATCTCTTCTGCTCTGCATGTGGCGCACTGCAGCGCTGATGTGTTATTACAGGTTGGAGCTGCTCCACACCAGCCTCACACGGAAGGATTCATCCAGCTGCGTTTAGTTAAGTGTGAAGGCTCGGAAATCACTGTCTGCTCCTCCTGACAATAAAGCACTGAACAAAAACCTGAGGACAGACTCCATTGTACTTTAGCTGGTTACACTAACAAAATATTGTTAAAATGAATATATTTATTTTAAAAAAAACATGCTTCTTTCAGACATGGACCTCTTATTGTAAATGTGATAACAATTTTACATGTTGGTGTCGTGTCTGAATAAAAGTTACTAATTGAAGGCACGACTCAAATTCTAAGTCCTCTGTAGACGAGGAATATGTAACATTGCTGTATCTATCCTTAAGAGATGACTCCAGATGTGAAAGCACACTTACAGAAAATGCTGCATGGTTCATGAGATGGCACAGAAAGAGAAATTCAATTTGGTTTAATAATGCCATTTAAAAACAAAGGCTGGAGGTATATAATGTTCACTGCCTTCATGAAGAATTTAAAACATATTTTCTATTGTAGTCTTAATCTTTGACCGTTGTGAGCATGCACGCTTTCACAATGAATCCTCTGATACATTTTCTCATTCATTTTATTGTTTAATGTTATTAGAAAGCAAATTCTGTTGCCTGTTTAAATATCCCAGATTGTTATCCTGCTGAAAGGGTAAACCAGAAAATGGTTATATGTAGTTTTGAATGGCACATAGAAGTTTGTCGTTTAAGTTGAAGGGCTTGGTTGAAACCGTTTTACTCCCAAATGTTGTTACAGAACCTTCTCGTTCACCAGGTGCTAAGAAGTCTGCAAACATGTCCCTCTTTGTGACACTACGTTACCTTACAGGCAGCTAATGGCTTAATGGTGAAAATCGTACCCTTTGAACTGATAGAGCACCGCCATGTTACCGAGTCAGTGTATAAAAAAGTGGATTTATATAAAAGCATCATAAGCTGAACCCCTCAGATGTTCCTCTTGATCCGAGATGGACTGTTGCCCTTCATACATAGCGGGGCTGGATGGTGGACTTGGATAAACACGTACATGCTGTGATTGTTCCAAGTAATGTGACCCATCTAAATCTAATTTTTAAATCAGATTTTATCCCAAGACATAAAGGTTTTTGTGAATCTCGATGGCAGCTAAAGAAACTCACTGTGTGGAGTAATTTCCTCAGTCAGCAGCCCGTCTGTGTGTCCGAAGGCATTTTCTTTAGTAACAGCTTGTGTTGCCTCTGGGACAACACACACACATACATTTACACACACACACACACACACACACACACACACACACACACACACACACACACACACACACACACACACACACACACACACACACACACACACACACACACACACACACACACACACAAACACACAGTCTAACTGCTGCAGGCCTGTAGCTCATTACTGATTCAACATATGGCTGCAAATACACAGTAAACAATCTTCTCTATTTTCTTTATCATTAATTACTGTTTTATTTGAAATAAGACAGACTGTCAATGTGAACGCTGACACAGTTCACTGGACCGAGTTTATTTATGTTGAGTTTCACAGTTTCCTTTGGCGTAATTATGTGATCATTTTTCAGAAAACAGAACAAGGTTTTTCTTTTGGTGTAGTCTTGATGGATGAGAAGTCCCAGACATTTTTAGCCTTCTTTTTTTATTATATCTATTTTTGGCATTTTTTCTATGTTTCCGCTCAGTCTGGTACATCCTAGTCCTCTAACACTGCAGTCCTTGTCTCTCTGAAGGCCCTGATATACTCTGTTTATGCTGAAGACATGTTCACATGTGCTGTCTGTGTGCAAAGTATGCACGGTCGGTAACATCTGCAGACGTCTGCAGAATGTCCATGTGGACCCTCATGTATACGGTCAGATAACATACTTTATTGTGGACCTACTCTGCTCCACAGCTATTTTCCCCTGTATCTAGTATTCATGCTAAGCTAAGCTAACCAGCTGGTTTTAGCGTCAATCTATACCATATTTCCCAGAATCGTTTTACTCTCTTGTGGCTGAGGCTGCCGAAAGTCTTGCCTCTTAAAGGTTTTGCTAGCGGGGGAAAGTAACATAGTACATTTACTCGAATACTCTGGTTAACCCTTAAAAAGGAAATGTTGCACTTTCTCCTCTACCGTTGCTACTCTGCATAGATTAGTAATGAAAAAAAAATGTTTTCAATACATTATTATAGATTAAGCTGTTTTAGGTTGTTAAAATTAGTCCTAGCTTAACCAATTATCTTTAAACACACCGTGATGCTTACTGTATGTGTCAGTTATTATAAAAAGCACAATTTTACCTTTTAATTCAATAAAGTATTGCAGTATTTCTTCTGGTGTTCACTGGATCTCAGACTTTACTTTTGGATCTCTCAACCTCCGACTCTTTGGCTGCATGTTGTTGCTTTCTTGTTTGCTCTTTCGTGTTCTTCTTCCTGTCCACAACCAACGAGTATCAATGCTGTTTGATTCTGTTTTTTGGAAGGAGATGGAAGAAATTAGTTATATTGGACAAAAAACATTCCTGCAGACTATGAGTAATAGTGACTTTGAGACGGTCCAAATAACTATTGCAATGACAACATAACTCGCAAACACACACAAACACACACACACACACACACACACACACACACACACACACACACACACACACACACACACACACACACACACACACACACACACACTGAGGCCTGATGGAACCAATTAGCGGACGTTATCATGGCCTGGAGACGTCACAAGCTGTTCAGACTCTCCCTCCCTCCCCCAGGGGGTCTGTCTGTGTGTGTGTGTGTTTGTGTGTGTATGTGTATGTGTGTGTGTCTCTGTGTGTGTCACTGCACATCACTGCTAAAATATTTACAGTCCTCTGTGTTTTACAGTTTATATTACTGACCTACATTCATCTGTGTGTGTGTGTGTGTGTGTGTGTGTGTGTGTGTGTGTGTGTGTGTGTGTGTGTGTGTGTGTGTGTGTGTGTGTGTGTGTGTGTGTGTGTGTGTGTGTGTGTGTGTGTGTGTGTGTGTGTGTGTGTGTGTGTGTGTGTGTGTGTGTGAAGTCACGGCTAACTGTCAGTGACCTCACACACAGGAAGATCTCCATATAAGGCTGTAGACACAACGAGTTTCACAGTGCGGAGTGTGGGTGTGTGGATGTCCATCCTTATGTTTCAAATCAGACCGTTTCTACTCTGCATTTGTAAAGCACATCTGTTTAGCAGTGTTGCTAGGCTAACACATTGCCATAAATGTTAATGTATGCAGGTAAAATGAGGACGATTGAAGTGAGTAGAACTAAACTGTAGTCATTTCTGATGGACATTATAAAAAGCTAGTTGGATTTAAAGGATATGTATGTGTATTATAACTTGGGTTTTATTGGTATAGTTTGGCCCATATTCCTTTTATCAATAGTAATGTACTGTTATCATTATTGTTCAGATTAAAGAAACAATCAGGTGAGACTGTTCAAAAACATTCAGGATATTGAGAGGAGTACATGTTGTACCTATTATCTGTAACAAACACCCATCACAGTGCACACCCCAACTTCCTGTTTCAACTTTTGTCCTACTGTACTTACTGTAGTTGTGTGCACACAGTTTTCACGTATTATGAGGGATAAATACAGATTGTTCAGATGGATGCACTCACTTTCAGTATGACGTCTCAACCACCTGCAAAAACTGTTGGTTTAGTTAAACCTCTAAGTAAGCAGATTGTTGTTATGTTATCTCTACCTTCACAGAGGGGAAGTGAATCTGAAAGTTTGAAAAGTTAAACTCTGGTGAACTTTGACACATAAATGTTCAGCGTTGACTAAAAGCAAGCTCATATTTAAGGGAACTGAGAGTTTAAAACAGAGGAGGTTATCGTAACTTATTAGTTCTGGTAAACCCTCCTGTTTTAATTCACCTCTGTTAAAGTATAAAAGAGTCCCACGAAATAGAAAAGGTTTGAAGCGCGGCTGAGTTTAACTTTTTCTGGGGTTGTGGGACTCTGATGACTCAGTAAACAAGCCTGGTTTTCTAAAAAAAGTCATTCTCATGCAACAAAACTTAAGTTATGTAGCAAACATACCTATTTTAGGCCAACTATGATCTATTACTAAATATAACAAAGTCATTTTGCTGCATTTTTGTTTTGTTTCAATTCACAACGATAACCACAAAATTATCTGGTACACGATTATTTTTCATAAAAAAATTATGGAGGATGCAGTTTAGTTGTACGGGAATGCAATTGCTTAGAGATAGGTTTGGTTGAGCTTAACAGCACTCTGACTAAAGTATTAAGGACTAAAGTGTACTATTAAAAAAAACTTGATGGGGGTGTGACACACACACACACACACACACACACACACACACACACACACACACACACACACACACACACACACACACACACTGCTCTGTATCTGAGCAGACTGATCTGTGATCATTAGATGTGAACACAGCAGGGATCAGCAGTTTATCAGCATACCACAGATAGTCAGTGAGTTCGGCTCTTTTATCTGAGAATAAGGTTGTTATCATGAGAAGCTCCATCAGCAGACAAGACAAACAGACACGTCAACATTATGGGGGGTTTTTGTTTTGCAAAATGGAAATGTAAGAGTTTGGTTGTTATTCTCTTGTTTTTTTTTTGTTAAATGTCAGTTGTTAGTTGTTAATCAAATCGTTTCCCCCACACAGATTAGCAACTACCTAAGCTAAACTAAACTCAACATGTTGTATAGCATTTCAACATCTGACTCTTAAGTCAAGAAAGCTTTTCCTCAATTAAAGTAAACACACAATCTAAACAGGAAATGCTGTAGTAAACAACAACTCTAACTACAACTAAGCCTAAACTCTGAAATAACTGCAAAAAACTCAACGTCTTAACTCTACTGAAGTGAACTTAACAAACAGAAGTCTAAACTAAAGTTAACAGACACCCAAATAAAAGTACATTTAAGAAATAAACATGTGAACTAGTAAACAAATAAAATAAAGAACACTTTAATAAACTAAAGATCTGAATCAAAGCTCAAACAACTAAAATAAGCTCAACATTGGGTGAACAAACAATTACATCAAAACAATATTTTTAACACCAAATGTAAATTAAATCAAATGAGACAAACTCTCCCCTGTTGTCTCAGTATTTAATTCTGTGTATAAACTGAATTTTAATTAGTGCATGTTTTTTTAGTTTTTTTAATGTCATTTGGTTATTTCCTCTGGATTTGTGTCTCAGTATCACATCACACAGATGTTCTCGCTGGCATACTGTGTGTTTGTTGTTTACGTTGTCCTGGCGACTTTACAGGCATTGTGAAATGATTCCATTAGGGCTGATGTAGGTTGGAAAATCTTTCGCTGCTTCATTGTTTTCTGAGTGTCATACAGGCACTCCTCCACATCTGTAAAAACTTACATCTGAAAACTGGGAACAGAAATATGCTGACTTTTAGAAACACTTCTTTAATTTTCAGATCTATCCTCCCTGCCCTTTCAGGTAATATCTGATGAAGTAAATCATCTCAGGTCAAAGACCCGCTGACAACACGCACTTAGAACCAGTTGCCAGTTTAGTTGGTACAACTAGGTAAACTTCAAGTTAATTAAAAAAAAAGTTTGCCAAATCACACATTCCCATCACTTTGTTTCAATTGTTTTAGACAGGATAGAAAATGCTGTGTTAGTCTAGTCTTAGGACTGAATAGAAGATCAACTGGTTTAGTGGATGTACTTCTAAACTGTAACAACAAAGAGGAAGAAGGAAGCAAAATAGAACAGAGGAAACGTTATTAGAGTTCACTGTCTTCTGAAACAAACATCTTGATCTTGAAGATCTTGAATCTTGAATCTTGAATCTTGAATCTTGAATAGAAGATACTAACTGCATGACTGAACGCTGCTTTCCACATGCATGTTTGTGAGACACTATTTATTGGTCATTTGAACAGTTCTACATTTCCTGGCAGCAGTGTGTTTAAAACTCTTTAAGATTGAAGATGCACAGAAACAAGGGGAGTTCAAATGTTTTTTTATCTGCTTCTCATCTTCTGTCCTCCCGTCCATCAATCTACTGTCTGCATTGACCTTTGACCTCGTAATTGTGCGCTAAGCGGAGGTTCAAAGAGACCACAGTGCACACAGCTAAAGGGATGCTGTCACCGCTACATGTAGCAAGGACACTCATGGCTTTTAGGGCCATGTTTGGTCCATCATCAAATTAGCTTTTTCCATGTAATAAGAGCAAAACAAGTCAAGTTACTTTTAAAAAATTATATTTTAAAGGGACCCTATTATGCTCATCTTCAGGGTCATATTTTGGATTTTGTTCCTCTATTGTTGTGCCTTAAATTAAAATTAAAACTATTAATTGTTTTTGTATTTGTTAAAAGCTAATCCGGAGATGTTAGACATCTATATTTGGGTAGGATATTTAACATTTCAAACTTCATTTTAATGTAATACATTTGTTGATCCAATCTGACTGGGATTATAGGAAGGCGATAAAGCATGTCCATTAATATTTGACACAAACATTAAGTTCTCCTGGAGTTCAGAGACAGTTTTATACCACAGGCTATAAGACTACTGAACTCCTGAGCTGTGTGAATGTCTACTCACATCTGTTTATAGTACACACATACATATATATTATACACATCTGCCATACATATCTGTTTATAGTACACATATCTATATATTGTACATATCTGCCATATACATCTGCTATACATAATATATGCATCTGTCCATACCTCCTCATTCAACAGTGTAAAGTATTTAAATACTTTCAATGTATTCCACATATGTATATATTTCACATCCTCAAATCTGTATTGTTGATATTGTAAATATTCTTCTCTCTTTTTCACTATTTATTTATCTTTTGCACCATGTATGTTGAGTTGTTGGAGGAGCACGCGACATAAGATTTTCATTGCCAACATATACGCTGTATCTGCTGTGCATATGACAAATAAAACCTTGAAACCTTGAAGTGTGATCTATGTTGTTTTGTCAGTAAAATTGGTTGAATTTTTTACTTCTTCACTGAATATTTAGTTTGCCCGCCCCCTGATACGGCCTAATCCCTGTGCATGCTAGTAGCTGGCGCGAGTATAAACTGACTTAAAAATGACAAAGTGCTTTAAAACAAGGAGGATTTTTCCCCCTTCTTTACAACACAAGGACCCTCAGATTGCGTGGGAGGGTGGGAACAGTAGCTGGTCAGATTCCAGCATAATAACTGCAGGGTCATTAACAGGAAATACAGACAAACATACGTGTGTGTGTGTGTGTGTGTGTGTGTGTGTGTGTGTGTGTGTGTGTGTGTGTGTGTGTGTGTGTGTGTGTGTGTGTGTGTGTGTGTGTGTGTGTGTGTGTGTGTGTGTGTGTGTGTTCCTGTTAGCCATTCACTAAAGCACTCTGCTTCACAACTATCTTTCTGTCTGGAGCTATTTATATACGTTTATTCTCTGACATCCTGTGAAAAAAACACACAGATACTCTAAACAAACTCTTAAAGTTTGAACATTTAAAAAAGGAAAGAAAATACTGTCCCTATTTTCTGTTCTTCGTGTTCCTCTGGTTTATTTATTGATGGCTGGTCGAAGGTCTGGAATGAATCACAGAGCTGTTTGAGTTCTTCTGTGACTCTTTTAGGACAAATATTTCTCCCCCGAACCTCAACTTAACATAGTTACCACCAGCTGTTTGTCATGTAAAACTACATATAAAGGCATTGTACGCTGCAAGTGACACTGGATTAGAACTATTTGAATCACTCAGGTCAGCTCTAGGAAAATAATAACACAGATCATTTTTACAGAATAAGGGCTTGATCCTTTGGCTAAGTGACTTTGGTGTGTTCATGGGCTGTTGAAACATGAGGGGTTTAGAGAAGATGTCATATTTTATTGTTCAGAGCTTTTTAAAAAAACAGTTTTATAGGTGTTTATATCATGTTAATGTTATGTTTAGATAAGCGATTTTATCCCAAACCTGTTGCTGCGCCACTACAGTCCATAAAACCACTAAAATATTTCTCTCCCCGACTTGTTATCAGGGTTATTGCTAACAAATAAATGTTCTTACTTACCTGGAATATATAACGAATTGAATGTGATCAGAGAATCATTGTGCAGTAAATATATGAATAAAAATGATCAATCCTGTATTTAGTTTCATATCCTATGATTATATGTTTGAAGAACCCTTTACTGTGGATTAAAATACTGTACCTATAAATAACTTTTTATGATATAATAGCTTAGCTGAGGGCTTACAAGTATATTTAGCTTAAATTGTACTTAAAAGTATTTAAAAAAATCAAAATCAAAACAATCTGAGACACTAACTTTTCACTGGACAAGACAGGCCATACCTTTGTAATCTGAGATGGAGATGGTGTAATGTTTAAAAGAAAATACTAACATTTCTCCTTAGATACATTATTTCTATCAATAATTTGTTATATTCCATTCGTGGTTTAAGCTAAGATCAAAAGGTAAAATGTGTAAATATTGTGAGCATGTTGGTATGCTGGCATTAGCATTTAGCTAAAGACCTTGGTGTTAAAGTTGTCCCTCTGCGTCAAGACCCCCGCTGTTTCAGGCAATGCTAATGTAGGTCTTAACAAGGTTGGTCTGAATTATATGTTACGCTGTTAGAAGTGTCACCTAAACTGAGCAGGATTACAGACCACATGAGGCCTGTGACGTCTCACTGTGGTTACACTCCCAATACTGGGACTATACTGCTAAAGTTCTTAAGATGCAAGTAACATCTTAGGTATGTCAGCATTGAGTGTTGGCTCATGTTCTCTTGTTCAGATATTTTATTAAGATATATTTTGAAAGTAACAATACCACAGTTTATAAATACTTTTACACTTGTCCCACAAACAGAACTTGAATCAGTGTATGTAAAAGTTCATAAAAACACACTTGTATTAAAAAGCAAAAGAAGGCTACTAACTTTTTTTTAAAGGAATGGACAATTTCTGTATCACATATTACGGTCATATAATGGGTTAATGTATTCTTACCAGCTTTGGTCTTCTATAGTGTAGTAGCCGATAAAGTGGTAAATACAAGTAATATGTAAAATATATAAACTTTGTGAGTAAATGCAGGTATACATTTTCCACACTTCGGCCAATTGTCACATCTGTAAAAACTGTAACTCTGTTCAACAGACTGTGATTTATGATGATGTTGTTTGTTTGTTTGTTGGTTGTTTTTCAAGCTGTATATTAGAGTAGTTATGCTTATCAGGGATCAGACGGTTGAATGACATAAAGTTGCACTGAATCCATTCACACTTAGTGATAACTGAGGAGGAAACACCCTATCACACACGCACACAGACGCTCTTACAGTTTAGGCGGACATTGGGGGTAGAGAGGAAACACCGTTACACACACACACACACACACACACACACACACACACACACACACACACACACACACACACACACACACACACACACACACACACACACACACACACACACACACCGCGCGCGCAGGAGGGAGGGTCTCAGCGCGCCTAGTTCTCAGTTGCATTGACTTCATTTGAAACTGAGATGAACTTAGTATTGTGGGGTTTTCTCTTCAGTTTCTTTGACTCAGACTAATTTTTTCTGTGTCACACAATCCCAGAGCCTCGGGGTGCCTCATCGTGCCGATTTTACGCACAAGTCGCTTAACTGACCGAGGAGCAACAGGAGGTTTCGACCAGCGAGTCATACCGGGAACAAGTAGGATTTAACGGAGACTTTTCGGACACATTGCGGCTCGTTCGTCCCCTGTGCCCGGTACGGATTCAGCATCTGTTCGGTACCCACAGTCTGACCCGGGATAACTACTGTCTCCAACGGGATAGAGGTAAAGTTTCTCGCTAGTTATTCATGTAACATATGGACTTTAATGAATGAGTTAAAAAGTTAATGAGAAAGGTTTTCAATCATAAAACTTACACGTCGGCTTCTTCAACAATTTCCTGTCTGAAACTTTATGGGTTTTTTTTGTGGACTGTTGGTCATATTGAAAAGTAAGTTGATTTAGACATCCATTTAAAAATGGATAAATCAAAAATGATTGTTTAAATAAACCTAATAAGCTTAAGAGAATAAGAATAACAGTCCAATGAAATGATTATCTCCATGTAAAAATGTATTTGAATAAATGTAAGTCCGGGACAACATCAAACTTTTATGATTATGGATTTCAGTCTACAGGGCCGGAACAACAAGTTTGGGGGCCCGCTGCAAAGATGGTTCCTCAACCTGATCTCGTCAAATTTCTTTTTATTAAGACATAATGAACTTAAACTTTAGACACACCACTAATCAAGAATTAGGTTAGACTTATTTGATAAAATACTGTGAGTAATTACCAGTTAAATACAATTAAAGTTACTATCAAAGTAACATTATAACATTTTGGTATGCTGCTTAGTTATGTTGATTGAGTACTGCTAGCAGCTAGTTAGCTTAGTTTAGCATAATAAGTGTAAACGGGGAAATGGTTAGTTAGCCAGACTCTATTTGGAACAAAATCCACCTCACAACACTTACTAATTAGTACTTTACATCTTGTTTGTTTGACTTTTTCTGTGTTTGTACAAAAATAATGTAGAGAAATTAATGTTTTGCTGAACAATTTTTGTATGCGGCCAGGCTCAGTTGCCAGGAAACCAGCAGAACTACTGGTAGTTACTGGTCTGGCAAAACAAATGGTGCATTATGAATGAATGATTACATTTAATGTTATACCACAATAAACTATAAATATGGAAATACAATAAAATACACATTTTCATACAACTAACGCACATAGCTACTAGAAAACACCCATACACTTTGTATTTAAAGATGGTGTGGTTCAGAGTTCCCTTAATGGAAGTTTATTGTCTAGATTTTTATATAGGATGTTGTCATTTACAACTGGCGTTCACCATGCATCCCGCTACTCTATTATTACACTATCTTTCAATATATCTGAAGAGAGGCTCAATCATTGGACTGTTATTAACCTTAGTAAAAACAAAAATGTGTTAAGCTCTCAATTCTAAGTAAAATAAGAAAGTGATGCCAGTACAAAGTATTGTTGTCCATCATTGAAGAAGGCAATGAGTAAGCCAATACTGTCATACAATATAAACAATTTGAAAAGATCTGTACAAATAGGACTGACTACCATATCTGTTTTTAAAAACAAACATCATGCAGCGGTGAAGATAGTGGTTAAAGATAAACTGTTTCTGGACGAGAATTTAGAATTTTTGCGGGTAGGTATGTGAAGAGGAAAAATCTGATTTTGATTTTCTCTCTGGTGTCCATGCAGTCCGTCCTCCATCATGAATCCCTCAGCGGGCAGCATGTGTTTGCGCTGCAGCCTGGTCCTGATCCTGGTTCAGATCCTGATCCTACTCCATCCTGCAGCAGGGTACAATCTGGATCAGGAGCACAGTCTGGAGTTCAATGGCCCCTCCTCCTCCATGTTTGGATACTCAGTCCTGCTGCATCGCTACAAATCCCGCAGATGGTATTTATCTAATTTTTTTGATTGATTGTTGTTTATCGTTATTAATGTCTTACTGACCTGTCTTTGGCCTACTATAAATCCTGTAGTGATGCTATATTCAGCTCATTTTGATTATGTATTAATTCTCTAGAACCCCTGTTGATCTGCATGTTGATTCTCTACCAACCTACAAATTAGCCTTTATTGCTCTACTCTTGAACCCTAGTCTATCTTCAAGCCATCAGTATATTTAGATTTATTTAATTAACTGAATGGTGCTCTATTAGCTGCCTTCTTCACAGTAGGACTGTGTCTGCGTGTGTGTTTGTGTATGCATGCTAATTAGCCAGTTTGTGTCAATGAGAGAAGTTCTTTGATGCTTCACACACAGATGCCATTCAGACACTTAGCAGATACAAAGACAGATCCTGTCTCTGTCTCCTTCTCTCAGGTTGGTGGTTGGAGCTCCAGTAGCAAACTCAACCTCCAATCCATTGGTCCAATCTCCAGGAGTTTTGTACAGCTGCGACGTCACTGCCGAGTCCCGCCACTGTCATCCCATGAATGCTGGTGTGTTTCTGTCTGTCTGTGTGTTGTCTCTTTACAGTATTGAAATACAAACCTATTCATTACACATTGTTTGCTTTAGATAGAACATTATCTAAAGCATTACCTACCCTAAAAGCAAACTGGCAGACTGGACTTTATTCATCATACAGTACAAAGAAACACCCGCACCACAAACACCCTTCTTTATTATTTCGGACGTAGTGCTTTTGTGGACTGAAGAAGACAACTTTGTCAGCTCGTTAGCAGTAAAACACCATAGCTTTAGCTGTGGACGCTGCACGTGTGAAACTGTTGAATTAATTTGTGTGTGCAGACGTGCAGAGCTGTGGGAAGACGTGTAATGCAGAGAGTGATAACCAGTGGCTGGGAGTCAGTCTGTCCAGACAACCTGGAGACAATGGAGGGCACATCCTGGTAACACAAACACTTTCTTCTCTCTGTCCTAAACCTCATATTGCCCCAGATTTTACCAGCCATGTCAAAAATGCTGGTATTGTCTTCTCCATGTAGGTGTGTGTGTGTGTGTGTGTGTGTGTGTGTGTGTGTGTGTGTGTGTGTGTGTGTGTGTGTGTGTGTGTGTCTGTGTGTGTGTGTGTGTGTGTGTGTGTCTGTGTCTGTGTCTGTGTCTGTGTCTGTGTCTGTGGTTTGTTTGTCTAACTATGTCGAAATGTGTCCTGGAGACACCTATAATTGTGTCATACCACAGACACAGTTTTTTGCCAGGAGTCTGTCTGTTTTGTGACACCTAATCGGGCCGGGGGTGTTAAGCGGTTGGGGCTAAGGTGACCCCACCCCCCTGCTAGGACTACAGCTATCTTAAAACTTGACCTTCCTTTTTGCTCAACTTGTCCACTGTAAAGATAAATCACGAAACATTTTTGTTTCCAAAAAGGTATTATTATCTTAAGATGGGAAATTGTGCTCTATAGCTGCAGTACCACATAAAGAGAATTCTGAGCAAAAGTCAAGTTTAATTTTAATTCAACTTTAAATCGGAGAAAGATTAATCCGTTTTCAATCGCCGAGTAAGTTTGTAAATCCCTCAGTGAGAAATACTGTGTTAGAAACAAAAAACACGTTTTCCTTTTGTATTGATAATACAACAATCCAACTGTATAAAAAAATCATCGCTGTCCACCAGCAGTGACACAGCAAATACAGGTTTTTCTATACTTGTTTTGTCATGTGTGAATAAAGCCATTATTGACCATTTTCTCAACTGGGAGGTATGTTTAACACCTAAGACGCTTTACTTCAACAAGCCAGAAATCTTTAAGGTCTCAATTTCTTGAAGAGGCTCTAAATTTAGTGATGAAGCACAACTATTTACAGCAGCAGCAGCTGTCTCCTCACTGTCACTCAATTAAACAGTGAAAGATTACCAGGATACATTTAGGTTTCAATCAATTACTGTCAGGTTGCCTTACTTTATGAACTGGTTTTCTAAATATTTACACTTCTCCTGAGATATTCACTACATACCTGTTGACGTTTAGTTTGTTCATTTATTAGATTGTCTATCACATGATCACACATTTATTTAACTTTATTTTATATTTAAACTTGGACAATTTTTTGTCTTAGATTCTCATTTAGCTATCCCTTAAAAAAGATATATGTTTATTATTAGTAAGGCAATGTTAGAGTTAGCTTGATATTGCTTCAAAGTAAATGTGCTCAAGAAAATGAAGAACTTAAAACCAGAATACACAACAGCTGATGTGTATGACACACACACACACACACACACACACACACACACACACACACACACACACACACACACACACACACACACACACACACACACACACACACAAACACACACACACACACACACACACACACACACACACACACACACACACACACACACACACACACACACACACAGACGCCTCTGTCACAGTGTCATGGGTCACAGGAATTACGAGACTCTATGCTTCTAACTTGTGATTGTGTTGTTGTCAGTAATGAGTCCATGTCACATGTGTGCGTTTATGTTTGTGTGTGTGTGCAGGCATGTGCTCACCGCTGGAAGAACGTCCACTACTCAAAGAGAGACCCTCAGAACAATAAGCTGCCCAATGGAGTCTGTTATCGTTACAGCAGCGACCTGAGCCGCAACCAACCCATCATCCCTTGCTACAGAGGTAAACGCGCATTGCAATACATTGGTAATAAATAACAAATATTATCCTTCTTAATAATGTGGAACTATTCCAAATGTTTGGTGCCTTCATTTAACGAGACCCCCCTGCAACTAAAAAAATGTAGGACATTCTTGCAATTACAAAATTTGGGATAATATCTAGGCCTATCTAGGATTTACCTCCTTACTATTTGTTCACCTTCACCTCTCAACATGTCTGTTTGTCTCTGTCTCTTACAGATTACCAGAGAAAGTTTGGTGAGGATTATGGGTCATGTCAGGCCGGTATTTCCAACTTCCTCACAGAGGTCAGTAAGCTTCTTGAAAATCCTCTTTGTCTCCACTGTTTCGACCACTAGGCTGAATTATGTAGACAATATAACAGTATATAATGAAGCTTAAATAGAGATGTGTGTCACATGATATCAACTTGTGTCGCTCTCAGGATCTGATCATCATGGGCGCTCCAGGGACGTCTTATTGGATGGGTTCAGTTTTGGTCTTTAACACGTCCAATGGAAAGATGTCGGTGTACCAGGATGAAAACGCTAGATCTGTCAGCTTTGGAAGCTACCTGGGTAACAAATCAGATCTTATACACACTGCAGCCAATGCTGGTTCCACTACTGTCCCCATTTTGGTTAGACAGGTTATAAACATTGGTGAACCATCAGGGCCAGCTAGGCCTTCTCTGCTGGCCCTGATGGTTCACCAGCAGTATCATTGAATAACGTTTTAATATAACGTTATTCAGTGGATAACATATAATAACGTTTTAATATTTCTTTTTTCACTATCATGTATTACATTAAATTATTTACAATAATCTATTCTCTTCATGTCAAAACTTTTCTGTTGGAGCTTTTATCCAATCATATTTCAGTCAGAATGTGTTGCCGGGTAAAATAAATCTGCCTCGCGGCTTTCAGAATCAACAGTGCGGGCCTTGAAAGTGTTGCATTGACCAATCAGATATCGAGTCGGCGACATCAGGGCCTTCTCCTACGATGACGTTGTCCCTTTCACGTCCTTTGATTGGATTGTCAGCGGTAGCCAGCACTACGGTGTGTAGCGAGCTACTGGTACACCGCATCTGTAGCGGCCTTAGCAACCTGCACAAGCTAAATTATTTCCGTGTAGATTTTAAAGACGTTTTTTCAACCCACAATGGATGACAGCGGAGGAGAAAGTGATTTGGTGAAGCTAGCAAGCCTGTCGCAGCCAGGGAAAGGGTTACAAGCACCGGTGCTTTTTGAAAACCTTTTGGGAAAGCCGAGTTTAACGACTCTAGCATTAGCCTCCATTGCGAGAGAACCGGATTTATTACTATAACTGAAACTCAGATAATCTGTACAAGAGAGTATTTTAACTCTTCTTGAGGAAAGAAAGGAGGATGGACTTTGTGTGCACATACTCAAACGTATTGGTGAGTACAGACTAGCGACTTTTATTTAAATGTTTTTGATATTTTCTTGTCATTTTATTAAGTAATGCAGTTCTGCTACAGAGGATGTGTGCCGCTGTGACTGCAGTGATAGGAGACTTGCTGAATTGTGTTATCTGGGTTTCTTGCTTTAGTAATGGCATTCATTCTCGCTACATCGGATACCTGTCTGTGATGCAACGCCCTGTTATACTGCATTTCTGTATATTATTAATGGTTTCTATAGCTATGACGTCATAATAATGGTATTAAGGGGTGGATTTATTCAGGTAGGAGACTACTGATGGCCCAAGGGTGAAATGCACGGCCCGCTTCTGGTTATACATGACATTCTATGTGTTATTTAAATGTCTTAAAACATCTTAAATTCAGCTTTGCACACACTGCAACAACCCTCCAACAGTTATATGTTACTCAAGAGAAGCTGCTAGAAGGAAAAAAGTTCATTTCAAAACCAAGTGACTTTCATCCTGAGTCACCATGCTCACTCGGTGTTTGGGCTGAACATGGTGAACAGGAAACTGAGTAGAAAAGTGTGATGTTCCTCAGTTGAAAGTGTTTGTTTTCTCTGAAAATATCTATGCAGTCTCAGAAAGGCTGCACAAAGACTGACGATGATAATGATAAGACGGATACGATGGTAACACCAACACAGATCTCAAAATATTTACCTGTGTTTCCTTAGTCAGGATTGTGTGTTTGTGTGTGCAGCAGTTTCTCTCAATGATCAACACAATTTAAAAGGGAGTAAAAGCTGACATGAAAGTAGGAAGTTCGGTTAACTTTAACCCCGTTTGACAGCGGTGGTTGTGCGACTTTCTCTACCACACACCAACACACCCACACACATTTGTTCTTTCCCCCAGCCATATCCACTACATGTCAAACCCTAACCTAAACCAATAACCTATTTGGCCACAACGGTGAGATTAAACAAAAGGTGTGAAAGGCCACCATCCAAAAAGTTTCAGAGTTTTGGTTTGGTCTCTTAATGTTGTTGTTTATTTTCCACCACTGTAAAAGTCTGGATTTCTGACACTGTCCTGTCGATGTTCAGGTTACTCTGTTGGAGCCGGACATTTCTTGAGTCCTACTACCGTAGAAGTGGTGGGGGGAGCTCCGCAATACAACCAGAAGGGCAAGGTGAGACCATCCTGTCTGTCTGTTTACTTACTGCATTGAAAGTTATTTACATGTAATTAAATATCTCATTTTGTTTATCCATTTACTTCTTATCAGCAATACTGTCTACCACACGTTTATTTGCTATTTCAGCCCTATATTTTAAATGTTACTATTGTTTTGCTTGCACTCTTTTTTGTCTTAGATTCTCCTTCTGCTTTAACATGAGTGATTTCTTTTAATTGTACACCATGTTTTAACTTTTGTTATTATTTCCTTTTTGTTTTGCAAGTATTTTCTTCATATCTCATCTCTGTAAAAGTGAACAGACCTCACCAACAGTCTTTCTTGTCCAAATCAATAAATATTCAATAAATAGTTCATATTTAATTGATAATAATTAGTTGTTGGAGTTACTACTGCTTCTCTGTAACTGTTGTGCATATGATGATAAAGAACTTGAAACGTGCTGGTGGTGTGTGTGAAATGTGAAGACAGTTCTCACATACTCTTGTGTGTTGTGAAAACAGTCAAGTTGTTATTGAGGTACTGTTATTGTTATGTTGTGTTGGGTAGTTTCGATGGCTGATGTGTGATTTGGTTCGGTGCAGGTCTTCATCTTTGCAGTAGACGACTCGATGCTGCGAGTTGTCTCTGAAGTGGCAGGAAATGAGGTAAGCAGCCACTTAACTTAAGCATTTCCCATGCCAAACAATTGGTATACTTGGCATTTAGCTTGTGTGCTTTTGCTGTGTAGCTGGGATCTTACTTTGGCTCCAGTGTGCTGGCGGTGGATCTGAACGCTGATGGTTTGTCCGATCTGCTGGTCGGCGCTCCCATGGCAACAGGTGTCACCCGGGAGGAGGGGAGAGTGCATGTGTACATCAACCAGGGGCAGGTGAGCACACACTCTGAGACACACTACAGGGTTCACAGCAGTTGAAAATGATGTGGATATAAACTAATTCTGTAAACTTTCAATATAATTTACATCTGAGGTTTTAAAATTCTCGAATTGAACCCACTCTTTAAAAGCTGTACAAACAGTGAATAATTATCCGGGCTATGTCTGTGGCACCAACATGGCTGACATTAGGATTAGATTCTTCTGTTCCATTCTACATATTAATGTCTTTGAAAAGACCTGTGGTATCTCTGTTGTCTCACAAACTGACTCTGTCTCAGGCGAAGCTGATGGAGGCGGAGTTTCAGCTGAGTGGCAGCGACGCCTACGCCGCCCGATTTGGAGAAACCATCGCTGACCTGGGAGACATAGACGATGACAGCTACCCTGGTAATACCAATAATACAGCTGCTAAAAGCAATGCAAATACTGTAACTATTGTCCTCATTAATATGAATGCAATAGATCTTCAGCTATGACTGTCTTAATACTACTCAACTTGAAAATGAAAACCGCAAAAAACCAAACTGAAAATCTCAAATAGACAACAATTAATATCATTTTGCAAGGCTTTTAAGGACAGAATAACATGACAAGTATTGAATAAGCCAGTAACAGAAACAAATTGTAAATGAATTGTTAAAGTTTATGTTGTAAATGAAAAGCACAATAGATAGAAATGATATGAAAAGAAAGGGTTAAGGCTTTACTACGATTACTGCTGCTCACACCTTTGGAAACATATTGCTAACAGTGCTCCAATTCAGCTCTCTACTATATCCCCTACTACTACTAACATTACTTTAAAAGAGTGTTCTACATCTAATTCTGCTGCTTTGTAGGAGTTGCATTACTTTCTCTAGTTAGTTTACGAGCATTTCCACTGGAGCAGCTGGGGGTGCACTTTGCTGCTCAAGGGCACCTCAAAAGTAGTAATTAGGGAGGTTTAATAGTTGCTGTTTGGCTGTCTGCCCAGATACAAATTATCCAAAATACTGGTAACTACTACTACAATACAATACAACAACCCAAAAACTCATAGTTTGTGTATTGTATATTTCTTGCTAAGGGGACACATCCCATCACCAACTGCAATAACTGCCGCTTCCTGATAAACTGACTTAACCCTAACTCCCTCCCTCACACACACACACACACACACACACACACACACACACACACACACACACACACACACACACACACACACACACACACACAGGGACCCCTCACCATATGTGCGTGTGCGTGAGGGGTGGAGTGTGTTATTAAGGTCATTAAAACAGTAATGACAAACTGTTACTGCTCTGTTACTGATCCTGCCTTGTAATCTGCTACAGCTAGATAAAAACATAAAAGGGTTGTGTGTGTGTGTGTGTGTGTGTGTGTGTGTCTGCGCTTGTGTCCAGTAGCTCTTTCTTAAAGTAGAAAAAAAAACCTTCAAAGGACTTCAGGTTAAATATTAAATGACCATGCTGGTGTTTTCTCATGTTTATGTACTTATCCTGGGTACTTTCATCCTACTCAACATTTCCCTGCAGGGCCTTTCCAACACACACCCTTTGCCCCATCAGAAATTTAGGCCTGACCTCCCAGAGGATCAGTTAGCCCCTGGGACCACACATTAACAATCTATAGAAAGTTTCAAGTCTGCATAAAAGTAGCTTCATTAAGTCACGGCTGCATGGAAGGTTGCAGTTACAAGTCCTCACAAATCTCACCTATGTCTTACTTTTTAATACAGGCTCTATATACCTACAGAAACATACAACAAACTGTGCTTATCTTTGTGTGTGTGTCTGTCTGTGATTTAGATGTGGCAGTTGGTGCCCCACAGGAAGACGACCTAAGAGGAGCTGTGTATATTTACAACGGCAGGGAGGATGGCATCTCTCCAACGCCATCCCAGGTTATTATACATTCAAGCTCTTTTTAAGATTCCAAAATATACTTTAATGTTTTGAAGAATGAAAAAACAAGCGGTATGGAGAATGTACATCAATGGTGTCTAATCTGGAAGAATGTGAAATGTTTTGAATAATTTAAGTGACAACTATCACTTAAATTTAATAAATCAGTCATTATTATTTATCATAGTATTTACAAGATAATGTCCAGCCTTATAAAATCAATTTCTAATCTGATAATCATTGTTCTGAAGATGAAGTTAATAAACTTGTTTGTTTTCAGAGGATTACTGGGTCGACTCTGGGTCGTGACCTCAGGATGTTTGGGCAGTCGCTGAGCTCTGGCATAGACATCGACGAAAACGGCTATGATGGTAATGGCAGTATCGAAACCACAATTTCCTGTCACAACACCTGTTATATTGTACATTAAAACCAAGTTAAACTCTCTCTCGGTCTCTGCAGATGTTGCAGTTGGTGCTTTCCTCTCAGACTCTGCTGTAATTCTCAGGTAAATCCACACTAAAGCTTTCTGCTCGAAGAGAGAAATCTTCTAGTTGTAGTTCTGTTCCCTCTTATACAGGTGAACAGTAAGGAAGCGTCTTTGTGTAGCTGATTTGCACATTTTAACTGCAGGGGAAGCAGGACATCCTTTAAAAGAATAACCAGAGTTTAAATTTATGAGTAGTGGGACTTTCTAGAAGCCAATTCCTCACTTTAAACTATACAATCCGTCTCAGTCTTTACACACACTTGTTGCAGTTGCTGTATCTGTTACTGTAGTCAACATGCTTTAATAATTTCCCCCAATTGTGTCCCATGTGCTGTAGGACCCGTCCAGTGATTCAGGTGAAGGCGTTTCTGACTCTGCCTGAGCAGATTGACCAGAAGGTGGCGCTGTGCCGAGAACACAAGACTCCCACTGTCTGCTTCAATGTCACCGTCTGCTTCAGTGTCAAGTCCAGACACTTCAGAGGAGCAATAGGTACTGTAAACACAACTTTCCAGTGATTAAAACCTTATGTTTAATCAGCTTATTTAGACTTGAGACCAAATCTGCTGTTTAGGATTATACATCTAACTAAATTGACATCTTTATAAGGTTGAATTAGGGCCAAGGGAGGTAGAAGAAAAATCACAGAGCCAGGGGAAGGTATACAATTCCAGGGGGAAAAAATGCTGATGATTGAAATTGTAAAGTTACTAGGAACAACACAAAGGTGCATGATGTAGTATATCTGAGCAAACAAAATTGGTTCCTTATAAATACACAACTTTTATCTCAGAAATTTGAAGTAAAGGTTTAAAACTAACGACACAACCTTCAATTATATGCTGTATAAGAGTGAACGACTTGCCAACTGAAATCTATTTATGTTCCTCTATCATCTTCAGAGCTTCAATATAATTTGACCTCTGACCTCCTTCATAAACCATCCTTCCCTCATCGCTTCTATTTCCATGGTAACGGGTCATCCAACACCACGAGGGGGCGTGTGAAGGCCCGACATGGCCAGCCCACCTGTTTAACACACGTGGCTTACCAAAGGGTAACACACACACACTCACACATGAATTAGAAGGAAGGATATTTTGGATGTAATAACGATTGCTTTTGCTGTAGTGATGCTAACATGGTGTCTTCATCCTACAGAAAGACGTGAGGGACATTTTTACTCCAGTCAAGTTTGAGGTTTCCTACAGTCGCAGAGATACAAACCCCCACAGAGGCTCTTTGAAAACCTTCCCTCCATTGAAACCCATCCTGCAGCAGAGCGAAGGACACCAGAACACCATCACCAACGAGGTACAGACCGGCACTAACGCTTTCTAGGTAGAGCGACAGATGATCTATCAGTACAGACGGTGTTGTGAAGGACGTGTGACAAAGTGATTAAGTAAGTTTATAATATATCATGGAAAATCAAGGATCTTGCTGTTTTTATCTGCACAAGATTTTCAGGCGTCTTTGGGTAGTTTATTATCAGTTGAGAAAACTTGTTTGCATATTAATAGATGACTATGATCTATTCTGATTGCTAACAGTGATAACTAACCCTGCAATTTGCTGTTGCTGCTGCTTCAGTGTCAGATATGCCCGTTCATTATCAAAGCGATCTGTGTTAAAGTTCAGGAAACAGCTAATCTAGCTCTACCCGCACACACACAGACAATGACTTCCTGCTAATCCAGATGTGTTTACAGCTGCAGGACATTAACCAACATCAGTCAGATCATCCTGCGTCCCACTGACTTATGAACAGAGCAGGGAGGGTTAACATGCAGGAATTTGCAGCTGGAGTTCTTCATTCACGGGAGCTGTTTGTAATTTTCATTAAAGAGAAAAAACTGCCCCGTTCCAAACTGTAACCAGTGAACTCTCTGCCTCCTTTTTCTCTGTCAGACTTGGTTTGCACGCCCCTGTTCGCTGGTGAACTGTTCGACCAACATGCAGCTGTCGGCTCAACTAGTGCTGCCACAGTAAGAAGCACGCACGCACGCACGCACGCACGCACACACACACACACACACACGGAAAAGGGAGATGAAGGGACAAAAACAACAGCATTATTGTAATTTATTAGTGCAGTTCAGAACATACCAGGAGGTTATTCCCTCACAGAGGCTATCACATGATGCTAATTAGCTGCTGGCTAGTTGAATACGATTTCTGAAAAACAACAGCATTCACTTGATGTTGGGTCTGGCTGAATAATGCTTCTGTTTGTTATGTTTGATAGGTTTCTGGGGTCATTTGTAAGGACATGGTTAGCCTAGCTTAGCATCAACACTCACATGACTCTTTCCAAAGTTAAATAATACTGCAAACTGCCATTTCTTTTGGTAAACACATTAAACACATATCAGTATTTTTCATAAAGAAAACACCGTTTTTTACTATTAGAAACCTAAAGGTTGATTCAGATCAGAACATGACAAAGCATTGTCAAAACAAAATCTACAAATTATGCAAAATTAAAACTTAATCTTTAATCTTGTCAATAAAAATCTCCTAATATCAAATGTTTGCAGTCAAGCAGTTTATATTAATTAATCTCTGAGTTAATGTGAGATTCAACAATGACAACAAATACACCAATGTTAGAAGTGATGGGCTCTGACTCTCATTTTGACTTGCCCTTGGATGTTAATTTGACTGAAACATCAATGTTGTTATTTTGTTGTCATCAGTCAGCAGCAGTACTTTGCTCTCGGCTCTGGACAAACCATCATGGTGAAAACTTCCCTGCTGAACTCCGGAGACGACGCCTTCCTTCCTCGCCTGACGCTGCGTTTCCCCAACAACATCCACTACATCAAAGTGCTGCAGAACGTAAGTTTACAGCATGCTGAACGCAAGGCTTGAATAAGTGATCGGTTCATGGTTTCAAAGTTATGTCCCTTAAGATCTCAGTCATAGTTGAAAACTCTAACCAACTCCAACTTCAAAAACAGAATTTGATTTAACAACACAAATAACTTGTGTAACAAAGTAACCTCAATAAACACTACCTGCGTGTGTGTGTGTTTGCAGCAGGACAATGTGGTCAGCTGTGATGTCACACAGGAAGTCAACAGTACGATGGTGGGTGTTGACTGCAGCGTTACCAGCCTCCTCCTGCCAGCCCATGCCCAGGTAAACCTAAGCAAGTCACACACTGTAATTGAAATGATTGTAAACAACGCTGATGCGAGGTTCACCTCTTTGGTGTGCAGGTACTTAAACCTTCAACTCCCTGAGTTCTGGCAGGACTTTTAGCTGAGAGTTTGCAGCCATGTTAGCCACACTGTGAGGCTTCACAAGTTGAACTTATTCCCGTAGGTTTTTGTCTAATTGACTTATGAGGTCGGCAATTGTGAAATGAGTCCAGTATTGTGCGAAAGCCGCAGAACAAGCTTCAATGCAATACTGGGGGCGAATTTGCAACACATGTCAATTAAAGACCACTACTAATGCATGCTTTTGCCACTTACAGGCTCAGATTGTTACTGACTGTAAAATAAGTCGAGGAAAAGGCATAGCTCTATCTGGACAGACAGATATTGCTAAGTTCTTGAGTAATGAACAGACACTTGGTTAATATTTCTCCTCAGCCCAGTCTTACTCAAAACAGCCTGTGGGTCAAAGATGAGATCAAGTGTGTCTGTACTTTTTGTTCTCCGGTTTTCGCCAGAAGATATTTTTCCTTTTATCCAGTTTTGTTTTAGATGTTGCAAAATAAACTGTCGAAATATCTTTTTCCCCATAAATAAACAGAGCAGCAGTTGTAAGATTTAGCAATTTATTTGAAGGTGTTAAAGGTTATAAGGTTATATGAACACGATCTAAACATACGAAAAGGTACATCCCTACTGTTAGTACTGTACTGCATGTAATGAGTGTTGACGGACTGTCGCCTGTCCTATTTCTGTTGTTATTTACAATAATCATGCTGTGTGTTGTTGAGTATACTAATACTTACAATCACACACTGATGCAGCTGCACATTTGAAATCACTGAGACTTTAACTGTTTGTTTTAGTTGAACATCAGCTTCCTGTTGGACGTCAATCAAAACAGCACATCTGGTGACATCATGATTCACGTCAACACCAGCAGGTAAGGACACACACCTCTGGAGGAAAATCCTCAACACTTTTCAATAAAGCTTTACCAAGTGCAACACTCGTTCACCATTTTCAAAATCACAATTCCTGAACATTTGTCTTTAAAGCGAGATGTAAGAATAGAGATTTAGATATTATTCGGATAGTTTTTATGACTGAAAACCCAACTAGACAGTGGGTTCATACTTCATTGTATGACGTATGCAGTGTGGATCCAATAAAGACATTTGTTGGATTCCTCTGTTATTGTCTGTGTTTACAAAGAGACTTAGAAATGTTGCTGCTGTCTAAAATCTACTTTAAATAAAGGAAATCATCTCTCTTAAAGCTGTCATTCGCTGTGGATATGGAAACAAATACATATTTAATGTCTCAAATCTCTTTTTCTAGTGATAACTATGAGAGGGCAGAGTATCTCCACGACAACTCAATGAGTCTCCTCCTTCCTCTCAAATATGGAGTCAACGTCAACATCCACGGGTGAGTTAGGCTCGACATACTTTTCAAATATCAATAATATTCAAATGTGTTCTTAAAAAAGAACGTGTGAGTGTTTCACAAAAGGCAACACATTAAAGTCAACAAAGTTAAATATAATTATACTCCAAGTCATTTTTTCCTCTCATTGTAATCCTCAGTGTGTAAATGCCCTCTCTGATGTCTGTCTGTCTGTCTTGCAGTTTTGTGACTCCCACCTCGTTCGTGTTTGGAGATGAAGACACAACCCCAGTTGACTGTTATAATGAAAGATTCAACTACACATACAAGGTATTATTTTAGTGCTCTACAAAAGGGTTATCTTTCCCTCAGTAAAACCATTTGAAACTATGGTCCCGTTATCGAGAAAGCTTAATAACTTGCTTTTCTAAAACTACAGTCATTTTCACTTCTGAACTGTTGTTGTGTGTGTCTGCAGGTGTTAAACTCTGGTCCCAGCAGGGCTATAGACACCGTGGTGGACATCGCGCTACCAAAGATCCTCGCACCTTACCGACACAGGCTGCTGCAGGTGGTCGACTGGCAGGTACGTACACGAGTGATTTCCACTTTTCCATGTACTAATAGAATCATTTCAAGGTGGTAAAAGTAATATCAGGAACTATCTGATAAAAAAAACCAATGTGTCGAGAATTTTATGCCACTCAGTTGTCTTAAAAAAGGTACATTTAAGTGTGTGTATTCATAGATCTATCAATGTTCTCTCCCTACAGTCGTCTCACGGTGTGTGTTCGATCAGTGACACAACTATTTCAGTCATCGAGGACTGTGACGTCCCTGAAGCTTCCTTCATCAAACAGATCGTCTTCTTCTTCTCTTCCACCTCCAGCCGTAGAATGGTACACACACACACACACACACACACACACACACACACACACACACACACACACACACACACACACACACACACGCGCAAAAATCACTTGTACAAAGTGCTCCATTGATTAAGAAGCTATGGGCTTCACAAGACTGGGTTCACTTGAGGGGAGAAGTCAACTACAAATCCCATGAAGCATCAGTGTAGGAAACATCCAATCAGAAAACGTAGAATTCAGCTGACATGCGACTAATATTGGGTGAAGTCATGGACTGATCTTTCTGGAATTTGTTAAATAAGTGTTAAAACTTTTGTATTTTTCTATGTTTGTGCAGTTCTGTGCTCGTGAAGATGAGCTGTGTGAGCGGTTGGTGTGTCGTCTCGGTACCCTGGAGGTGGGAGGAGATGCCATAATTAAACTGGAGATCAGACTGAACCCGACTGTTCTACTGCAAGCTCCGGTAACAGACAACTTTCCAAATATAAATAACATTTTGAAATACCCAAAGGTTAATGGCAATGATAATTCCATAGCTGGCCATAAAAACACCACAACGGCACTTTATGTAGAAAATGGAGTCTGATGTTACTTAAACTCCTTGTGTATGTTTCCATCTTAGGGTCGACATGGTGTCATGAGGTTGGAGAGCACAGCGTTGATGTCAAACCCCACAGAAAGCCCTCACAACGTCTTCCTTCATGAACATCCGGCAGCACAGGTAACACACCTGGATACCATAAACCCTGCTGAGATAAACTCATGCAACATCTGGAGCGTGCTTCACCCTTCAAATGTGTTTCCATTTCGGTACTTTTTCCTTTACTGGGCTTCTATCTCCTGCATAGTTTAGGAGTGAGGAATAATCCTACATTTGATTAATGTTGATGTATATTTCCAGGTGGTGGTGGAAGCTCTTTTTACCCAGAAACCCTCAACGGCAGTAAAGGTCTTCATCATCGTCATCAGTTTAGTTTTGGGTCTGACGATCTTGGCTGCTCTCATCTGGTGTTTGTGGAAGGTAAATATTAGTTTTATGCATTAGAATATATTGTCCTGTATATGATAATATTATTTACTGATAAAACGCAGAATATTGCAACATAATGAACATCGCAGAATGAAATATGCCTCCTTTTTTCTCACAAAATCTCTTCATTTCAAATCTGCAGAAATTCTGAGGGTCCAATAATTGACAAATTGCAATTGTATGCCTGTGTCTCTAATGTCTCTCCACCTGTCTGTCTCTCAGGCTGGTTTCTTTAAGAGGGAGTTCCAGAAAGAAGAGGAGGAAGAGTTCAAGAGAGACAGCTGGGACTACGTTCCTAAAAACGACAAGACAGAGAGCACTTCCTAACCCCGACTGTGACCTCTGACCTCTAACCACAGGAGGGAGTTCACATTGTGACTGTGCAACAGATTCAATGAGACATGTGTGCTGATGGATGGAGTGCTGTGTGAAAATATGGCTATCTAATTCATTCAAAAGCAGTAGAAAGTTGCCGTTAGACATCATCGGCTGATGAAATCTGTCCAGACTGAGTCAGCTGGTTTCACAACCGTCGTGACACCCGTTTGACTGATGATGAAATGTCTCGAGTGAACGCCTCCTGAACCTGACCTTTAAAACTATTTTGCCGGATGTGCCTTAACAAAAACAGACCGGCTCAAAGACTTGAAAAGAAGGCAGCAATGGATGGAGGATTAATAAAAGGGAAGTGAACCTGAAACAATCTGAAGGCCTTAGAGCTTCCTGGGATGCAGCATCACCTGTGACAGTTATCAATGACCGCCATTTTGACTCTGAAGAGGAAACAAGCCAAAGGAAGAGACTTTCTGATGACCTTTGATCACAAGCGATGGAAACCTGGCCTCTGATTGGCTCATCACGCCTCGGCCACACTGACTACCTGAGCAACCAGTGTGCAGGGCACCTTTTTGTAGCTGCCCCACAATTTCTATATTTGAAGAACAAGTACCAGCTAACATTTTACATTTTTTATTTCTCAACCCGTTTCTGTTTCAAATTAAAAGCCCTCAAGAGCTTCTTAAGATCGAATCCCTTCAGGCTTTTAATGTGAAATTTCTGCGGGACCACGATCTGGAAATTGCATTGAATTGCATCCTCCATAAATTGGTCACTAGTGACGGCTAACTCAATGTAGAAAGAACGGGTCGAGTGATACAACTTACTTTAAGCACAGCTGGCTACATTTTCGTATACCTGTTACCTGAAGAGGTAGGCAGTGTGGCCCGTGCGTCGCTTTCTGTAAAACATCCTTTTGTCTGTGTACATTATCCTTCTTATTTGATGACCAACACCGTATTGGCTGTCAACACACACACCTAACGTCAGAACAGAAGAAGGGATGGGTGCTGTGATTTGCTGGTTCACAGCTTTTTAACGTGTTTTAAAGCAAAACACCATCACTGTGTTTTTACCCTTCAGTCAGTTTTCTTGGAGGTAAAACCAATTTAAGCTCTCAAAGAAATTTCTTGCTAGAATTTGGTCACTAGTGACGGCTACGTCAGTGTAGAAAGAACGGGCAGCTGTTCAGTGAGGTAGCCTGTAGAATGGCCAGGTCGAGTGATATTCAATACTACTTCAGATATTTCGTTTTCGAGTTGCATGATTGGTGGGTTTGCTCTCGGGTTGTGACCAGCCAGTGCAAGTCACAAAGACCTCCCCTTTATTCTGACACATTTAAATTATAGAGCGCTTTTTAGGATACTCAAAGATAAGTATGTGAGAAATTAAATAATATTTTTTTGGCAAACTGCTTTTTGATGCAAGCTAAACTATCTTTGTGAATATGCAGCATAAACCCGGGGAGCCACAGGGTTGAATGTTGAATGACTACTTGAAGAAATGTTTGATAATCAGGCCAGCCGCTTCCTTCCATTATGTTTATTTAATACAAATGCACATCACACAGAAATATCTTACTATTTTAATTATGAGTATGTTTTTGTTTATGTAAAGTTGTTCTGCACTGGAGTCTCACTGCTTTTAGCAACACTTTTCTATTAAAATGAAGGGTTTTCTATTTAAACAACTTGTATAGTTTTCATCTGTTACTCTAAAAAAAAGACTGCTTTATCAAAATAATGTAATAAAAAGGTCATATTCAAATATTACAGTCTTTGGACACCTAGGGCTGGTTCTGCTCATCTGTACAAAAAGCTACAAAAAGTCAACATTTAACACAAACGTTATATTTTTTTCAATCATTTTAACTTTGCATATATTCTCTGCAGCAGAACCCAAAACTGGAAAGGTAAAACAAAATGAAAATAGATAATATAAAAATAGGCATTGGTAAATTATAGCCATCTGAGAAGAGCTTGTTAGTAAAATCTTCCAAAATGTAGACGTTAATTTAAATGAAAATAAAACAATGGTTATCCTCATCAGTCAGGTTTAGACCTCATAAAGCACACGTAGTTAAAATGAGCTTAAAAAGTGACGTTATTAAAGCTGCAGTAATCAAATAAAATTAAGACCAATCAATACAGCTTTAACATGACGTAAACAGGCAGCTGCAAAGCTCTGATGCTACTTTGATAAAACTTTCTACGTTAGTTCACATCGCGATGGAAACGACCCAGGAGGGCACTGTGGAGTCATTGTTGTTACCATGGCAATGTGTCTTTGTCCCCTCTTGTGGACTCAAATGCAGCTGCAGGAGACGGTCGACTCGGACTCGTCCACCTCCTCCCCGTACAGAGTGATGAGCCGCGGGTGGACCCTGAACGCACCAGGGACACGCACAAATGCACTTTAGAAACACAGTGTTCGTTTAAAGCTGGGGCGGGCCGTTTGGTGTCATTGGGCAAAAATTGTGGGAGAGCTTCCAGATTAGCGCTGTAATTTCTAATTCTAGCATTCTTTGTTGTTTAGCCTTTTTAATAAACTGGTTTCACCTGGGTACCAATCAAATAACACATTTTTGAAAGATAATTATGGAATTTTTGCCCAATAATGACTCAAATATACTATTGATCGATTTAAATTATAAATACCTAACAATTTATACATGTATAAAAATACATTGTCAGTGTTATCAATACATGATTATCCACCCTGTTTCCCGTAGCATCATTTTATTGTTGATATTATTTATGATGAGAATAAAGATTTTAAGTGATACCTGACGAGCACTTCGTTAGCGATCTCCATCAACTCTCCATCGATGTTCCAGGGGAAGGCTGCTGCCTCTGATTGGATGATTGGTGAGGTTTTGGACTCACCCTCTTCTTCACTCTCCTCCTCCGGCCAGGCCACCAGCGACCGAGGGCGGATCCTTACTGCGGACACGTCATGCGTCTCCACGAATGAGAAGCTAAACTGCAGCGGGTCAATCAGACAGTAAGTAACTAACAGACAGGTGTGTAGGTGTGTGTGTGTGTGTGTGTGTGTGTGTGTGTGTGTGTGTGTGTGTGTGTGTGTGTGTGTGTGTGTGTGTGTGTGTGTGTGTGTGTGTGTGTGTGTGTGTGTGTGTGTGTGTGTGTGTGTGTGTGTGTGTGTGTGTGTGTGTGTGTGTGTGGGGGGGGGGGGGGGGGGGGGGGGGGGGGGGGGGGGTGTCCTCAGGTCAGAAGCTTGTCAAGATCCTCTTTAATCAGGTTGTTAATCTGGACAGGTCACAGGAGTTCTTCCTGTGTACTGTCCTTGTTTGTCTTCTTTAACACCATGAGGCTCCAACAGGGGGCAGCAAAGACTTACAGACAGACAGACAGACAGACAGACAGACAGAAAAAAAAGAAAAACAGAGGAGGAAAGACAGACACTCCTTTCTGTCTTTCCTCCTCTGTTTTTTTTTTTTCAAGCTAGATCAAAAGTTGCAAACATACTCAAAACATTGAAAATTAATGTTGTTGTTTTTTTAAGTTTGCAGGACGGTCTGTGGGAGTTTGCTTCAACCTATAATTACAGATTCAAAATATGAAAATGAAAAGCTCTTCTTTGTCCTAAATTATAGTAAACTTAATTGTTTGAAGTTTGGATTGTTAGTTGGATTTGAGAAGGCATGGGAATAGATTAAACGTGAGGTTCAATGTCGACTTGGGGACTGAACTGGGGGTCCTCATGGTTACATGTCAGCTCCATCTTGTCATGTTTTTCCCTGAGCTGTCCGTCTCTCCGTCAGGATGTAGGTCAGTGAGTAAACAGCCTGTCTACTCTGCAGGACAGTGAATGCCACACAGTCCGTATCTATAGTAAGTGGGTTAGTCTGCAGTCTCTCAGGCTAATCTACTCAATGACTACGTTTGTTTATTTTTACTCTGAGAGGAGGAGCCTGTACGATGGCCAGGCCGAGTGATAGAACTTACTTTAAGGATAGCCGGGTACATTTTCGATATGGGCCACGTGTGCCTAAATATACCTGTTATTGTCGAACTGTTTTTAACTCTCAAAGCTTAAGATAAGATAAGATGTACTTTATTGATCCCAAACTGGGAAATGTTGACGTTGCAGCAGCATAAAACAAAACAAGAAATTTCACATAATTAGAAATGAGATATCACAAATATAGATAGATGTTAAGGATGTATTCACTTAATACTAACTTCGGCGACTGCTAATTGTCTCATCTTTTGTTTGAAATGTATTCAAAAGTCTTACATTTTTCATCATTTCTACTTACGAATGTCTCTTTGGTATTTCTTTTGTTTGAACTCACTGAGCAGAATTCTGAGAAATCAATTGAGGAGTACTTCCAAAATCAATAATCCATTAAAAGCACTTAAACAGAAACTTGAGTGTTCCTAAAACTAATGAGCATGTCCAAATACAAGCTATTGCATAATTGTATTATTTACACATTTGAAACTCAACAGTTTACCTTGTTGCATTAATAAAAGAAATACGAAACATCCAAAACCCATGTTTAAAAAAAACTAAAACTAAAGTTTAAAATGTATTCATATTATTTTCCATTGTGTTTTGAACGATTTTGATCGACAGCTGCTCTCACCTGTCCACTCGAGCTGCTGTATCTCTTCAGGTGTTTGATGAACTCTGACCTGGAAGTGTTTCCGACTGCGATCAATGCTGCGCTCCCATTTGCCAAACTGTCACAAACAGGAAGTGGAAGAGTACGTTCAGTAGCAGAAACAAGATGAAATAAACCTGCAGCCTGGTGCGTTCACTGTCACAACATTCCCAGATCTGCTGGTCATGTACCTGGTGTTAGGAGCCAGACCTCGAGGTGTGTGTGGGCTCAAACAGGGGACGGACATGATGCTGATGCTCAGATACAAGCCCTGATTGGTCATCCAGGACTCATCCACTTCTGCATCAACCGATCACAAATGGAAAAATGGTAAATCAAACTAGTTCAACAGAGACAGAAATCTGAACCAGTACCGTTCTCACCTGAATCTGGCTCCTTGTCTCTGAGAAAGAGGAGATCATATTTAGTTTTAAACATGACAGACAATCAATATAAGACACCTAAATGTATAAACACATTCATATTTCCCTTCTACATTCAAGTTTACACGCACAGTAATGTACTCTTCTTTTACTCCCGATTAGAAATCGTTCATATAAACAGAAAGCATTTGTGTGAAATGTTCCCAGGTAAATAATCTATTACAGAGCCTTGTAATGACCACTAATGCGCTGTTCCACAGGTTGCTCATGTTCCTCACCTGATTGACTTCTTCGCTGGTAGAAAGGACAACTGACAGTCCTCTGGTCTGAGAGAGACGGAAAACAAAACAAAACCAGAATAAGAGTTCTGGGAGTCTTGACAAACTTCTGTGGCATATTTATTTCGATTTAAACTCAGGAACATTTTATATTCTACATATAACCTAAACCCTTGAATCCAAAACACATTTGAGTCCGCACCAATTCGTCCAATCACAAATCTTCACCTTTTCAGAATGGCTTTTAATGGGTGATGAATGTTGTGTGTAGTTTTTAATGATAATTCAATTGTCTTCAAATCCTATGAAAGATATAAAAAGGTCATCTAACTTACTATATACAAAACATAATGTCTATTTCTGTGTTTTACCTCAGCCTAGCCAGCGTCTTCACCAGGGCGTACTCTCGTCTCCGCGATGAGGACATCCACCTCTTCTTCTCCGCCCGCGCTAAGCACTGTCCACCAAAACCAAACATGGCGGAAAAACCGAAATGCACCGACTGACCGAGAGACGAGAAGCTGCACATGTCCACCTGCTGCAAGTGACCTGCAGACAGAGGGGGAGAAGGAATAATGATGAAAGATTATGAATGATTATGAATATTTATTAAGCTTGGGACCCTCCACACACACACAGCCTGTACATAGGCCAAGTGGTCGTATGGTGAGAAGCTCATTAATAATAATGAGCGGCAGCATTCCAAATATGGGTGACTGAAAGAGGTCAGTGTGTGTGTGTGTGTGTGTGTGTGTGTGTGTTAATCTATAGATTCTGTAAAATGATCCCTTTGCATTAGGGAACAGACTCTACAGCAGCTAATTTAAGAAGACCGTTACATCTGTTCAATTGAATCTATTTTTTCAATGCTTTTAGATGATTGTAAAAAATGGGTGAAATTCTCTTTTAAATTACTCTGAACTATTTGATTGTGTTTACAGTTAAGGCAACTTAAAAAAATGAAGATCGAAGTCACATGAAATATTTCGTGACGTCAACCTTCTACTTTGATTTAATTGATTTATTTTTTCCCACAGGCTGTGAATATAGCACAAGCAATACACACACACACATCGTGCCATCTGGACGCATACCTGCTGTAACCTACTGAACTGCTGTCTGCCCACCTGTCTCTCTGACTGCCTGTCTGTCTTTCTGGATAGAATCTGATTTCCTCTCCATATGGCATGATGTGTGTGTGTGTGTCTCACAGTCAGTGTGTCAGTGATATCAAACCTGCAGCGCTTCTCAAAAGTGTAACCAATGCTTATTTTATACATGGCGATGGTACAGTCCAAATATGTGGGTTTTCAGTCTGTGACGGAAGATGTGTGGACCTCCCGTCTTTATTTCAAGCTAAGCTTCGGGCTGTAGCTTCATATTTAACATACATACATGACAGACACACTGAGGGGTAACTGAGGTCAGGTATGTTCACTTTGGTGGAGTCGCTAATTCACCTGAACTCACCTCGGTCTGTGGGAACAGCTTCCAGTTTAACTGTTTCCTATTGTTCAGGAATTATATGTGTCAAGAATACTACCATCTGTCTCTCTCACACACACACACACACACACACACACACACACACACACACACACACACACACACACACACACACACACACACACACACACACTCTCTCACTTAACTAGTGTTAATGAAGCACCGTCCCACCTACAGCTTTCATTCATTCAGACACAGCAGCCCACCAGCTGATTGGTCTGCAGGTGTACCTGAAAGGTGAAGTGGGCGGGTAGCAGCGTAGACCTGTGATTTAGAGGGAAACTGATCCTGCTGTTAGACATCTGTCTGTCTGTACTTTTGTTTATTTTCAAACTGAATGACCATCAACCAATCCCTGTAACGCTCGACACAGGTAAAACCAATGTTATGCGAGATAACTATAGATGTAGAACAAGAATCAACCCAGGACAATATGACTAACGATCCTGCACGTTGTATCTTTGGATCTAGAACAGGTTGAACTTACCGAGGACAATGTGCAGGGCTGCAGTGACTGGATCTCTGACACCATGAACAGAACAGGAAACCACGTCTGTAGAACCTGTCAAGATGAACCAACAGCTAATGAGACATCCCGGCCGTTCTACAAAAAGGTTGATATACTGTATGTGTATATATTTCTGCGCAGAGTTAGTTTACAGTTTTTGTGGATCTGTCTGAGGGTGTGTCCTGTCTCTCACCAGCAGGAATGATTCCAAGAGGCAGCACTGCTGTCACTGGTTTCTCTGGTGATCCAGCATCCAGCTGAGCTCTGACGACCAGAGCGTGACACAGCTCCGCCACCGACCCGTCCCCACCAACACACACCACCCTGAGGGACAGACAAGCACACAGGTAGACAATTATTTAAGGCTCTCTAGAGCTGTCCCAACTACCCTCTGGACTAATGTCTATTTCTATTGGCAGACAGGTGACATTGATCACTCATAGATATGTTTTATTTCTGGGGTCTTTAGTTATCCTTTAGGTCCCTGGTCCTCCAGCAGGTGGCATGGCTTCTCCACAGGAACCATTGCTGAATATTTTACTGAAAAAAGCACTGGAAAGTGCTGGGTATCAAGCCGCAATACTTTATTTGGTGTCGAGTATATAAAGCTGACACTGTAAGTCATTATCGTAGTTTTGTTTACATACACATCCTTATCCAAACCAAAATGAAACCCATTTTAAACTGTATTTGATTAAAAACATAAAGACATTTAACAACATTGGCTTTGTTTATTGAAAAAAAAAATTCTGAAAGCAAAATATCATAAACTATTATTTTGGCATTGTTACAAAAGCTTTGGTATGGAAAATTCAAAAGAAATGAAAAGCAGTTGTAACCATAATCAACCTAATACTCACAAAACACAGGCCAGAGGACGGATTTAGTTTTGGAGGGACAAGATCATTTCAGTGGAAGGTGGAAACTAATTTAATTCATAAATACAGGATTTAATGCTTTAGTTTCAGGACTTTATTTAAAAAGATAAGTTTACCATCTAATGTTGTTTCTGGGAATTTAGTTTACATTTTCAGTTGAATGCCTTAAATAATTAATAAATTCTCACAAAAATGTATGGTTTATGGTATCAAATGGAGTCAACATGAATACTGTTGCATTCTGCATGCATAATAATAAATATTATTATAATTATTAGTTTAAGGAACTTTTTAGGATGTAAACATGAGAAGCTTCCTCCTCAGAGTTGGTGCTTCCAGTAAATGTGAAGTAAACAGACTCCGCCCCCTCCCCCTCCTCTGGTGTATGGGATTACCTGAAAGTCCGGTCACCACGGTGACAGCCAGCCTAATTGGCAAATGTAGGTTTCAACCAAATCCTCACCCAAGCAGCTTCACACACACACACAGACACACACACATACACACACTCACACATACAAACTCAGCAGCTAGCTTAGCAACGCTGAGCTAATCTTCTCTAAGCACATTAAGCTTTATGAGGCCTGAGCAGAAAAGCTGCTTACAGACACACGCACACACACACACACACACACACACACACACACTGATCACAGATAGTAATGATGAAGGTTTGATCAGTGTATTTTCATTTAAATAAGTGATATTGTATCTCTTTAAAGCATAAATATGATTTGCACTTTTAGTTTAGAGAAAGATTCAGTTAGATGTTAGTGATTTACCTGTGTCTGTGTTAGTCTTAGTTTGTGTGTGTTATCAGTCTGTGTCAGTGTGTTTCAGTGTCAGTCTCTGAACTGCTGTCTAATTATCGGGTTCAGTGTAGACTGTTGTGGGAGGAAGACGTTTGAGAACAACATGTTGACTTGTTACCTTACACTTTAATAGAAACAGTGGGCAGCTTTATCATTATTCATGCGAAAGGGACTTTACATATTAATCCTCGTATCACATCCAGTAACTGAAATAGCATTTGAGGCAATATCCTGAACCGATCCCATCCCATTGTGGAATATATATATATTTTTTTCTTTTCTGCATCTGGGTATATAATACCTGTTGTGGTGTGATGTAATTGCTATCAATGTTGTATGGCCTGGCTCATGTTAAACATGGACAAGTACACACAGACCTTAAACTTCAGTCTTGTAGGACTATATAATGTATGTCGTCATCAGGGCTATATTTGATCCATAATGAGATTATTAAAAACTTAACTGAAGCACCCTTAAACCTGGGAAAATACCTTCTCCAAATCACATTAATGCTACCTTTGCAAATAATCACTCCAACCTTGAAATGTTAATTCAATATTTATTAACTAATCTTCCTTCCTTATGACAGTATGTGGAGTATAGGGGATCCAATGTTCCGCAACAAATTAGAATTATAGCAACAAGTTTAGAGTAAAGAAGAGTTATTTATTTTGAGCCCTGTAAACAATTTAAAATGTAAACTCAAAGGAGAGGGGAAAAAACTAACCCATCATATCCATCCAGCTTGCATTCCTTCATCACTGAGAGAGCATGACCCTTCCTCTCCGTCACTGGAGAGTGAGACAGGAAGAGAAAGAGACAGGAGGAGAGAGAGAGAGAGAGAGAGAGAGAGACGGGAAGACAAAGAGGGGAGGAGAGTGGGGGAAACAGAGAGTGAAACAGATGGAGAGACACTGAGATGGACAGAGATAAAGTGTTCATGTATGTGTGTGGTCACATGTACAAGAGTGTGTGTTCGATGGCTGCCAAAAAAAAAGTGGGACAACGGATATCACACCATCTGCTGAGAGGAGGAAAGCAGGAAGGAAAGGAGACCAGGAGAGATAAAGGGATAAACAGAGAGACAGGAGATGAGAGGAGAATAAGCAAAAGGAGAGGAGAGCTGAGGTTAGAGGAGTAGAAGAGAAGATATGAGGTGGAGAAGAGGAAGGTAGAAAAGGGAAACTGAAGAAGATGAAAAAAAAGAAGGCATGAGGAGGAAGAAAAAAGCTGAGGTAGCCAGGAGAAAATATCAGATGATAGGAAACAAGAGAGCAGATAAGAGAAGGGGAGATTAGATAAAGGGAAAAGGGACGAAAACAAGAAAGGGATTTTTTGGTTGGGAGACGAGAAAGAAGAAAAAGGGAGAGGAGATGATGTGACGAGGATTAAAGGAAAGGACAGGCGAGGGAACAAGGGAAGAGGATAAAAAAGGATCAGAGGCATGGAGATGAAACAAGAGAGATGAGGAGACAGGGAGATCATTGGAAAGCATTATATGGAATATCAAAAGAGGAGGAGATGGAGTCAGGAGAAAAGAGGAGAGGAGCAGGTTGCTTCTCTGTCCCAACAGATGGGCTAAGCTCCGCCCCCTGTATCAGGTTACTTAGCGACTAGAGACTGCCATTAACTCTGACCTTTGGACACACACACACACACACACACACACACACACACACACACACACACACACACACACACACACACACACACACACACACACACACACACACACACACACACACACACACACATACACTGATTTCACATTGTCTTCTCTTATATCAATATAGATGGAGGGACAGTTTTGCCACACTCCCTCAAAGTTTTAATACAATATATGAGGTGTGAAAGGATCTGAAAGTAAAACTAAGGGTGTTATAATAATGAGTTGATAATAATCACTGTTGTTTGTTGTGAAGATGATCAGTAGATGAATAAAAAATAGCTAACCGGTGATGTCAGTGCGGACGTCAGCCATCTTGAAGAGCGGAGCCACGTGTTCTCTGTAGATGTGAACGGCCTCCTTCTTGTGGCTGCTGGGGTTGATGAACACCTTTAGATACCTTGGACGACTGCTGGGCCCTGCACACACAAACGGACAAAAAATGTTGTCTCAATTTGTCCGAATCTGTTTGGAAGCTGGTTCCAGTCTTCATGGTGTGAACTTTATAGCTCTGATGTTATGCTGTTTTTCAAGGCTTTTTATATCATTAGCCTATACTGCATAATCAACTGATGATTAATAATGGAATTAATCATTGTTGCAGCATTTACAGACAGTCATTACTGATCACTGTTATCTGGAATAAACAGAGATTACTATACTCTGTAATCCACCATAATTAACCGTCTATACTCAGGCCAAAATCCTACATATGATTTTAGTTTGAATCTGCAATGAACTTGCACTTGTCACATAAACTAAAAAAACGTACCAGTAAATGTCATGGTTATGAATTGAAGATGGTACTTAGAAGAGAAGAAAGACCCCTCTGTACTCTTCTAACATGGAGGAGGCCCGTTTGGAGCAAAACATTCAGCATATCGTTGACATCATCAACACTGGTAGACGGTGTGAGTGTGTGTCTGTGGTTACATGGTATCGACTCCAAACTACAGTCACACACCCAAGACCCCCTGTTCAGCTCATCATTAGGCCGATTTAGAGACCGCATTATAAATCCCCGTAGACCTGCATGGATCAATACACACACACACACACACACACACACACACACACCAGCTCCATTATCCACATCATTACTATAATCTGTTCCCAGATGGCTGTGACCTCGCCCTGATAATGACCCCACACACACTCACACACAGTGCACCTCCTGCCATCCCTTACACCCCACAGCATGGACCAGGTTCACCAGGAGTCACCCTGCACCCCTACCACTTTTCTCTCTACTGGATGCCCACCAATACCAGAAGCTCGCCCCCTTTGGTGCCCCCAATAGATATAGACCCGACCCAACATTTTGCTATCTTGGCAAACTTTTAATGGTGCCAGTTTGCTAAAATGTGGACATTCATATACCAAAATAACACTGCTCATGCTGTTAATAACTAAATAATTAAAATAATATAATAACTCATGTCCCTTAAAACTTAAGGCCTGTGTCTCTATCCCTCACACACACACACACACACACACACACACACACACACACACACACACACACACACACACACACACACACACACACACACACACACACACACACACACACACACGGTCTGAGAGGAGATGAGGTCATTAAATGTGTTGATATGTCTTTAAGAAGAAATGCAGACAGACAGGTACATGTAGACAGATCAAGTATCCGTCAGATCATCTCCCACTCCCGGCTAGCGGCAGGTTACTATGGCGTTGCTAAAACATTGCCATGGTAAACAATCCCAGTGTTGTCAAGCAGAAGTGTTGAGTTTCTGACTGAAAAACCGAAAATGCTAGACAAAATTATATTCTGCTGCAGACTCACCCTCAGGTCAGCAGACAGAAGTAATCAATTAAAGGCTTTAAACGTCCAGTTTGATCAGATTCTCTGGATTGATCCGGTCTACTGATTTAGTCATGATTTAGACATGAGACTTAGGTCCCCTATTATGCAAAATGCACTTTTTGCATTCTTTTATACATAAATATGTGCTGAATCCCCTCCGCAGCACCTCTGTGTGTCTGTGCAGGATGTCTGCAGGAGGGACTTAGAGTTGTTGTAAATATAATACATATAATGTTACTGTTCTAGTGGTAAACACTGACAAGTGTTTCAGAAGTAATGCTTGATGTGGTTTGGAACAATATATGGCGTTTAATCACGGCAGCGTTTAGCTGAGTTTCTCCGTTAGAAACTTCTCTCTTCAGACAGAGAGATCACGACGCTCCAAAGGGGCGTGGCCAGCTTCAGCTCAGCTCAAATTTAAAGCGACAGTCACAGAATCAGCACTTTCTTATAACATATGCCATAAAAGAGCATAATAGGAGACCTTCAAAGGTAAACTATACTATAGGATGTGTGGAAACAAAACTCATAATTAACCATCATAATGCTTCAGACAGGGTAAAATAGGAACTGCACCTTGCCCTAAGTTTAAATGGTTGTAAATGTAAACATGTAGTTAAAGTTGTCAATTATATAAAATTACTTGGTAAGGTTTAGGAAAATACAATGTTTTGAGTCAAAAAAGGTAGGTTTGTTGTATAGCTTATTTGCATGCTACATAGGTAATATAGGGGTATAAGCAAATGCAACAACTTGCTTTGCAAATTTTTAAGAATACAGCTAAGTAGAGTTTGTAATGTTCCATGTGAGGTCAATTTTGACACTAGATGGTGTCTATGTAGGCTCGGTGTGAACATATGATTCGTTGTAACCACGCAGAGTTGGTCGTTATTGTCTGTGAAGTAAAGTAGTAGGGTATCAATCTGCTGAGCATGGGGGGACCAAGTCCTCCCAGTGGACTCCAGAATGTAAAAGAAACTGAACTACTATGCATCCATAAACCTTTTTCTGAATATTTCCTTCTGATATTTGAATGGTTCTACTCAGTTGTGCTTATCTGCAAATGGAAGATGTGTATAGAAACAGGTGGCTGGTAAGGTCATTTGCTTTACCAATATTTGATCATATTTCAAAGTATTGGATATTAAGGGATCACAAACATCGTTAAAAAATGTATCCTGAGAGGGACATGAATGTGTATACCCAAATGATATGTTTAATCCTTTTGGACCCTAAATGTCTGTACACTATGTCATGCGCAATAATTGTTAAGACATTGACTGACAGGCGACAAACCCTTTGAATTGCCAAGTTGCATTAAAATCATTGTGCCAAATAAAGGGTGTTCTGTACAAAGGGGTTGACCTTTGATACAACCTTTATTTTGCATATTTGATACACCCTCTGTATATTGATTGAGTGGTTGGGAGTGGGGGTATGAATGTGTGCTGCTGTACCATAAAGTTTGTTTCCTGACAAACAAATTAAGCCTCCGACCTGAATATGAGAACTGGATTCTCTTCTTGCATCACTATGGAGACACTCACTGACTTCACAGACCCAGAGGTTAATATGTAACACAGGGCAGCACACACACGGCCATAAAGCGGTTTATAGAGTATTAAGTACAACCATCTCGCGGGGTACAAGATACATATTAAAGAAAAGTAAAAACTACACACAGCTCAATGTTTACTGTTTGATAGAACAGGTTGTGTTGGTAATATCTCTGGTCTGCCTCAGAAAAACGATATTGTTGTGTTTAATATTACAATCGGGGGGGGCAAACGGCCTCTTGGCCCTTGCTCTGACCAAGGCCAAATTTCAAACTTAACCTTCATTCATATAAATTATACTTAAAACTGTGTTTCTGCCTTCTTAGCCAAGAATTCAATGATAAAACATCTTTGACTTTAAGATTTTTTTGGTCCTATAGTTAATTGCAAATTCTAAAAGGAAAACCTAATAATATTCTATGAGGGATACCAAAGGGCTTGGATCTGATTAACGCTATCAAACCACATACCTGCTGGGTAAAGATTGTCATCACTTTGACCTTTAGACACCTTACAGTACCACCGGACTGACCATCACCACTTCCCACTAATTTCACTTTGTCCCTCTGAAAACAAACTGCTCTAAAAGGAGCAGAAAACTGACGTTAGATTGACAAGACAATTGATCTGGGAGGAGCTGCGATGGCCGCTGGTGGCTTGGAGCGAACTCAGTCTGGCCGTCCCGTGAACTCCACCGCCGCCACCGGCCTGTCAGTCTGTTGTGCTGTTAAACAACTGCAGTCAATCCATCTCACCGTCTGACTGCGTTGTATGGAGACAGACTCTATACAGCATCACTGCCCGCCTTTTGTCACTCTGACTGCCATTCACTCTCTGCACAGCGTTCTGCAGCTGCTTCACACAGCAAGTAACGCTCTGGAAACGGAAAGTGTCTGCTCTGTGCTCACCATTGTGCGGCTGAATGTTCGGACCTGAAGGTTAAGAAGTGGCGGTGGTGTCAGCGGCGGCGAGACTGACTGCTCCGCGACGCCACGATTCACACAACAATGCGCTTTTCACACTGACCTCTGGCTGGAAAATAGGCTTAATGTCCGCACAGCAGCAGAGCGGCCGACTGTTTACCTTTCACAAACACACACACACACACACACACATACACACACACACACACACACACTCACTCACTCACTCACACACACAGAGGGACTCCTTCGCCGCGGTGTGTAAAGTCACAAAAGCCTTCACAGTTTGATGTGCAGTGTGACCACGCGAGCTGACACACGACCTGTGAACCATTCGTGTGTGTGGGTGTGTGGGTGTGTGTGTGTGTGTGTGTGTGTGTGGGTGTGTGTGTGTGTGTGTGTGTGTGTGAGCGTGAGGCCAAAAGAAAACACTTAAAGAAGTTGTGACTTTGCTGCAGGGCATCATAGGTAATCTAGTTTGATGGACATACGGACGGACAGACAGACAGGTGACCAGCGATAATGTGTCAGACCAATTGCAATGGTGACAAAACGACGGTAGTGTGTGTGTGACCTTTGACCTCGTCATTTATGGATAGCTTGTAACACCTCTGTTGCAGTCGAAATAGAAAAAACCTGAGATGTAAACTGTGTTTTGTGTGAGTTAAATCCATACACAGAGCGCTCTAACATTTCTATTGTGGGGGAAATTTCAGCCAGACACCGCCTGCTGCAGTGCACCTGGGAAACCAGCGTCTGGGAACTTCATTCTGCAGCAACGTGCAGAACTTTATCAAACTGGTTTCCTTATTTCATGCTATCTTATATTTTGTTGGTAAGCAAGTTAATGATGAAATCAATTCAGAGCTTCATGGCAGACTAAAACTGAGAGAGATGATTAATTAAGTCTCTGTTAGTTTGTTTCTTACATTACACCTAGACAATTGTTAACACAAACAAATACAAATACAAACAAATACTCTATAAAATAATACAGTAACTAGTGCTTCTTTTTGTTTACACATTTGAAATTAAGTTTGATATAGATATCCTGTCTGTTGTTTTCCGAGTTTGGTGTAAAAGAACTGGATTCATGTCTCTGACCTCAAAACCATTCCATAACTTTGATATGAACTGGAAAACCAACTGTAAGCCATATCACCCAACAGTGTCAGACCATACAAATGCTCTTGCAGCTAAATGGGAGCAAATCTCTGCTGGTGGACAGTCTGAAACCAGCAGCATGGAGGCTGTAAACTCTGGCTAACCCCTTACATTTGACCTTGTGGTGTACATCAGCTAAGGTTTTGTGTCCCTATAGTGTGGTTTTTGTCGTGAGCTAAAGTGAATTGGACACACACGTGTTTGAGTAGACGAGTAGTTTAGCTAATTAATCTCTCTTGCAGACAACAAGTATTCAATTGCTGACAGCACCTAACTGAGGACTGCTTAGTGCAGTGTGTTTGTGCGTGTTTGTGTGCGTATAATCTGTGTCTCTTTGTTCCAGTGGATTAGCAGATTAGTTTTACTGATGTAACTGTGACTCACCTGATTATACTGAGTGATCAACAGGGTGATAGAAAATTATTTCTGTTTTCCAAATGGCATATATTTTCTTTTTACTGTACTTTTGCTTGAAGTATTCATAGAATTCAGACATAATATTTTGTCTAAACAGTGAAAACATTTTATCTGTGACCAGCAGCTTTTTAGATGTGTCTGTCAGTTCACAGAAAAGTAATAGGAGGTGGAATTTAGCATCGGGATAATTTTATGTAGGCTGTGTTTGCGTAAACCAGTGGATGCATGCGCCTATGTGGTTGCAGCTATTTGCTCTTGTTCTATTGTCTGTCACTATGGCAGGCAAGCTATTTGTCTGCCTCTCCAAATGT